>NC_091503.1:27118962-27431582 GCF_947461875.1 Haliaeetus albicilla | reverse complement strand
TGTAACCCTGTCGTAAAAGGCCACCAGATTTGTCAGGTGTGATTTGCCCTTAGTGTTGGCTGTCACCAATCACCTCCTTATTTTCCATGTCCCTTAGCATAGTTTCTGGGAGGATCTGCTCCATGATCTTGCAGGCACAAAGGTGAGACTGACTGGCCTGTAGTTCCCCGGGTCTTCCTTTTTTCCCTTTTTAAAAATTTCCCTTTTCCAATCAATCACTATACCCTTACTTATACTCCTACTGTCTCAAGTCTTGCTCTATTTGTGGGGTCCTGTTTTATCACTGCCACTCTGTGTTTATGACTACCTAAAATCACTGCATCACTGTGTGGCTTTGATCTGCATCTCTGCTCAAGCCCTTTTAATCTGAAATAAGAATTATATTGAGTATAGCCTTTGGGATTTTGTGACATGTTGGCTATTATTTGTGTGACCTACTTATAACATTTATGTGCTGTTGATGGTATTACTGAAACCATAATTAGTTGCAAATTTTTGATTCATGGTTGGTAGTTGGCTTTTCAGGTCCTAGAACTCTCTATGGTTAACATGAATTAGCACTCTGACAGTTTTTCAACAGTGTTGTTACCCTAGCTTTGCAGATAGGGAAGCTGAGCTTAGATAATATAATTGACTGGCCCCAGATTATATCCTAAATTAATGATCAAGGCAGAAATCTTACCCTCTAGAATTCTAGTTCAGTTTTGGCCTTCAGTGTCAACTATCACATAATGAACAAACACACGTGATTCATGCCTTCCCAGCCAGACAATTGTCTTAGTAAACAATAATATCTAGAGGAGACAGAGTACTTATGACTAATTAATTAGTCACTTAGTGACATCATGTCAAAAATGATTTAAAAAAAACCCAACTAACACAAATACATGGTTATTTATGTAAGTGGTGTGACTGTGTGTGCATGCATAGACATTTAAATACATGCAGGTAATGTATATGTATTGAGAAAGCATGTTACTATTATTGTATTGTTGTGAGTATTGCTACCCACTAATGATTTCCTGGGTCTGTTGTTTGAACCTGAATTCTTTCAGTGTATTTCCTGACAAAAGTATTTTTCAGAAGACGAAGAAAAAGGAAATTTCAAGTTCTGACCAGAGTAGAAGTACACAGAGAAACTCCTGGTAAATTTTGAAAGTACATACATGAGGATGCTGTCCCCATAGTAATACCTCTGGTGTAACTGAATAGAATTCAGGGGAAATGCTAACTGAATTGAGCCACCAAAGGCTGAAATTCTCTAACTAGCATTTTCAAATGTACTTGGAAGTCTTAGGCATAATCTCAGTGCCTAAGTTATCAAAATTTCCTCTTCACCTTGTCAGTGCCTGCCTTTTCATCAGCTGGGTTCCTCCAAACTCTCTTGTTCTGGCTGTGCTCAGAAGTCTTGTCAACCTTCATGCCTAGCTCTTGCTTGTACCCATTCTGGTTCTGGGAATAAGACAGCACTGTACCTAAAGGGCTCCAGCTGGCAGGTCTGATTGGAGCATCGCTAATGCATGTCTGCAAGTTTGGAGTTGGCACAAAATAGTAGCACTTTCATTCAAAAGCAGGGCCAGAGAGGGGCAGTGCATCAGGTTTGTTGTGGAAGAGGTTACATTTTCATGTGGCGTAGTGAGAGTTTTGAGTCTAGTTTGAGTAGTCAGATTTTTGTCCTGCCAAGGTCGCGACAGAAGAGAATTAGAAAGCCGTTGAGCCAGGAAGTGTGTCTTTGCAGCCAGGGGTGAGAACCATCTCCTGCAGAAAAAGGAATTTGGTTGTGGTGGCTTTTCCACAAAGTCATTCTATATTTATTCAATGACTTTCATACAAAAGGCATAAAGAGTGCTTGCAGCAAACATGATAGCTGTCTTCATGTTTCTCTAATGTGTGTGCTAAGGTGTATGGGTGGGTTTGTCTACCAAGTAACGGGAAGGTAGGAGAGCCTTAATCCTCATCTTCTGCTTCTCCACATAGTGTTTTCATAGGTGTTCCCAGGACTTTTAGAGAAGGCTCATTTCTGTGCTGGGAACACAGTGGTATTGGTTTTGCAGAAATACACAGGATTAAGGCCTCTCACAAAGTGAAATGCTATGGCCTGCTCCAAATCCTCCAGTTCCCAGCAATGCAGAGAGATGTTCCAGCTATGGTATGCAAACACTGTGACTGCATTTTAACAATCTGATGCATCTTTCCAAATCACATTAGCAGCTATTCAGAAGAAATTATGGGTCTTTCCTTTAAGTTTACCTGACTGGAATTTCTTTTACAACTGAAAGCAATGAGGGTTTTCAAAAATCAGTGGAGGTGTGCACATCGAAGTTTAAGGTTAGAATTCACAATGTAGGAGTTCAGTATGTTGTGTTCTGGCTCTTACCTAACTCCATGAGTTCGGTCTGATTTCTTTTAAAACTATACTTCTGTTTCATTTGGTAACAATCTTCATATGAGATAGTACAAGGTGAAATAATACTCAGCCTCCTATTTTGTTAAAAGTTTTATTTTCTAAAAAAGATGCTATGAAAACAATACATCATGTACTCTTTACTGTCTGCAGTAATTGATTGCCAGCCCTCTGGGAGCTATATTCTCTCCTTCTGGATACAGTATGTTTATTAGAAACTCAGAGAGTTACAGAGGTGCCTCCAGATGATAATGCTTCTGTGTTGCTTGTACTAAATTGGATCCTTGGGTCTTGTACAGCAATTGCTGACCAGTAACAAAATTACTAAACCATCAAAGTATCATAAGAGTTTTTGATCTCTCATCATGTTTAATACATCTGTAATAACAGCCTGTGCCTTCTGTTCATTTCTGACACACTGATTCAAAAATTGTTCTCAAAAGGCTACTCTGCCTGCCACACCAGCCTTGTTTACAAGGCTGTCCACCTCGGCTATCATGTATTAATTGAGAAAATTATGCTAGGCCCCATTGGCATGATATTATGAATAAAAAAATATATTACTTATTATATTCCCCATGTTATATAAGGGAATAAACTTGTAGTCCATTACTATATGAGGAAAGAAAGAAGAGGTTGTCACATGCAATGTTATTGATGTTTGAGCTTCTGTCAGAACTATTAGCAAGGTCCTAGTGAAATAGAGGCAAATTTATTAAGACTAAGTCAAAGGGATCCAGGTAGTCAGCTGCTAAGGTATGTTAACTGAGATGATACTTCAGGAAGTTCACCACAGAACGCCGTACCAGAATGCTGCAAGCCTGACCTTACCTAGTAAGACAACAGAAGTCTCTTTGTGGCTCACTGCACCCAGGACATATCTATATAACACAATGCTAAGCAGGGTCTATGGCAAAGGTTTGTATTTAAGCCACATATAGTATTTGTCAAAAGCTAAGAATGCACTGGGGAACATACATTTAACACAACATACGTGCAGTCAATACTGTTCAATGCATGGGCTGCTTTTTACAATACATAAAATGTTTTAACCTTCAAAAGTTCTGAAAATATTTAGTGTACTTTCCCAGGTGGGTTGGTAGGTGCATGGTAGGGCAGACTGCAGAGGAAGTGATGTCTGTAATACTGTTCAAGTAAAAGTTTTGATCCATCAAGTGTTCATTTGATATTAAAAAGAAGAAAAATGTTAAATGAATGTAATTGGAGATTAAAAAATTAGCAAAGCTAAATCTAATTGAAGTGCTGTCCATAGGGTAAGAAGTGTGCATGAAAGGTGAACCATTTTCCAAACAAATCAAAGCCTAAAGCCTCAAAGAATGCATTGTAAACAAGATATACTAGAAGGGAGTGTACATTACACAGAAGATATCTGGGTGTATACTGCACTCACCTTTGGTATTGGTTTTCCTTATAGCCTGTTTCTTCCAGCCCATTACTTTAAGACTAAAGATGTGAAGAAGTCTTTTCATTCTTCTGCTGTTCACATCTATCAGGTGGTGGAGTGAGAGTGTGAATCAGATGAACTTAGCATATATTGCTTGCATAGAAATGGTGAATCAGAAGAAAAAAGTCTCCAGAGAGACTCCTGGGACCTCTGCATGTGCTTAAGAAGCCCTGGTGCTGGAGAGCGCTTCTTGTCAGTCTGCAAGATAGTGTGGTTGGAGTTCTTCCAGCAGCTTTGGGGACAGAGACCCTTCAACAGAAACCCTTCAACAACTGAAGACTCCTTGGCAAGGAGTAGATGAGCGACACCTGCCAGTGGAATAGCTGGGTGGAGCTAACATGATTATATTACTATAGCTTTCAAAATATAAAGGGGGCTTATAAGAAAGATGGAGATAGACTTTACCAAACGCCTGTAGTGACAGGACAAGGGTAACTGTTTTAAACTGAAAGAGGGAAGATTTAGATCATATATTAGGAAGAAATTCTTTACTGTGAGGGTGGTGAGACACTGGAACAGGTTGCCTAATTGTGGAAGTTGCGGATGTCCCATCCCTGGAAGTGTTCGAGGTCAGGTTGGATGGGGCTTTGAACAACCTGATCTGGTAAAAGATGTCCCTGCCCATGACATGGGGGTTGGACTAGATGATCTTTAAAGGTCCCTTCCAACCCAAACCATGCTATGGTTCTATGATTTTCCTCTGGTGCAAGACCCAGTTCATTATGAATAACACTAGGTTGTCTCATGTAGGCATACTCATGTAATTGCATCCTCAGGGCTTTACTTAAACAGTCCTTTCTCAAGTTTAACTTTCATTAGTTTCATTGGGATTTATGGATTCTGAATGCTTCTCCAGCCTTGAGTAGTGCCAGCTTTGGCTGAAAAAGAACTAAAAAGAAAGGAAAGACTTACAGATTTACCCCTTAAGGAATTTAATATTTAATGACAAGTAGTTTGTTTTGATGTTGACTGGATGTTATAGATGCTGTGGACTCAGGATGAAAATAAAACCTTTAAGCATATCAAAGATGAAAGACAAAATTGACCAAATTATAAGCTTCATTTTTATGCATCTCATAATGTTCAGCTTTAGTTAGCTGTCCCCCTATCAGCTACTCTGTGTTTGACACAGATATTTTTTGTGGATGTCGTGTATTGTCCAGCTTTTCAGAATACAAGCCTAAGACAAACATAGTATCACTGTCTTTGTTCCAGAGTATTTTCCAGAGTAATCTGCTATGGAGATTCATAATGTTATTTGAGTACCATGACTGCACAGAGCAGAAGGTGACCTTGAGGAATGGTCAAGGTTTGGTCCTTAAATAAGACTGTAATAAATATGAATTCAACCTCCAAACTGTTGATGAATTTTGAAGAATCTAGTCAAAGAGTAGGATCTGGAAGCTACCATTTACAGAATTGCTAAAGGTTTCTAAGAAGGAGGTACACCCTTTTCTTGTGCTTTTAATTACATTTAAACTCTTTCTCTGGACAGTTAAGAAAGGGGCAAGGCTGGGTAGGACTGAGAACTGCACAGAGGAAATAGTTAATCTAGAATCACGGCAGTAGAATTGAAACGTAGATTGTATGGTTGTACTTTCAATGCTCTCTGTTTCTGGCAGGAATCAACTTAATCAGACATCTCTGTTCACAGAGCATTCAACATAAGATACACTACAAGGTAATTTTTATGTAGTTATGCAAAGTATGGGAAAATCACAACAGTTTTTCTATTTCTTTTTTTTTAAAGAGTAAGCAGAATTGGACCAATACTGAATAAATTTGAAAATTTTAACCTTAAAGTTGGGCTTCATTTTCTAGATCAGATACTCATTTCACTTCAAGCAATGAAACATAGAAGTTACATTTTTACTTTCTGACTTGCAGCCAAAAAAGCATTTTATCATATTTACACAGCATACATAGGTAACTAGTGATAGAAAGGACAAAAGGTATGAGATCAGGCAATGTAGTGAAAATTATATCCTCAGTACCAAACCATTTTATATGTGTAATTGTTACCATGAAAGTGAACAGAGATTTGCTTGACTAGCGAGAAACTATTAGGAAAATATTTAGATATTAGATTAGGCCAAGGGCCCAATCCTCCAGGACTAATTTAGAAAAGCACCTGTGAAATGAGTAGTCTATTGACCTCAGGGAAGATGACCATATATTTGAAATGAAGCAAGTGTTTTGCTGCATCAGATGCATAGTGCATAGAATGGAGTTTGCAAGTTGTCGTTGAGGAATAGATTCAGCAGTTTGGGATCAGTACCTAAGTCACTACAGTTCTAGTACTGGATACTTTAAATTCAATTCAGTAGTGTCTTTACACATCCTGCCTGTTTAATTATCATTTGAAAACTGCTCATGCATCACTATTTTCTGACTCTACAGAACCATAGCTTAATCATGTTAGCAACTGTCTTTGATTTCTCTTTTATAATGGGTACAATTTTGCATAATAGGACACTTAAATCGGCTTACTCTGCTGCATTGGTTTAGCTGTTGTCACAATAATATCCTTAATTTATATGTAGTTTTGAAATTGTATCTGCTTGTCTTGTGGAAGTGTGCATTGGTTTCTCCTATCTTTTCTCAGATGAGATAATTTTCTTTAGGAACATTCAAAGGCACAAAGACTGTAGTGGTTAAATGATGACTTTTTGTTAAAAAAAAATCCAATATTAGGAATACTAAGGAGAGGAGATACCTGTACTAGAGAAACATTTCCTGAAAAATGTTTCTTTTTTACAAAAGTTTTGTGTATGGGTGTCAACAATTATCCAATACATATATGTACTCATTTTTTGTTGATAATAAGAAGGAATCCTAAGTGTTTAATCACCAGGGACATAATGCAATATCTGTGGGCAGTTTATTAATGCAATTTTTTTCCATCCCACACCTCTGCTTTATGACACTAGGCAAAACTGAGTATTTTGTGTCAGATTACTGCAGCACGAGCTCTACATCTTTCTACAACAGACAAGCAAGGATGTTGGTAGTATTTGGTGTATTATTTTGTTTATGATGAGATGTCCGTCATGCAGATGTAGAAGAAAACTAAATGTGTATTGCTCTTGAAGAAGGATAGAGTTAAAAGTAATTTTAAGAAATGCATTTGTTTTCTTTTCACAAGGAGGGGCATAGTCAGCCTTAATGGCTCAGTGAGGCAGAAGTCATTCGTCAGGGAAATTTTTGGAAAGGGAAACTAAATATTATTAGTTTTCTAGTCTATTTTACTTATACAATTTGCATGCAATCTATAAGCATCATGTTATTTGTGCTTGTTGAACTTTGATGTTGGAGACTTGGACCCTGGTCAGTGATAAAATGGAAGGACTGCATGGGGAGTGGAAGCATAGCATGTGTCTCTGCTTTTCAAGACATAGCTGGGAGCGAAGTTAAATCAGTCTGAAGTTGCTGCTTAGCATCTTACTAACTAAATGGTCAAAAAGCAGTAATAAAGCATATTTCATAGATTTAATGTTTAAATTAGAGGCCACTCTTGTGTGTTGCCCCAGGATTCAGATTATGCCTGTAGATTAGCCTGGTGCTTTTCTCCCGACTAAGGAGAAATAGGTTGTGCCTGTCTTTTTTTCTGAACCACAGTGTTTTTCCTAAGGATGCAGGCCAATCTTTTAGGCCATGTTTTATCTTTTCCTGGAATACATGTTGTTTCTATAGGTTATGTTCCCCTAAAGCTAAAAATCTTAGTATCTTGTGCAAGGTGTAAAGGTCTCTTTGAGAATGTGTATGATTTCAGTAAGGGATGCATACAAGTCATATAATATTTACTTAGCTGAGAATTCTAATGTTATTTAAGTTAATTCAGGAGGCTCCATGTGAAGAATATACCCTGTAGCAATGACAGAAGAAGCAGAAGGACATATATTCTTTTCAAGTAGCAATTAATTTCCAAGAGTTTCTCCTTATGGATGGAAAATAATGAGCCATACTTAATAAAACTTGTTGACAAATAAGCAAATAGAATTAGTCATGTCATTTTGTGGTTTTTTTTGTTATATGTCTGTTGTCCCACCAGTTTTCCAGCTTTCCTACACAATTTGGCCTTGGAATTCCATATTGATTAACTAGAGGAGCTACACTCCAGACTGTGATTCAGGTATTATTGTGTAGTATTTTTAAAGACTGTGACTTTGTTCTATACCTTTCTCCTTTAACACTGCTTAGATACAACCCCAACTGATACTCACAGGTAAAATAAGACAAAATCTTTGTGACTTTGGAGAACTAAATCAGAATCAAAATATACCACATCAGATTTAATGACAGCCCAAAACAAGAGGACCTTTGGGAACTCTGGGTTGACAAGTGGCTCAGGATTATCACACTGTACCATGAGCTCCTGACCCTCCCTATACTTTCATAGATTTTAGAAGAACTTTTTTTTCTTGTTCTTACACAATGCAAGCAAAGAAATCAGCATGATCTTCTCACCTCCACTACCACCTCCTCCTTTATCATCTTCCTAAATGCATTTTTTCTCTATTTGTATCAGTAGGCATTTAGAATTATTTAATGAAGTAGCAACTGAGGGCAAGACATTATTTGTAAGCACGCATTTTGAGGTTATTTTTATCCCATTGAAAACTCATTAAGGATCTCACCACTAATGTCTTGCAATAGATTCCTAATTACACAGAATAACTTCACTATCATATTACTTAATGCAAAAAAAAGTTAATCAAAGTGGACATTTAAGGTCAGCCTTCAGTCCTGTAATCACTTATGTATGCTGATTATGATGTTTGTTTACTTTGGAAGTATGCTTGGTTTCCACAGATGTAAATGGAAAAGCCTGTGGCTTGTAATTTCCAATAACTTTTATTTCCAATTTACACAGACAGAGTAAATGCTGTTAATGCTCTGTGGGTGCATTAAATTAAGTAAGACTTCATGCCCCATAGATCCAGCTGTACTCTGTACTCTTCCCCACCACCATCACCACTTTCTGCTACACCACAGAACCAGAAGCCTTCACAAAGTTGGAAATATTGCAGCGTCTTTTGGAGAGACTCAGCATGCCTCTGCACCCTTAGGGGTTAGGCATGTTGGTGACAGAAGGCTGGAGCCCTCTCTTCCCTCACATTCAGCTTCTGTCCCCATTCTGAACACCTTGGGAGAAGCTTAGGTGAAGCAAGAGCTGGAAGGTAATATGTCCTTCCTCCATATGGGCTCCACCTGAGACCATGGGATGCAGAACAGCTTTCGTCCACATGAAAAGACCAGCATTAGAGCATATGTTAAAACATCAATACCTTGTATAGTTAAAATATTTATAATGACTTTTTTTTAAATTTTCTTTTCCTGAGGTTGCTTTGTAGATCAAAGTTGTACTGAGGACTGTGATTAATAAAGTTTAGGTCAAGCTAAGAGCACCAGAACCACCCCTAACCCAATGAATATTCAAACAATTCTGCTAATAACAATTACTAAGATGCTTTATGCAGCACACACACACAAAAAAAGTTTGCTGGCCTATCCAGAAAGAAAAATTACTAAAATCTGTTTGAAAGTTTCATATATGCATGGATTATGATGGATTGTTGAAAGGAAGAATTTCCAGGGAGCCCTCCAGGTAAGAGAGAGTAGCTGGGGTTGCTGAGTTGCCTCAGGGTGCAATTGCTTTTCTCAAAGCCACTATACTTGCAGAGAATTTCTTCAAGGGCCCATCAGAGACTCCCATACTCCCATAAATAACATTATGTTGATGGGGCTCATTTATCCTGACACCAATATTCATCTGTGCTATGAAACTACGAAAATCCAAGGTGTTTTCATGGCCAAGGATAAGAAAAGGCAGAAGATATTTCATTTGACAGTAAGAATTCCACATTTTCCATTTTTTTGAAGGCTCTTTTATGTGTCATATGGGAAGTTCTCCAGAGATTAATTTTTTGTTCAGGAATTTGTTCGAGACCCATATAAAATTAGTTCAGTTCTGCAATTATTAATCACAACAAGAAGCACATATCCATTGAGAAGGATTCGAGTCCCATGAGACCACTCAAACAAGTTTGTGTGTGAATACCATCTACTGCAAAACTAATGGCTTGCTGAATTTTATTTATAGCCCATTTAACTTCTGTGAATACTAATTAAATGGGGCTTTTTTTTGTACATATTAGAGGTGAGTGATTGTGGCCATGTTGAGAATTTGCAGGGAATTTATGATAAGGTTTAAGCTGAACTAAGCAGAATTTTAATAATGTGAATATTTATGCACTTGTGTCTATTAAAAAATAATTCCAACTTGGAATTAAATATGTCTTTTTAAATTTATTTAGTTTTGGAAAACATTCTTTTAAATTGTAAGACTATTTTGAAATAAAAGCCATTATTCTGAAATGGTAGGCTAAAAAGGGGGGGGGGGGGGGGGCAGGGCTTCATTTGGTTCAAAATGACCTACAGAACAGAGCAAAGCGTTACTGAAGACATAATGAAATCAAATGTTTTAACATCTTTGAATTTTTTGTCCAAGAGTATTTGCAATGTTTGATCTGATTTCTTACAAAATCTCTGTTCCTCCAAAACTCCATTTTTCAGCAGTTTTAGTATTTGTGAAAAAGTCACCCCATTCTAGTACAGCTTCCTCATACAGCTTTCCTTTCAAACAAGAAGGCCTGATCCGCAAATAAGATAAAAGTTCAGAATCAGGTTTCCCAAAGTAGTTACCTACTTAACAATGGCAAGATTGTGTTCAAACAATGTTTCTGAAACATAGAATTATATAACTAAATTGGCTAAGCAGAAATATGCAAACTATTGCCACTATTTACTTTCTCAAGTATCTGTTCTGTATAGTTATAAGTTAATGTTTACTTGAGAAATTTCACTATTAGGCAGGTAGTTTTTAAGCATAGTAAGTACATAGCTTGTGAGATCCTCTTAAACCCTTGCAGCTTTGCATCCCTGCGATTTTTGTGACACACAGATTTTATGTTGGCATCCTGCAGAAAAAGCATTTCATAAGGATAAACACATCTTTCAGATGAAGTAAGTCCACCTGGTTTTGTCTGTTGTTTTTAAATAGCCCTAAGGACTTCCCAGGACTGTGCTTGAACAGAGAATAGTCCTGTTGGAGCAGTTGGAAGTGGTGTGAAGAAACAAGGATCTCTTCTTCAGTCTGCCTCTGAATCATATTGGGTCACTTTAAAACATTGTTTTGCTATGTTACATTTGAAAATTTGTGTAGTCTAGGACAGTGGTTTCCACACTTTTTTGATTGTACAACCCTATGAGCACCTCCAATATATGTATATGTATTTATAAATTATACACATGTACTACTGTACTAATATGTCATGTACATTTTAGAACATACACAAAAATAGAAATTTATAAGGATGAGATAAATATTAACTAAATAGTATTTAAAATTTTTA
This sequence comes from Haliaeetus albicilla, assembly GCF_947461875.1. Classification (NCBI taxonomy): domain Eukaryota; kingdom Metazoa; phylum Chordata; class Aves; order Accipitriformes; family Accipitridae; genus Haliaeetus; species Haliaeetus albicilla. Next base: position 27,420,298 of record NC_091503.1, on the reverse strand, counting down.
CTTTTTTAAATTTTTTTTTTAATGGTACAACAAATGTTTTCTTCCCACACACCAATGGATTGTCTTGCACACTCCCTGGGTTGTGTGCACCCCACTTTGGAGAGAACTGATCTAGGACATGAGTGAGAGCACAATTTAGACTGGGGTCTTGAAGTTAAAAGTTTGTGACCTTTCATGTTCCCAGGTTTTCCAACCCCACTAAGGACTCTCTGTGATGGCTTCTTCTTGCTAATGTTGCATAAGGGGAGCAGTATAGACAGAGTTTTAAAGCATCTCAGTGTGGCATTACACTTCTGTTAAATGTCTTAACACCTTTAATGTAAAATAAGAATATTCACACAGGGAATTATTGTGGAATTGCTATAGCATTTTAAATTCAGAATCTCACCAATTTCCCAGTAGTCTCCCCTTACGTAAAGCACCATTTTCTTCCAGTGGGAGCTCCTAATTCTCTTATGCTTCTGAGAAAATGCCAACTGTGCTTGATGAAATACAGTCATTTGCTCTTGATGCTTTCTATTTTTTTCCTCAATGCACCATTATAATCTATAACACTGAAAAGAACATTAGAAACAACAACTTAGGCTCTGGACATTGTATAGCTGACGTAACAAGTCACACAAAGTTTCTTTCAAGTTCTGATATGCTCTCAGTCCAAGTTGTTACTGAATTTCATTAACCAGTTGAGTAAGCACACAGTATCATACAGTGATGTTATAGCAAAACAAGCAGTCGCTGTCATCTCCTCTAAAGGAGATGCTGCTTTAATAAATAGACAGAAAATTCTTCTAAACACAAGAACAAGAAGATTGAAAATATTACCTGTCAGCATCTAGAATGAACATAGCATGCATTATTTTAGACAAATTACTTTACATGTTGTGTGCAGAAGACTACAGTTACTATAGTAACAAAATAGGCTTTGATTACTTAAATATTGTATGCTATAAATCACATTAGGAATTCTTATTACAAGAACTATCTATCCCATAATGCATTTCACTGAGCTAGAATGGAGAGGAATAGGTGCTTCCATGAGCATTTGGATATGCCGTCCTAAGACAGACACTCTCACCCTTCTGTCACCATCATTCAATACTTCATCTAAAGCAGGAGATCTATGATCAAAACTATTGAACTGAAAATATTTGCAAGAGTTAGAAAAAAATCAGCCATGACCTGATTCTTACAGATATAGACAAAACTTGATCCTTTAATAATACTGCCCTCCTTTTTAATCTCTCGTTGTGTTTGTGAACTTGGGTCTAGCTGCTTTATTGTACAGGACCAGAATTAAAGTATGAATGATTCAAATATGCAACTGTATGTTGTTCCAATAATGTACACATGATTATACTATAAGACAGTTCATAATCATGTAGAAATCAATGAGTTTGTTGTCTTGTATAGAAGGTCTATATATTCTGTACATAATTTTTGTCCAATTTTTCTTTCTGGATCCATTTCAGTTCTTGAAAATCAGGTCAAATTCTGTTTTAAGTTGGAAAAAAATCACATTTTGATTTCAAGGTCAGTTGGTTCTGCTGTAATGATGAATTTGGTCAGCTTTCAGGGCACATACAGGCCTGTTTTAATGGATGTGGAGACTGCACGGATCAATAGTTTTGATATGGTAGATGTTCCTTGCAGGAAACTGGAACTCCAGGGAATCCCTAAAAAGGTGACGATAGCCCTTCTGCCCAGGCAGATCTGTGTATCTTTGTATGTTAAAATCTGTAACACACTGCTAAAGTAATAATGCCAATTTCCAAATCATATTGGTATAAGAATTTCAGTGTTTGCAGTTGCTGATTTTTTAATGCTTTGATTAACTGCAAAACAGTATATACACTGTTTTTGTAATCTGTCCCATAAAGACAAATACTTTGATGTGTGTGAGTATGCATTTGCAAGAATTAACAAAGGAAACCATTTACTGTTCTTCTATTTTATAATTTAAATGCTTCAAGAGGTTAAACAATCCTTGCGTAATCTGGGAGAGCTCTCTTCACTTATTAGTATTGCAACACACTGCTTGCCCCAGAGATAAGCTGTACCTAACAGCTTCTTAATGGCTTGACAGCTGTGGTGTTTCGACAAGGCCAGCATGTATCTGATAGGCCTGCCAAAAAGAACAAAGCTAAAGGAAGCATTGAGAGTTGGAGTTTCTTGAATGAGTGGAAAATTTCATATTTTAGAAACTGGATCCTACAGTGCTGACAAAATTAAATGTCGCTTTTAGGCTAAGATCTATCATGAATGTGAGTTGAACATACATTTTTGTGAGGGTAATGGGACTTGTTTTAAATTGAGCTGGAAGACAAAACAGGGACCTGCATTTGAGTGTATGCATTGAAAATGGGGTAGAGGGGAAAGGGTAAAAGCAACCAAGGTATTCCTAGACAGTGTGAGGAAAGGGAGGAAGGATGAATGGACCGATTATGGAATTTTCTATTCCTGAGGTGATTTAGGCATGCAGAAGTACTTGATCCCTTTAACTATGTGCAAATGCTGATTTTGAATAGACCCTGAAGCCTCTGCAGTGTGGATGCGACTTGGCCTGGAAATGTGGGTACACTGAGGTCCTACCAAATACTGCTCAAATATAGCCTTAGGGAATCTGAGGTCTGTAACGATGACAGACTGGAATAAACCTTGTGCTCCCTAGTTTGCATGGAGGGAAAAAGATTTCTTTCATATGATCCTGCTTCTCCTTGTCCATCCTCATGTTCCATTTATTTGTTTTTCTGGAGCTGAGGCTTGATGTCCAGACTCACGTTTCTATGTTTCTGCCTCAGAAAAATCTTTCACTGAGTGCAGAGTTTGCTTGTGGTTGGATTTCTTTTTTCCAAAGAAGTCCCAAGTAAAGTTAAACAACAACAAAAAATACTTTAGCATTTGACTTCTGGTGTTTTCTAAATATTTTATTAACAGTTCTGTTAAAATACTCCTAACTGGGTGCTTAAAGTGGTCTGATGTACTGTATGAAAGCCCAGAAGGAGAAAAAAAGCCTTCAGAGACTTAAGATGCCTCATCCTATTTGTTTGAAATTTAATTTTGATTTGGCAGCCTGTTCTACCTCTTCCCTGCTGAAGGATTGTGTGTGCAATCAGGATATACTATATTTAATGCATCTCACATGGATACATGTGCATTCATGTAGAGGCTTGGTTGCATCCTGGCGCTAGCATGTCTTACACTACCATGAGGGCTAGATCTCATTTTACTGAACTCTTCTACTGTAATGTACAGGGCATGTGCTTATAGATTAACAGACAGAAGGGGGAAAAATGACAGAAAAAAAAATTATTTTGCCCTGAATTAGGCAACTCTAATCCTGCTTTAAAGGTGATATTCCCAAAATGTGCTCATTATTTGGATGGGGATTAGTTTGTTGTATTTGAATGTTTCCAGCAACGTGTGATAAAGAAGGCTGGGATCTGCAGAGGAACTAGGACATCACATCACACTTGTAGTTTCACATACATTATCAATGGAAAGGGATTCCTCAGTAATGAAAATTCCTCATAAGGGCTCTCAGTTACCATGCATAACATGAAAATGTCATTCTATGTATGCATTAACAGGCCGGTGTACATTGTGTATTTATTCTCTGTAGTGTACAATAATGCATACGACAGTGTGCATTTACTGTGCATTACAGGAATGACTGTAATATTTACAACTCTTGAACTCTTGTGTTTCTTTTTTTTTAAATACATGATAAAGCAATGAAAGAAGCCAAATATACAAATCTATAACAAATGTAATATCACCACAAGATGCAATCTAACTGAGCCCCACAGCGAACAGCTTAGTGCCCGTGCACAAATAGTGCCCGTCACTCTGGACTGTGGGAGGGTTAATTCTGGGCAGTTTGGGAGTGAGGTTTAGCATTGGTTGAAGGGAGCACAGCAGATATGTGGTCCAAAGAACACACAACACTCCCTTGTTCCCCGGCCTCCATAAACTCTCCTAGTAGTACTTTTTATAAACAAAGACAAACAGATAATCATCCTACCCATCTGTTGACCACCATTTGCAAGCTGGTTTCTCAGTGTTCCCATTTAGGAGGATGCAGTCAGGGAGAGGTCCTTCCAAGAGTCTGTTCAGTGCAGGACCCACTCACGATTATTGTGAACTGCCTGCTAGAGTTGTCTTTTCCTCTCCAACAATGATTGACCAAATAGCTAGTGTCTCTTAAGCTTAGACCCAAGTGTAAGGCATCATTCAAGTTACATGGTTAGTCACTATTATTCAATGTCTTCTGTCTTTTTGAAGGAGCATAAAAATTGGCAGTTGTCCTGATTTTAAATATCAAATCTTTTTTGAATAAAGTTGTTCAGTTAAATGGCCAAATTCCTACCCAGGGGTAATCTGTAATAAGCACTCTGCTGAGAAACAAAACCATGGCAGCTTTCCATTTTTGAAGTGTTTGCAGCATCTATTATAAATCAGACACTATCAATATTGAGGAAGTTTAGCTTTCCATTTTTTGAGTCTTTTTGAAATATTTAAGAATAACTTCCTTAGGAAAAGTGGATTGTGCTGCCTGTTAACATTAGCTCCCTAAATTTAGTGCATGCTGTTACCATTGAAATCTCCGTACTTTTACCACACACTCCCAATAGCTCTTATTGCTTACTGCTGAAGTCTAGTATCTACTGACAACTTGTCCAGCACCTTGAAGGCTCTCTGGAGTTGTAAAGCCTATTTTATATCCATCAGGACTGAATAACATGGTCAGCAGTCATCATTTAGAGATGAGACAGATATCAAACTTCAGGCTGAGAATGCAAAGATGTCTTTCTCTGTCTCCAAGCGACAGGGATTGTCACAGTGCCTAGTAGTTCAAAACGAAATATGTCTCCATAGAGCATTTCAATGGATCTCCAGTGTTACTCTGTCTGTTTGAAAGGCTATTTGTTTACAGCACTTCAAGAAAGATTTCTCAGTGTTTATTGCTAATGTGATTAGGCAACAAAACCAAAAACTAGGCAGCAGAGATCTGTCTATAGAGTTGTAAGTTTTCTAAAGCTGTTCTGCAACCATCTGTGAGCCTCTCTAGCAAATCTGGGTCTTCCGTAGTATTTAAATTAGTGGTCAATTTTTAAATAGAAATGTGTCCATTAGCATATAAAAGCTGAGGAACTATTACCTGAGGAAATCTCTTCCCTTCTTGACATGTCAAAAACTGATTTGGTGGCCTTCATTTTGCATTGTAAGATCCATCCATTTAAATCTCTGGGCTTTCTATTTGAACAATAGACAATCGGGAGGGAAAAGGACAGCTGATGAACTAATGGCAGTGAGAAGTCAAGTTCTCACAGGTTGCATGTTTTTACTTTTTTGTGGTTTGGTTTTGTTGTTTGGGTTTTTTTTCTGTTTTCCTCCTCTGTTTCCAGTTTCCTGCCCATCTTGGCTGTAAGTTTAGAAGATGTAAGAATCATGTTTTTGTAAATTAAATAGAAATAAATAAGTGCCAGTTATTGCAATTGAGCCTGGAAGGTCTTTTCCTGCTTTTTACTTGTGCATGTCTGTATAAGAGTGTGTGTGTGTATTTCTGTGTATGTACCTTATACTAACTTAGAGATGAGCATAGTAGATATGTAGCAGGTTTTCACAGACATGTGAAGAGAAAAATTATTTGGTAACAATTTAACAGCCTTACAAGTGAAGAAGCTAATTTTGACAAATCCAAACAATTGGCAGCATTTTTCTTCATGTGTTTGTTGTTAATTCATAAGAACTGCCTCCACAGAACTGCTGCAGCCTTGGATAGATGGACTGCAGTCACTGCAGGGTGGCAGAGTAGGGAGGCAGGGGAGAGAATGTTTCTACCTGTGATAACTGCCATGAAGAGAAGTTGCCTTTAATCTGTTGACAGCTGAAGGCTTTCTTTGGGGAGTGAAACATATGTAATATGCCTGGAAAGTCCATTTTATTAATCGGCCAGTGGAAGCAAACAGCACTCCACAAGTAGCTTGTGCAGGCATGTGCGGTTCTGTACTACTAGCAACACTAATGGATCTTCCATACCCACTGATTTCAACTAGATTGTAAGCAGAAGCAAGAGATCAAATCAATAGAAGAGGTGGCAAGATAAGCCAGGAGTCCTACCTGAGTGCACAGGTTGTAGGTTGAGACATGTCTGCCAAACAACCACTGTGTAAGCAAAAATCTGATGGGGGGATGTGGAGAGGAAAAATAGCCTGCAAGTCAATTATCTTTTTAGATACTTCTCTTTGTCATGATCATCAACCTTGAGAGTAACATTAGTCATTATTTGTATCGCTCAATTGAGACTATTTTATTTTAAACTGATGCAGCATTCAGCAAAGCTCTATATCACATTTTTGGAAAGGGCACAGTTTTTAAATTTACATGGGAAAATGGCATAAGGCGAGATAAAAAGAGAAAGCCTTTAGTTGTGTAAAGTAACACAGACAGAAGATGTAGTTATGAAACTGGATACCAGCTGATTTATTCCTGGTGCCATGAGAAGTGAGTAGGGAGGTGGGTTTGGGCCACACAGTTCTTCAACACTTCAGGCTGAGAGCCACCACTGTTCAACAAAAACACAGTAAGCAGCCTTATAATGGTATCTAGAAATTATTTTTATAGTATTTGCTTTCACTTTATTGATTTTACTAGTTTGTGATGAGCAATATGTTTAAACCTTGTGAATGTTCTCTTCCCTGTTACCATTTTACTTTAGGTGCTGGAGTAGGTCAGTAAGTCCTAATAGCAAAGGAACTTAGGGTAGGCTTGTGACACGACCCTGCAGAGATGCTTAGGCCGCCTGTCAGTGAACTAGTTCAGACATTATGAGTAAAAGCAATCTGGGCATCTTTCAACTGTGTCTTGCAGACAGACTTCCAGAGCCAGACAAAGCTAAGAGAGATGCTGTGGAAAATGCATTTGCATAATTCAAGCAGTTGGCATTATCTGATAAAAGAAACATAGACAAAGAGCTTCAAGAGGGTTAGAACTGAGATGACTGTAATGCCAAAATAGCACTGCCACATATGGGCCTTAGCCTCATATATTAGCAGGTGGTAGCTTTTTGCTAGCAGTTACCTGAAATTCAGGACCCTACCATGCGAAAAAGAATATTTTTTTCTGAGCTCCTTGAACACATATTGCTCCTCCTGCTTGGGGAGAAACACCCATAAATGTGTGTTAAATTTAACATGCATTAATTCATAATCCATAAATTTAGTATCAATGAATGCATTTATTGAGAAAAAGTATAATGACAGAGTTGAAAGAAAGAAGGATGAGGACGAGATCTGCATTTTCTGCTTTTCCATTTTTCTTCCTTAACTGTATTTTCTCTCTCTGCTTCAGAGCCTTTACCACCACCACAGCTTTCATTTCTTCTTCTGCTTTCCCTCCATATCTCAGGTTCATGTGGATGGCTTCACCCTGCTTTTTCAGGTGTACCACAGTACAATAGCTCTTAATTAGTCCTCCTCATGATTTTTCGGGAACCTCATACCCCAAGTTGGCAACCTCCAGCCTGCCTTGTGCCCCAGAGTTCATCCTAGCCCTTCTCTCCCACTTCTCAATCTGTCTCAGGCTCCACATCACTTTAATAAACTATTTCTTATTTTCTTGACTTTTTTATGTGCTACCCTCTTGGAGTTTGAGAGTAAATAACACATTCTTTTCACTTTCCTTTTTAAAATGATTTTCAGATTTCAAATCTTTGCTATACATATATATACACACATATATATGCATTTTATTTATTTATCAGATCTTCACTTTTGGACCTTCACAACTCAAAAGGGTGACTCTGCAACCCCTGTTTTCTAAAGCCAGATTCTGGCATTTAGCAGCTCCTTTGCTCAACATACCATTTAAAGCAAGGTAAGTAGGACTTTCATATGTACACCATCTGCATTTCCCTTCTCTCTGATCAAAAATCTCAACCATGTTCCACCTGCCTCCTACAGCATAAGGTAATCTTGGCTTCTTTTTCAGAATCAATGAGAATCACTCCTCCGGTGGTTTGTGGAAGATTTTGCATCTGTATTTCAGGAAACATATGTATATTTGCACTCCCTTTCTCATTTATGCTACAATTTCCCCTAGAATACTCTTGGGGGAGTAGGCTCCATTTCACATAACCTCTAGAATTGTGTGCATTATAAATTCTGTTCTTACATTTAGCTTTAAGTCAGTGTATTGCATTATGCAGTCTTACAGTTAAATCCTGAATTTAAGCTATTAATGAATCCTTTTTAATGAACTAATGTAAAATTCAAATATAGCTTATAAAAAATAAATACACATTGCTCAGAATCTGAAAGTGCTTTCTGGAAAATAGTTCCTGTCATTTTGCCTTTTGATAAATTACTAACAGAGTTTCATAAGACAAAAAAGAAGACATTCCTTCTGCCAGATTTCAACAGTGACTGCAAATAATGGGAGTGTGAAGAGAATTAAAAAAACAGACCGGAAGAATCTTGTGTATGGTAAAAAACTGACCACCTTAATCTGTATTTCAGAATCCCTCCTTTCTTCTCTTATGACAGTGATTCCCCCTTCTTGCAATGTGGGTTTGGGGTTTTTTTTATGTATAACATGGCATATGCTACATGTAGCATATACTACATATATAGCACATGGTATGACTCAATATAATTTTATAATACTGACTGTGACTGATATTTTCAGGCCTGCTCAGTAGGCAGAAAGCAAACAGATGCACATATTACATGCATATGCATGAAAGCTAGCATTTTGCAGTGGAGATACAGAAAAACTTAGGACAAACCCTCGTCGTGCTACTAATGCACAGTAGCCATCTTTAAAATGTCTTAAGTGCTGCAGAAGATCTACGATGCCTGCCATGTTCTGTAACCACATTTTCACAGCTCAGTTCTTGCATTTAGTAGCTGTCTTACTCACCTTGCCATTTCAGCAGTCTCAAGTAAGACATGCAAGCAAATGTTATGACAATAAATATTGACAGACCAAAAAATGGTTCCCCTCATCAGGATTAGACCTTCTGGGACACTATTTTACAGTGACTGAGCTGTTGAAGGAAATTGTGGAAGAGCTATCTTGTCTGATATCAAAAAGGCAGCTGTTAACTGTCTGAGAAGCTAGGTAAGGTCTAGAAACAGTATCTCCAGTAGATGTTGGTGTGTCTCTAGCACATATCTATGTAGGCAATCATTGCACTCACAGGATTTCAGTTCTCCACTAAACCAGAGACACTGGCACTTGGAAGTAAGCAACCTGAAAAAAGCTGGCAATTATCATAGAATCATAGAATGGTTTGGGTTGGAAGGGACCTTAAAGATCATCTAGTTCCAACCCCCCTGCCATGGGCAGGGACACCTTCCACTAGACCAGGTTTCTCCAAGCCCCATCCAACCTGGCCTTGAACACTGCCAGGGATGGGGCAGCCACAATTTCTCTGGGCAACCTGTTCCAGTGCCTCACCATCCTCACAGTAAACTTTCTTCCTAATACCTAATCAAAATCTACCCTGTTTCAGTTTAAAACTGTTACCCCTCATCCTATCGCTACACTCCCTGTTAAAGAGTCCCTCCCCATCTTTCCTGTAGGCCCCCTTTCAGGACCAGAAAGCTGCTATAGGGTCTCCCCAGAGCCTTCTCCAGGCTGAACAACCCCAACTCTCTCAGCCTTTCTTCCGAGGAGAGGTGCTCCAGCCCTCTGACTATTTTTGTGGCCCTCCTCTGGATCTGCTCTAGCAGGTCCATGTCTTTCTTGCGCTGGGGGCCCCAGAGCTGGACACAGTACTCCAGGTGGGGTCTCACGAGAGCGGAGTAGAGGGGGAGAATCACCTCCCTTGACCAGCTGGCCACATGTCTTTTGATGCAGCCCAGGATACAGTTGGCTTTCTGGGCTGCAAACACACATTGCTGGGTCATGTTGAGCTTCTGGAACAGCAAAGGAATGAACTGGAATCAGATTTAGGAAGGCAATGAACTGATACCAGATATAAATGAAATGAAAGAATGCCTCAACCTGGGATTCAGTTGGGATTTCAATGTAGATCTCTCAGATCCTGGCACACTGGCATGATAGCAGTGCTTTACATAAAAAATACCATTTCTTGTAGTCTTGCTCTTGAAGCATCAAAGTGGATTCTGCATAACACTTCTTTGGTCTGTCTCTTGCAGGAACAAACTTCTGGTCAGACATGTTCCACCAGACTAGTCTTGTAAGGAGTACTCTCCGGTTCCTTGAAGGCTGGCTAAAGACAGCAGTTTGATCTGATCCAGGCAAAGGTGAAGAGCACCAGACACTGACTGGCACATTGAACAAAGGTGTAGAGGGGAAAAAGGACATTCACAGGATCTGATTACCATTTAATATTGGTTCACAGGTGATGATGTCTAACATACAATTGGCATGATAATGCATGAGACTTGGTAGGTACCTGCATTAACACGCTGATGCTCTGTTAAAATAAAAAATCCATTTTTTATTTTTCCACAGCATTTTTCAAGTAAATACCTACAAATAATTAAAAGAGGAGGAGAAAATTGAGTGAAAAAGAACAAATAGACTTTGACTGCAGGGGGAAATGATGACAGATTTCATATTAAGTTGCCTGTTACTTCCCATAATTGAAGCATCATGCAAACTTTTCTTTGAAAACCTCTCATTTACATATAAACACAATACATCACATTTCTAATGAGGAACGGGAAGCTATCTCTAGTGCCACACTGAACAAATTGGCTTTGATTTTCAAAACCACTTAAGAGCTTCAGATGCCTAATTAAAATGAATAGGAATAAGACATCCAACTCAATGTGTGGCTCTAAAAAAAAACCCTCCACCTATTTGATTTTATCTTCTAAAAATCCATGAATTCTACTAGTTCAGAACATGACCTAATTTGAGGACACTTCATTCACTCTCTATGCAATTCATATGAGTCAAATCTAAAAGGCTACGTCTACGCTTATAAACTAAAGCAAGCCACAACAGATTTTTGAACACCGATACGCAGTTGTCCAATACTGTTAAACTGCTGGCATAGATTCCAGCATGGTTCTAGTCCAGGCTAGCCAGGGTCTCCAAAGCAACCCCCAGGCACAGTCTGGGGAATGGCATGGGCCTTCTTAGTAAAGGCTCTGCCCATTTGGTGGGCTTCCTTGGGTCCAGTCATCTAGCATTATCCTGTTAAACTGTTGGCCTGCGTATACACCAGCAAGCCATGCTGCAGCATCCTCTTCCCCAGCCATGTGGTTGAAACCTTATCTTGGCTTTTTTGAGGGTTGTCGAGGAAGGTTTGCAATAAAAGGTTTGTCAATGATGCACGTCATAAGTAGTTGTATGCTGTGCTAGCATGCTTGTGCTATGTTCTACTATCCCTAGACTAAAGATGGGTTCAGAGGATGTCAAAGGCTGTCTGGCACCAACACAAGCAGTGGAAGTAGAAGCAGGAGAGGTGCCAGGAGCCACTGAATTTGGGACCGTGGCAGGAGCTGCAGGTGACATGCAGGAGCACCTAGCACTCTCCGTGGAGGCTGAATGACTTGGGTGGGAGGGATAGGATGCAATAACCTGTTTTGTTGTAGGTATGTGAAGTATAGTGCATGGAGTAGAGGTGAGGAGAGTGTGGCATGTATATTAGGTTAGAAAAACAACGAAGTAGAAAGATGCAAAGGCCTGCAGGATGCAATCTGAGTCAGGGCTTTGCCACCACCTTGCAGTTGCTATGCAGTCACTGTGTTTTGAAGGAAGGAGAGTTCAAGTGTATAAACATGGGCCATGTCATGCCATGTGGCCTCAGGCTAAAGAGTATTGCTAGACCCATTTCTGCTACTCGGATATAGCGAAAGGCACTTAGGAGGATAAATCAAGAATGACAGTATAACTCTTTGGTGAAGCAAGAAGGCCGATTTTGGTCTACCATGGCAGGAAGGACATGACAATGTAAAAACTATGCATGGAAAGAGGGACCATATATGAAAGGAAAATTAAGCCAGAGAAAGATAGAATGAACAAAAGAATGAAGGGAGAGAGGAAGAAGATGCAAGCAAATAAAGAGGTGGAGAAAGGAACAAAAGGCAAGTGCATACTTCCAGGTTAATCAGCATTGGTTTATTTATTCATATGCATTTATTATATTTTATTTCCTTGGTACATGGCCCACATTCTTACTTAGAGAGAAAGGGATGACAGAATACTGTGCAGCAGGGATTTGCACATTAATTCATCCATTACTGGGCATGTTATTGTTTTTCAGAGGTTTATGCATTTTTTAAAACAGCATGCCCCAGCAGCAGGAAAATCAGTATTTAAATTTTAAACAGAAGGTTTGAGTGAACTTAGGTCTGCAATCTTGACGCTTTCTTGTTCCTCTCAGTATACAAGCTCAGTCTGCTGTGGCTGGATCAGGAACTGAACAGGAGATTTTCAGAAAAACATCGAGGGAGAGTGAAGATATTGTCATGCTGTTGAAGAACATTTTCATGCTTTTCTGAACCTGCTTGCAGGACTATCTATCAGTGATCACTGTGCTGTCATTAGGGTTAAAATCTTGACTGTAATTCTCTCATAGAAGGGGTATCTGGCTGTATTTCAGGAGACTGGATTTCTATTCTAGCTTCTCTGTGTGACCATTAGAAATGAGTTAATCACTCTGCAGCTTAGAATCAGTGGATATGAATCAATGGATACATTGGAAAACATATTGATATACACTTATGACAGTGTTTTAGATGTGGACAGTGTTTTAGATGTGCTGGATATTATTGTCATAGGAAAATAATTATTTTTCAGAACTCCCTGGGCCATTTTGGCAGGAAATCAACCACAATCATAAGACAAATGCTGTCTGCATACCTGTCTTCCCTTAAAACTTAAATTATGGATCATGTTATCCTTCAGTTCCTTAAAAATAACATGGTTTATGACACAGGGGTCAAATGCAATTCCAAAGGTAACGTGCATTTCAGAGATGAGTGAAGTTATCCATGGGTCTGCAGCAGTTTCTGAAGTCCTTCAGAATTAAGAGTTAGTTGACAGCACACTTTATGTAACAGAATTTCTCAACATCTTTAAGAGTTTTTAGAATAACTAAAGTTATCAGAGGAATGCTAATAAATGAATCAAATTATCTTAGTAGTTAGCAGGTTTAAAACTAAAGAAACTGTCAGTTCACACAGTGTATAACTAAACTGTGGAAACTTTTGACACATGGAACTGTGAGTGCTAAAACTTTCCAAGGATTCATGGACAGATTCAAGGAAGAAAAACTCATGGTGCTGTGAAGCAACCTGAGATGAGCTGAAGACCATGTTTCTAAGTAGCTGTTCAGTCTCTTTGATTCTGAGCTATGTTTGTGTGAAACTGTGTCAGAATGCAGTATCTATTTTAAATACGAGGTTCATTTTCCTTCTCTGCCATTTTCTTTGTTGCCCCCCAAAAATCCTTAAGATGATGCCACACAGCTAAGAGTAGAAATTCCCTAAATTTAGTAATTATTTTAATTCTTGTGGAATATTTGCTTCAGACAAGTAGCTAGGTATTGTCAAAATGATGCCATTTTTTTTCAGAAACCAACCAAGATCATCTTAGAATGGAAATTGTAGTATATAAAAGAAATAATAGTCTCTCACTAGCTACTAGTTTCCTTGCCATGTAGCAAGAGTCTACCTCTGTGCTGTGGGTGGAGAGAGATGCCATAGTCCAGAAAAGATGTTCTGCAGGGAAGTGAAGGGGAAAAGGTACTTCTTTGAATTTCCTGTTCTAAGCCCTCTCACTGCAAGTAAATTAATTTAGATGCTTCTCTCTTCTTCTTGTCCTTTTTCTAAAGAGCAGTTACCTCGGAGGCCCTTTACAAAAAAAATGAGTCTGTTAATTTTCACTGTAGTGTTTCCAAGTGGTGAAGTGTAGCAGAAATCTGATGCTACTAGAAATAGTACTGTGGACTATTCAGAGTGAGAGATGCTTCTGACATATACATCTTACTTCTTGTTGCCCAAACACAATAGGATGATGAGAATTAGGTGAAGAGAGCTTTACCAAGCCTGTGACTTTGAAGCATCTCCCACTCAGCAAACTTTTAGAGTTCACTTTAGTTCCCGTTGAACTTGTTGAAATATGGTTTACCAGGCATTTACAGAAGAGAGGTCTGAGTAAAGAGGCACAAACTGGGATAATAAAGAACTTGAATTCCCACTAAGTGTTTATACGTTACATCTATCCTATCTGAGTTGTTTGTAGCAAAAAATATTTTTAACAGGAATGTGTTTATGTCAGGATGAAACTTGGGATGAGTAAAGATTTTATATGAGTAGATTTGCCAGCTAGCATGTTCTTGGATCAGTATAGATGAATTTGAGTGCATGTAGAGAAACAGTTTTGAAAAATATAAAGACAGAAAAACTAAAATCAGTGTTTTCTAAACAAAATATTTCAAATTTTTTTTTAAAGAATCTTTCTGTAGGAGCAACATTTGGGGTTTTAGATAAAAGTAAAGACAAACAGCTGAACAAAAGAACCTTCTACTATTTTGGTTAATGAAACAAACAGAACATGTTTTTGATTGTTCTCAAGTGAAATGGTTTTTCTAAATTTTTCAAAAATTGGCTGGTGCATTAAAGGAAAGTCAGTGCAAGGATTTTCTTCAGGAATGTAGTCTGAGATGAATGCAAGGAAAAAAAGAAGAAGAAAAAAGCCTATTTGCTATAGAACAGTAAATTAAGAAGTATAAAAGAACTGAAGAATAGACAGATTTACTGCTCTTATTAAATGGGTCAACTGAAAAAAAGCAAGCATGAAAATCTATTAGAATTAAATTTGTGCCATGTTAAGTTGGTGCATATTTCTTGGATACATAGAGGTCATCACTGTCAAAAATAATGGTAAAAGTGCTTTCGTTAACTTTAAAATTAATCACGCATGGAAACTGCAGATGAGTGAAAACTGTCAAATAAAATAATTTCTGTGAAATATTTATCTACTTCGCATTTTATCTACTTTTTAGTGATTTTTTTTTTAGAAATCTACATTGGTTACTACCACTGGTTTAAAAAAAAAAAAAAAGTTTTATACTAAAAATACCTTCTCCACACCATACTGTATTCTCCAGAGCTGCACAGAAGAGATATTTCATCAATGCAAAATTTAAAATATATTGCTGATTCAGACATATGTTATATTAATATATAACTTAATAGATGTTATATAGAGCATATAAGGAAATTATTATGAAGAGTTGGTGTCACGTGTTAGGTATTTAGTTTTGTTTTCTTTAGTTACTTGCTGTATTTTTAGTAGACTTAGGGAGAGAATATAGCATTTAAAAAATATTTCCAGTCTCTTGGGAATACTGGTAGATTCCCAAACATCTATCTAAAATGTATTTCCTATGGAGAGTTGATAATATGTTATCTGATAGTATTCTGTAGAATTGAAAATTGAAAAATAGAAAAGTTGACCACAGAAATGAGCTTTGTTCTAACTATGATTCAGGAGGCTGTATTTTTGTCTATACGCTCTTGATACCATCTTGCCCAAATTAAGATTTCCAGTTTACTTTAAAATAATTGTTCAGATTATTTGAGGCTTTTTCAGCTAAATTATAAATATTGATTAACATTAGAGGAATCCTTATGTAGATGTCCTGGACATTGTATTATCCCCTGTACCTGGACAGATCTCTGATGCTGTATAGAATTTTAGGCTGGAATGTGTTCATATATTGATAACAGTTATCTCCCCTGAATACTAAAATAAAATTAATAACCTCGGTCTCCAGATTTCCATCCAGTTTGGTATGTGCTTCATTCAGCTGGGTACAGAAAAAGTCAAATTTGAAGAAATTTTTTCAAAAAAATGCTCCACTTGTGCTCATGAGAAAGAAGTGATAATTGCTATTAGCTATTTATCTGGCAAATCATCAAATAAAAATTGATATTTCTTTCATGATCAGTAATTATAGCGTTGGCTAGGGGAAAATTTTAATAAAAAATTCAGGAAGCTTCTAATAAAAGTTGCTGTCACTAGGTACATATAGCTAGTTATAATTTTGTTTTTACACAGAAAATATGAAAAATAGGTACAATTTGAATTCTTTTAGACTTAATA
This sequence comes from Haliaeetus albicilla, assembly GCF_947461875.1. Lineage (NCBI taxonomy): Eukaryota > Metazoa > Chordata > Aves > Accipitriformes > Accipitridae > Haliaeetus > Haliaeetus albicilla. Next base: position 27,404,206 of record NC_091503.1, on the reverse strand, counting down.
ATAAAATATTTACACTTTTATTTAATTTATTTATTATTTGAATGCTGCATGATAAATAGTAAAACTCAGATATTGAAGTGTTGCTGTGTGCTGAACTGGGCCACAGGCAGAATTATTGTACTAGACTATTGGCAGTTAAACTATCAGAAGAGCTATTTATCTTTGAAATGTATAATTTTCTGATGACAATGATGGATGGAAATACTCTGAACCACTCCAGTTTGGACTCTAGCCATGCTGGCAGGAGTTTCTTCATGTCTGCCCCTAGCCCAAAGCTCCCTGTCTCTGCAGGAAGGGTGGAAGAATCCCTGACTCTTTCTTCTGAACCACCCAGGTGAGCTCTTCAGTTCTTATTTTGACTTCATTTCAAAATAGAGAATTTTGTGTGTATACTATGTATACTTTCAATATTGCTTTTTTAGCCCCCCCCCCCCCCAACCTTAAAGAGATTTTATTTTCCTCCATATTCGCCTTTTTCTTGTTAATCTTGTGATTCCTCTAACTTGCCTTGATGGGCTGCTGCTTCACTCTCTCTCTGTCCAAATCACAGACAATCAAACCTGTGAAACTCCAATTCCTCCTAATGGCTACAACCATTTTTTATTCTGCTTCTGTGACCATCATGCATTTAATAAATATTTCAACTGCACTGTTATAAAAGAGGGATGAAGACAAAGCACCAGAATTTGCCATGCCCTCTTGCAGATCCCATGCTCTTATACCTGGCCCCGGTAGCTCTAGTTCAGCCCTTCTGGTGGCAGATGTATTGGAGAAGATGGCAACTTCAGGGTATAAATCTAATTCCAGGGGTGGGTCACTGACCCAGTCACCCAGAAAACAGCGTCTCCTTCACTCCACCATCTGGCAAACTGAATCCTCTGGGCCCTTCTCTGGGGAAGAGTGTTGTTCTTCAGATTACTACTACACCACCAGAGAGCTCATCCAGAATTAATGAATATTGGTTGAGATTTCTTAGGGTTTATGACAAGCTGTAATGACATTTTTTAAGACCCCACCCACTTGACTTAGTGCTTTCTCAGAATAATGGTCATTACTTAGAGCCGTATTACATGTGAGTACAGTGCTCTAGAGAATGATTAATGGCAACTGGAGTTTTTTTATGTGGTGTGCATTCACAGCCCAGCGTCCACCCCATCTGTACTAGTGTATCATTAGTAAATGCAGTCATACTGAGGGCAAAAGAACTGCTGACAGCTGGTTTCACAAAGCTGTAGAACCTGGAAACAATTAGAAAACCCGATCTTTTATTTAAGCACCTAACCATGAAGTTCAGAAGCACTGCTTAAGCAGTATTTTGTGTTCTTGGTGTTTCAGATGCAGAAAATTTTCGGTGCATGTTGAACTGAGCTGCTACAGGGCTTGGGATGCTTTAATAAAAATTAATATCAAGATGTCACTTCCAGAAAGTATTTTTTTCTTGCTGTATTAATGCTTTAGGCATTTGACACAAATTGCTTCAAAACACCATACCCCCACCAATTTCTCAACGTGGCATAGAAACAGGTTCCGTTTTAATTCTGGAATGGAAAAAAATTAAGTGATGAATTGTGAAATCTTTTCAGGTGAACTACTGCTCTAGATTAAAGATGAGTTTAATTACAGTATTTTAACACAAATTATTTCTACAGATAAGATACTCAGCCAAAGTAGGTGGCTTCTAAATAATAAAATTGGTACTCTTGCTAACATTTCTGTCTGGAAAAACATTCTTTTAATAAGTGAGTAACATTGAATGGTATTGTTATTCAGGAAACTAAAACACTGTTTTAGTCTTTTGCACCAGTAGCTGCTGTTTTGTTATGATCCTATTAAGAAAAGCACTCAGACACTGTAAAGTATTGCTTAAAATGCCATTTATTAGAGCTAAAACTATAAAGGAGGAGAGGATTGGGAACCCTGAGCTGGGCAGCGATGCCCAAGCCTCCGATGAGGCTGCAGCATACCGTGCAGATCTCGTCCATGGAAAGGTTGACCATTTTGGTCATTCCAGATCTTACAGGATTTTCTTATAGAAAAGAGCTCTAGTAATCATTTTAAATGAAAGGGATGTTCACATGAGAATGTCTGGCTGCAGTTTCAGCTAAAGGCAAGGATGTGCAGGTGGAGCAGCGGTTGGTGCCGGCCCCTCTGCTGTGACACGCTGGATGAGGTGACCCCCCAGCCCCACAGGGACACGCAGAGCACAGCACGGCGCAGGGCAGCGCCTGCCCGTGGGAACTGCAGCGTGGCTCGCCAGCTCCTCCACGGAGGATCGCTGCTGTCAGGATCGCTACACCTAGCAACACTACTTCAAGAATCCAAGACAATGGGGTGGATGGTATCTATGAAAATTAAACCATTTTGTATATGCAAAACTGAGGGTATCATGGCACATGATAAATTTGTCTAAGTTGCAAATACAAGGACAGAGCTTGAGAGTGCCTTTGTGTTATCCAAGGCTGCTGTAAATAGACAGTATTCATCTGATGTAAGTGGAGCTGTAAAGATAGCCACCAGCTAAAGATCTAGTCCTGTGACTCAGGCTTCTTTACCCCATACATACACTAATGAAAAAATGATTCAAGCAATAGGACTCCTTCAGAATTGGCATTATCTATGTTTTCACGAGAGCTTAAATTTTAAACTAGGAGCAAGAAGTGGAATATAAACACTGTCAGAATATTTTATAATTTATTGTGTTATTGCTGGTTCAACTCTGCCTCTTTTTGGTAAACTCCATACCAGGAAGGGAGGGAAGGAGGGAGACGATACAAGAATTGGACACCTGCAGGATCCACATGGGTTCATGTGGCAGAGACAAAAATCTGCTCTTGGACATGAGGACTCTTGCTGCAGCCTCTGGTTGTTTTTTGCTTCTCTGATGTTTTCCCTTTCTGGGAAGGAAGATGTTTTCACTTTGCTCAGGCTTGACATACTGAACTTTTCTGCAGTCTGAGAGGTGAGGTTTTTAGAAGGGTTATAAGCTGTCTCCTCTCATAGGTCTAGGAAGCTGAAGCAGGCATTCAGCCTGGCTGCTGGCAGAGGAAGGAAATGACCAGATGGCTGTTGACTCTTTTCCCTACCTCCTCTGTCACCCTTGTCCTAAGCAGGTTGCGGTGAAGCTATATGCTGAATAACACAATCCTTAGGGCTTTCCTATGGCAGCACTTGCTACAGCCTTCCAAGCCAGTTGCAGAAAGCACTTTCACTGGTAATGCAGAAAGTTAAGGTCTTTTGGAAAAAAGATATTCCTCTTCGGGAGATTTGTTTATCTTAAGCAGCAAAAACTGCTCCAGCATTTGTAGTTGTAAACCAATGGTTGAGAATAGATTTTGCCACATACTGCAAAGCTATGTATGGGATAAGAAACTATGTTCACATCCTGAGCAGGCTCATCTGACCTTAGGTGGCCGGCAGCAAACTGGCATATTAACACCTGCAGATCTCTCTTCATCCTGAGGATTTACTGCTGCTATAACCTCCCTGCAGCAGAGAAATGGGCCTTCTCCCAGCAGTTCCTGGTGGATCACAGTCATGTTTCTCCTCAGACATCACCTTTTCTAGTGGCTACTGTGGGGAAATAAAACTTACTTGCTCCCCAGTTGAGCTAAACTATTCACTGTAGCAATAAAATGTACTTTTGAAATGGAAATCTCAAGGTTCGATCCTCACTGATGAGAGGAATATTAGGTAGCCAAACTTTTTTCACTAATTTTATGCTGAGGAATAGACACAAACTGGCATATGGAAGAGACAAGTGGTTGAGTTCAGAGTACCATGAACAGTGGGTATTCTTGGTCCAAGAAGGTAACAGAAATAGTGCAATTTATCCCTCCATAATATGCTATCTTGATTATGAGGCACATATTCTGACCCAAGCCTTCAGAAAACATACTTCTCTCTAGGATTTTACATTTTTTTTTAGTCACACAAAATATGCTTAGACCATTGCTTACAGATGGGGTTAAGAACAAACATCTGTAGGGGTAATATATATGGTGTATATCAGTCTATATACCATAAGCTATAATCTATATTCATCCTTCCTTTCAGTGTGATTGCTAAAAGGTGGAAGTTGCTGTCAAAAATCCCATGTTAGTTTTAAGAATAAAGCAAGAAAACATTATTGAAATAGATAGAAATGTAGACTGACAGAAAAGTAACTGTGACTGTGAGATCACCAAAACTGAAGTGGTGTTGGAAAGCAGGTAGAAGGATGTGGTAATTTAGGAAAACACTTTAACAGACAATCTGTCACATGTCTCATTATGTTGTTTGTGCTGCCCATGAAGAGCTAAAACAAAATGCACACACCCAAGCATGAGATAAGTGTCACCTGGCATTAAGCTCTCTGAAAGGTATGGATTTAAGTCAAATACAGTTTTCTAATGCCATGTATAGTTGCAAGCTGAATGAGTTTGGAGTTACTCATCTACACTACAGAAACTGCAAACAGAATTGCACTCCACACCTGGAGTACTGTGTCCAGTTCTGGGCTCCCCAGTACAAGAGATACACTTTTTTAGCATGAGGGTGCTGAGCACTGGCACTAGTTGTCTCCATCCTTGGAGATATTCAAAAGACATCAGGACATGTTCCTGGGCAAATGGCTCTAGGTGGCCCAGCCTGAGTGGGGGGTTGGATGAGATTAATTCCAGACGTCCTCTTCCAACGTCAACCCTTCTGTGATGCTGTGATTCTGTAACTGGACTCAAAAACTTCAGCAGGAGGAAGTCACTCAGTGTTATGTTGTGAACTGCTCAGTCACATCATATTATGGCTATCTCAGCTCTCATTAAAAATACCCTTACCTCCATTAGCCAACTCCTCACCCCGTTTCTTCTTGGGGTTTTTTTGGTGAGGGTTTGTTTTTTTTTTTCTTCCATAGTCACAGGCTAAATCTGCAAAGCAGGAAACCTTAAGCTCCAATAACAGAGCAAAAATCTGATTCTAAAGTTGTTCTTCATAAAAAACATTATGCTAATTTAGAAGACTTTTTTCCAGGGACCTGTCTTTGTATGCTTCGAGTTGGCAGTGACAGCTTAGGGCATGGCACCAAGCTTTTGTTCTTGAGGGGGTTGCTAATCTGCTGTGCAGTTTAGGAAACTATGGAGCAGCTATGAAGCAGTAATGAAATAGTGATTCTTTTGTGGCATGGAGGCAGCTGTAATGAAATGAATAACCAAAGGATATGGCTGTCCTTCACAGTGTACCCTTACACTCAACTAAATAGCTTTAAAACAAACAAAAAAAAATTAAAGATCTAGAGAACAGATTCTCCCTTTCTGTTTTACTGCTGGTGACACTGAGGAAATAGGATTAAAGAGCTCCTTGAAAAATGACAGTTTATGTGAACCAATTAGCAAACAATGCAGTTCAATTTCTCAATGACAGTGTACCAGAACAGGAGCTCACGCTTCAGTTACACTGGGCTTTGACAGCCTGTAGCCATGAGCTGAAATGTGGTGGAAGGGTGACTGAGGAGCAGCTTACTTTGCAGCTGGCTGTTCGGTAACTTGCACATAAGAAGACGTCAGGCCATAGGGCCTCCTATCCTTTTGCATTCAGCAAGATTTCATAGAAAGCTAATAACAAGTGATGATACTTCCCTTTGAGATTTGTGGTCAGTATGACCATGCATGATATGCAGGGGATAGGCTCGGCCATTCTTGTTTAAACTCAGGTTTTGGGGAGTATCTTCACCTTCATAGCTCTCCCCAGGATCTCGGACTTCACCACAGCCACAGCGATTGAGCTGCAGTACTCTCCTGAGCCTGCATGCACTGACTCTGTAACAGCTTTCCGTGGCCTCATCTCAGATCCCTTCTTGCAGCCTCAGCTTTCTGGGTATTAATGGTTTGATACGAACATTTTCTATATGTGTTGGGCATGCATGCTACTATTTCCTTTTCCAGCATTAATCTTATGTTTTATGTTAGCATAAGGCTAACATGTTTTATGTTAGCGTAACGCTATATAAAAGGCCAGCTGGCTGCTGTTGGTTTTAAAGGCATTTTTATTTAGTGACAATATTTATATCATGTTCCAGTTGGCTACATTGAAACCTCTGTCCGTTTCTTTTTTTTTTTCTGTAAATACAAAAATATATAACCAATTACAAGGAATATTTACTTGAATACTTTCAGTAATTATTTTGCTTCATGACTTAGACGGATAAGTAACTTTTAAAGAAGTGGGGAGGAAGCAAAAGCTTGCAGATTAAAAAAGTGATATTGTTTTTCTTTACAGAAATACTCCTAAGACTCTCACAGCTATCTAGATTTTTCCTCCCATTGCTATTAGAGACACTCTAACTCCATGACTACAGCTACACAGTAGCAACGTGACTGCTCTGAAAAATGAGACAGGTATTTCAGACCTGCCCAGGCTCAACTAGAGCATATGTGCCTGTGTACCCAGCCACTGGCTACTCTGCATGTACTCTACTAGCACAGGAGAACTCCAAGAAATAGTATGGAGAGCATGTAAGGCTTACAGCAACTCCTGTTATTAGTGATAAGAATGATAAAAATGTCTTTGATGAAGGCCCTTCATTTTTTGTTGAGTCTAGATGAAGAAAGTAACTGAAGAAAACAAAGTAAACACTTCAGAATATATTAAAAACAAACAAACAAAGAAAACACACAAATGTTTAGGTTTTGACAAACTGTACACAAAAATATCCTTTTGTACAGGGAGCAGGAGTCCCCATGCTCCAGTGTGACAGATGTTTCTTAGGAGAAAAACACAACCTTCCATGCTATCTTTAGCTCTCTGCAACAGCAGTATTAGTAGCTGGTGGGTGCTGCCCTCAATTCCAACACTTTGTTGGGTTTTTTTATATGAATTCACTAGTTACCCTCTGTGGGAATAACACAGCTGCTGCTTGATTCACAAGCTGATGCAGTCTGTGAAAATATTGCACTGGGTAGTGAGGGCCTTGGAAATTAAATCTCTTAGGTTAATACAAATGTCTGAGCCTGCGTGTGAAGGAGCACAGCCAAGAAGTTTAAAATGAGCAGCTTCTTCTTTAACACTTTCCTGCCCACCCAAATTGAATTAAATGTAAGCAAGTGTCAGGATGAGTAGTAAAAATATGTATGCTGTTTCATATTTCTTTGTCTAGTGGTAATAGGTGTGTTTCTGGGCACCTGAGAAGAAGCCTGACTACTTTATGCTCTCATCAAGGTAGGAGGACTCTGTGAAAAAAGAAGGGATTGTGCCAACTGAGAGCATCTGAATATGTGTGGCTGAAAGGGGCTTCAAGAGACAGGGAAGAAACCTGCCATGTATCTACGGACTTGGGCATCCTTCAGTGTGGTGGAAGCAGGGAGCAAAGTGAAACACCAGCCTCCAGAGAAAATCGAATGCTTTCTATGGACTCAAAGTTTATATCCACACTAATCAACTGAAAAAGGCCAGGGCATGACCTGAAGCATTGTCATATGAACAGCCCTGTTGCTTAATTGCTTTTGCTCTCCCTGGCATGATTTGATCTATACCACCTAGCATACTCTCAAGCAACATTCAGAGGATACTGTTGGTCCAAAGACTGCTCCTAATAGGCAAAACAGATGAGGTTTCCCTTTTGTGGGTGAAAAGAAAGTTTAACCATGTGAATGCATATCATGCTCTGCCATTTGCCACGTGGAAGAGGAAGATATAAGGTGACCTAGTTGAGTAGTGAAGGCCTAATCATGCTTTCGGCTACTGGGAAATGACTGGGCCCAGGAAGAGCAATGCTAATTATTGAAGATGGAAGAGTGGGTTCTCTTGTAGCTCATATATTCAAAAATCTCTGCCTGATCTAACACATATGCCCCTGAAATTTCTTATTAAAAATCGAGTGGGCAAGGAAATTTAATAAAGAACAATTAGACCTTTCTGCATTCTTTTAAATTAGTATTTTGGATTATTGATGAAATCTTAATTAGATGCTATAATTAGTTTGGAAAATTGCATAGTTTGAACTAGACCCATGTGTTATGTCCACTTGCCAGAGAGACACTGAAATTGCTTCAGTATTTCCTCTGCTGTAGTTGAGAGCATTTTGGCAGGCATTTGAGAGGGGTGTTCTTGCCACAGATTTTAGATTCAGAAGTCGCCGTTATGACCATGTAATCTTACTTCCTGCAGCCTTGCAACCTAAAATACCATACATAGCATTTATTGCTTTTGTCAGGGCCCTGAGTGCGCCAGTAGGCCTTCTGGCCTGACCAACCTTACCTGGGGCCTCTCACCATGTGTACCCATGGGCCAGGGCGGCCATTTTGGCTCCGCTCAGCCTGGGGCTGTTAGTCCCTGCCCCACTCATGCTGTAGCAGTGCTGGTCTCCAGCTGACCCCAGCCATGCCTTCATCATTCCAAGCCATGACCAGCAGACTGATGACCCAGCTTGATCTCAGCTGTGCCCTGTCACCACAGACTTGTCTGGCGACCCGGACTCTTGGCCAGCAATGGCTGCCCCCCTTGGGCCTTCCTTGCTTGTTTCACCCTGGGGGCTTTGGGATGGGGCCCTGGCAGATGAGGCCCGTGTCCTGCTGGTCACATCTTCATGCTTGGCCCTCAGGTCCCTGTCCCATAATGAGCAGCCAGCCATTGCTGTGCTCTGACAAATTTCACTAGATTGCTTGTAAATTACAATATACGTCGAATTTGCCTGGCAGTTATTGCAGCATAAATCAGGAGTTATATCATAGAAGATGATGTGATTTTCACCTCCGTAAAATCAGAATATGCTCTACCTGAAGTCCCAGATGTCCAATTTTCTACTACTTGTGTAACTTTCTTGTCTAGCTACCATAGGACTTATTTCTCCCTTGATACAAACACCTCAAGAAGAGAATATGCACCATATTTTATTAAGTAATCTTTAAAGGCTCTGAGTTCTTTCATGCCGCATGGTGCAGAGAGAAGTAGAAAAGGAGGAAAAATGATAACATGGCATAAACTCCAAAAGCTGAATCTTGAATTTTGAATCTTGCCTGCAGGAGGTATGAGCTGGTTGAGGAGCTGTGTGGCCAAGAAACTCCGGGAGGAGGTGAGCACACTACACAGTGTCAGGGAAAATGAAAGAGAGGTTGATAGAATAATCAGAGGGATCCTGAAGAGATGAGAGCCCAAGCCAGTCTCACATCAGTACCACTTCTATCCTAGTAACCCTCTGGCACAATCCATCTTTAGAGGTCCCTTCCAACCCAAACTGTTCTGTGATTCTATGACCATAAGGAACAAAAAATATCTGCTTTTACCAAAGCAAACATGAGTATATCTGTCTAACAGTGCATTTTTAGCACTTTATTTCATGGGCTATATACTTACTTTGATACTAAATGCCTGCAGCTCCTAAATTTTGAAGCCCTGTGTTGAATACAGGTAAGTTGCTTTGTGGGCATACAGAAACTAATTATGACATTTGTAAATCCCTGAATCACTAAAGATTTTTGACATATTTATTGCTGATCAAATGGGTAATATGTAGCACAATTTCATAGCAACTGTTCCAAAGCCCACCATTATACAGCTGGTTTTTTATCCAGGTACTTCATTCTATACCAACAAGGATATTTCCTATATGCACTTCTTTTTTGCCATGTTGGAGACATATACTCTAGGTATTAATCCTAAAACTGTAAGTTGCCTGATTTGAAAGACGAAAGTATGTACCTTGTTCCTTCAAATACAGTAGGACAAATGAGTTCTTTCTAAACCTTTAAAATTGTCTCTTCAGCTGCTCCCTCCTCCACTGTACTTGCTGTAATGAATGAGCCATTAAAATTAATGGGCCATTAGAACAACCCTACAGTCAGATGAATTGGTCTGGTCCAAGTAAGTACATCACTGAGTTTTCTTGTTTTTCTTTTAAATTGATTGCCATTCTTTATAAAAGGTTTGAAAAGTCTTCATTTATTGATGAAAGCTCTCCATGGGAAAGGCTATTTGCTGTTTTTCAGCTCTCAGGAGCTCTTTGTCTTCTGGTCTACTTCACACCTTCTCTTGGTTGGAATGTCAAATACTCCTAGTAAGTGGGCACTTCTGCTAATCCCCACCCTCAGTATACTTAGCAGGTCATAGGGCTTCACTAAAAGTCCAGCATACAGTTTGCTTTTTCAGTTCTGCAGGACAGTAATTCTCTTGCATCTTTCCAGGCCAAATAATATAAGGATTCTCAACTGGCCTTCATTAGATTCTGTGGTTTTTATTCAGAATTGCATGTATGAGGCTGAGATTTTTCTGACTGCTCCTTCAGATACAACAGAAACATACCCATGAGCTGCCCCAAGCCACCTGTGTCTCCTGATGAAGATAAGGCCCTGTTTTGGTTTAATCCCAGCTAGCAACTAAGCACCACTAAGCTCTATCACTCCCCCCTCGGCTAGACAAGGGAGAGAAAATATGACAAAAGGCTCATGGGTTGAGATAAGGACAGGGAGAGATCACTCAACCAATTACCGTCACAGGCAAAACAGACTCAACTTGGGGAAAATTAACTTAATTTATTGCCAATCAAACCAGAGCAGGGTAATGAGAAATAAAACCAAATCTCAAAACACCTTCCCTCCACCCCTCCCTTCTTCCCGGGCACAGTTTCACTCCCAAATTCTCTACCTATCCCCCCCCCAGCAGTGCAGGAGGACAGGGAAAGGGGATTGGGGTCACCTCGTCACATGTTATCTCTGCCGCTCCTTCCTCCTCAGGGGCAGGACTCCTCAATCTTCCCCTGCTTCAGCATGGGGTCCCTCCCACGGGAGACAGACCTCCACAAACTTCTCCAACGTGGGTCCTTCCCACGGGCTGCAGTTCTTCATGAACTGCTCCAGCGTGGGTCTCTTCCATGGGCTGCAGTCCTTCAGGCACAGACTGCTCCAGCGTGGGTCCCCCGCAGGGTCACAAGTCCTGCCAGAAAACCTGCTCCAGCGTGGGCTCCTCCCTCCATGGGGCCACAGGTCCTGCCAGGAGCCTGCTCCAGCATGGGGTTCCCACAGGGTCACAGCCTCCTTTGGGTAACCACTTGCTCCGGTGTGGGGTCCTCCATGGGCTGCAGGTGGAGATCTGCTCCACCACAGACCTCCATGGGCTGCAGGGGGACAGCCTGCCTCACCGTGGTCTTCCCCACGGGCTGCAGGGGAATGTCTGCTCCAGCACCTGGAGCATCTCCTCCCCCTCCTTCTGCACTGACCTGGGGGTCTGCAGGGCTGTTTCTCTTACATGTTCTCACTCCTCTCTCTGGCTGCAGTTTCTGTGCCCCAGCAACTTTTTTTCCCTTTTTAAATATGTTTTCCCAGAGGTGCTACCTCCATCACTGATGGGCTCGGCCTTGGCCAACGGTGGGTCCATCTTGGAGCCAGCTGGCATTGGCTCTGTCAACATAGGGGAAGCTTCTAGCAGCTTCTCACAGAAGCCACCCCCATAGCCCCCCCCCGCTACCAAAACCTTGCCATGCAAGCCCAATACAGGCCCAGACCATTAATGCATGCTGTGGGGGTTCTCATTAATGACTGAAACTTGCTAGACAAGCCAATGGCGAAGTCTCCTCCAGGAAGAAAAGCAGTAGAAGGTCCTCTGTTCTCATTTTTCCAGCAACAAATAGATGACCAGAAAATCTGAGGCACAAATACTCAATGCCCTGACAGTCTGATGCCCAATTAACATGCACCAGTGGTGCATTGTTCTGTTAAGACTAGTGGGTCCAAGGATTTAGACTGAGGGCTAGGTAAGCTTATTACTGCGCTATTACTGCAAATACAGGACTGGTACCAGAGGGCCACCTTTTCACAACTAGCTTTTGCTGAACTTAGCTCAGTTCTTACTCTAATCAAGACATCTGCTGCCTCTTTTCCCACCTCAGACTAAAATCTAAGCACACATTTTTATGAGGTATACAGCATAAATACTTGAAATTAGCTACTTAGGAAGAAAAAGATACTTTCCATCCCACATACCAGAAGAATTGTGCAAAGAGGGAAAAATTAAATGATGCATATTTCCATTGCAGCTAGAAAACAAAATATAAAATGAAAATATGGCAATAAAGTGACACAGGATTTTCCATTTTTCAGTCTAAAACATGAAATGCAACGTTTGTGAGGAAAACAAGTTTAACAATTTAGATGGATTTTTTCTTTCACCAGTTGAATTATAACAAACACTGAAAAAAATTAGATAAGAATGAATAATTTCTACCCAAATTAGAATTTTAATATGTAAATTTTGTATCTTCCTGTTCTTTTCACCTTTGTCCATTTATTCCACCTTGGCTTTATCTGTGAATCCTACCGCCTATATTTCCTAGTGTCTGTTTCTTTCCACCTTCTTTTCCTATTCTTTTCCTTCCTTAATTTTATTTTCCTTTTTTTTTGTTTTATTATTTTTAAGAGCCTGTTATAAAGCCATCTCTTTTTGCTGCAACTTTTAATTTCCTGACATACATCAATTTTTTTAAAATGATCAGAACATCCATAATTCAGACTAAACACAGCAAAAATTAGACACTGTCTGCATTTGCTTTTCATTTTCCCTGTATTTTACATATATATGAATAATATATATAAAATTATATAGAATATATACACATATATTTTTATATATAATATATATATATATATTCCTTTTCAACCCAAATAATTCTTATGGCAAAACATTACAAATGTGATTAGAATTGATGATTCTACAAATAAGGGAACAAATATCAGTTGCAAATACATTTTTCTGGTTATGATTTACTTCTATTGATGTCAAAAGTTGAAGGAAAGGCCCATTCCCTTTTACCAGCTGGAGTGGTGGCTGGCAGCTCAGCTGTGAGCTTTCCAGGCCCAAAGACTCAAAGGAATCTGAGCCGTTACTATCATAAGTGGGACTTAGATCTGCTCTCCCCAAGAGCAGTTTCCCCACCTGAAACCTTTTATGAATCACAGATTTATGAATAAGTCCTGGGGTTTCCTATTTCTGTTTTTTGAAGAAGAAACCTGTGAGTTGTTCAACTCCTAATTCTCAAAAGTCTGGGATTTTTTGCTTTGCCAGGACTTACTAGACTTATCAGGATGATTTGCATTTTGGACTCCTAGGATCAATATTATTTTGAAATTTGCCAGAAGAAATAGCTTGGGGTTTTTTTAAACAAGATATTTAGGGTTTCTCTTTTGTGGAAAACATTTTAATTATATATTTCTCAATTATCTTTCTCAATAATAGATGAGTGATTATTCTTTAAATTTTCTCATCATCCCTCTGGAAAATAAATTCTGAATTCTGACCACCTTGCTATGTATACTTTTGCCTCTATGATCAACTTCTCTGCAGTTCTAATTGATTCTTTGATTTGACCTTAAAAGGTGCATTGGTTCTTTGCATGTACTCCCTAACTATCTGCATGGCTTTGGATGAATTTTGATGAGCATTCAAAAGAGCAAAGGTAGAATGGTTACTTGGAAAGAAGATTCTGAAATTAAAACTGCCATACCAAAAGGCAAAGCAGAACTGGGTCTTTAATGTATTCAAACTGGGTGGAAGGATAATTTCCATATAACAAATCTGAAAGAAACAGCAGCTAGGATAGATATCCCATACCAAATAATTTTAGTACCTCTAATTTCAGTTATGGCAAACAAGGGCTGGATATGTACCAACTGATTATAGTATGTGCACTTTGACAGAAGTCAGAAAGGGATGTGAAGGACTATATGCTTTTCAGTTTGAGCTCAGTGGTAGCTCAAATTTGATAACAAGATAAAGAAAGGGAGGAGGAAGATATTTTTGCCTTTATGAGTGTTGGGAAATATATTTAAACTCAATGTAAGCAGGAAGGAGGAATCCAGACTTTTAATAGATTATAGGTGTTTTATTACCACACTTAGAAAAAAAAAACTTCAGCATACTAATAGTTGTAATTCCTCTTGGGCTCAAGAATGTGATGGTTAATGGGGTAAAAAAAGTATTAAATAAGTAGCGAGGAGAAAACAAATGAGGAAATTAACCAGAATTATTCAAGAGAAAGCTGAGAGGCTATTCTGAAAGTGCTAGGAAATGAGCCACATGACTCAGGCATGCCTGAGTTCTACTCTTGCTGCTTTTTTGATGACCACATTCCAATAGACAGAAAAAAGAAAACAAGCAACTCTTCATATATATATATATATAAAAATGGATAAAATCACAAATTATATATATAACTATATATATTATAGATGTACTTAATATATATAAAAAAATAATAGAATCACAGAATATCTCAAGTTGGAAGGGACCATAAGGATCATCAAGTCCAATCCCTGCTCCTCACAGGACTACCTAAAACTAAACCGTAGGACTAAGAGCTTCATCCAGATGCTTCTTGAACTCTGACAGGCTTGGTGCCATGACCGCTTCCCTCGGGAGCCTGTTCCAGTGACCAACCACCCTCTCAGTGAAGAACCTTTTCCTAATGTCCAATCTGAACTTCCACTAATGCAACTTCATTCCATTTCCATGTGTCCTATCACTGGTCACCTGAGAGAGGAGATCAAGACCTCCCCCTCCACTGCCCCCCTTGAGGAAGTCGTAGAGTGTGATGAGGTCACCCCTCAGCCTTCTCTCCTCTAAGTTGAACAAGGCAAGTGACCTTAGCCACTCCTCGTAAGTCTTGCCCTCAAGACGTTTCACCATCTTGGTTGCTCTCCTCTGGACACACTCTAATGGTTTGATGTTCTTACTATATTGAAGCACCCAAACCTGCACACAGCACTCGAGGTGGGGCCACACCAGTGCAGTGTAGAGTAGGACAATCACCTCCCTCAACCCACTAGCCATGCTGTGTTTGATGTACCCCAGGACATGGTTGGCCCTTTTGGCTGCCAGGGCACACTCTTGACTCATATTCAGTTTGCCACCAACCCAAAGCCTCTTTGTGCAGGGCTGCTCTCCAGCCTCTTGTCCCCCAGTTTGTATGTATAACCAAGATTATCCTGTCCCAGGTGGCAAATCTGGCACTTGCTATTGTTAAATTTCACATGGTTGGTGATTGCCCAGCTCTCTAGTCTATCCAGATCTCCCTGTAAGGCCTCTCTTCCCTGCAGGGATTCTGCAGTTCCTCCTAATTTAGTATCATTGGCAAACTTACTTAATGTACATTCGACTCCTGCATCCAGATAATTTATAAAAACATTAAAGAACACTGGCTCTAAAATTGAGCCCTGGGGAATCCCACTAGTGACTGGCTGCCAGCCTGATGCAACCCCTTTACTATAACTATTTAAGCATGAACCATCATCCAATTGCTCACGCAATGTATTAGGACTTGTCTAGCTGTGTGCTGGACACTTTGTCCAGAAGGTTATAGTTACTGGATGTTCCCAGTATATAAAGAGTGCATATATATATATATATATACACACACACCCACCTATATATACACACACATACATAAAGAGTAACTGGGAACGTCCTCTTATGATAGCTAAATAGATTCCCCTGCTTATTTTATGAATTTGTGATTATTTTTTTTCCTGCTATGTTTATTTTCAGTTATAAGTGCTGATCATAAGTTTGTACTGGCCTACTCCAGTCATATTCTCCAAAGAAAACTGAAGCAAATTTTGATTTACCAGAACAGGAGAAATCCATCTGGGGACAACTTTCCAGCACCTCCATGTCTTTCTTGTAGTGAGGGGCCCAAAACTGAACACAGGACTCGAGGTGCAGTTTCACCAGTGCTGGGGGACAATCACCTCCCTGCTCCTGCCGGCCACACTATTTCTGATACAGGCCAGGATGCCGTTGGCCTTCTTGGCCACCTGGGCACACTGCTGGCTCATATTCAGCCGGCTCTTGACCAACACCCCCAGGTCTTTCTCTGCTGGGCAGCTTTCCAGCCACTCTTCCCCAAGCCTGTAGCACTGCATGGGGTTGTTGTGACCAAAGTGCAGGACCTGGCACTAGGCCTTGTTGAATCTCACACAGTTGGCCTTGGCCCATTGATCCAGCCTGTGCAGATCCCTCTGAAGAGAAATGCCTCAAGCAGATTAACACTCCCGCCCAACTTGGTGTCACCTGCAAACTTACTGAGGGTGCACTTGATCCCCTTGTCCAGATCATTGATAAAGTTATTAAACAGAACTGGCCCCAACACTGAGCCCTGGGGAACACCACTTGTGACTGACCGCCAACTGGATTTAACTCCATTCACCACATTTTGGCCCCAGCCATTGTCCTGGTTTCTGCAGGGATAGAGTTAATTTTCATCTTAGTAGCTGCTACAGTGTGTTTTGGATTTAGTGTGAGAATGATGTTGATAACACACTGATGTTTCAGTTGTTGCTAAATAGTGCTTATCTTAAGTTAAGGATTTTTCAGTTTCCCATGCTCTGCCAGCAAGCACGTGCACAAACAAGAAGCTGGAAGCAAGCATGGCCAGGACAGCTGACCTGAACTAGCCAAAGGGATATTCTATACCATAGAATGTCATGCTCAGTATATAAACTGGGTGGAGTTGGCCAGGAGGGGCAGATTGTTGCTCAGGCATCGGTCAGCAGGTGGTGAGCAATTGCCTTGTGCATCACTTGTCTTTTCTTGGGTTTTATTTCTCTCCCTTTTTGTTATATTCCCTTTCATTACTACTACCACTACTACTACTACAACGACTACTACTACTACTACTATTGTTGTTGTTGTTGTTGTTATTATTGTTATTTTATTTTTAGTTATTAAACCGTTCTTATCTCAACCCATGAGTCTTAATTTTTTTTTTTCTGATTTTCTTTCCCATCCCACTGGGAGAGGGGAGGAGTGAGTGAGCAGCTGTGTGATGCCTAGTTGCTGGCTGAGGTTAAACCATGACAGCCATCCAACCAGTTTTTTACCCAGCGAAGAGCACACCTGTCCAAGCCATGAGCAGCCAGTTTCTCCAGATTAATGCTGTGGGAAATGGTGTCAAAGGGTTTACTGAAGTCTGGGTAGATAACATCCACAGCCTTTCCCTCATCAACTAAGCAGGTCACCTTGTTACAGAAGATCAGGTTAGTCAAGCAGGACCTGCCTTTCATAAACCCATGTTGACTGGGCCTGATCACCTGGTTGTCCTGTATGTGCCATGTGATGGTGCTCAAGATGATCTGCTCCATAACCTTCCCCAGCACCAAGGTCAGACTCACAGGCCTGTAGTTCCCCAGATCCTCCTTCTGGCCCTTCTTGTAAGTAGGTGTCACATTTGCTAACCTCCAGCCAACTGGGACCTCCCCAGTTAGTCAGGGCTGCTGATGAATGGTGGAAAGTGGCTTGGTGAACACTTTTGCCAGCTCCCTCAGTACCCTGGGGTGGATCCCATCTGGCCCAATAGACTTGTGTGTGTCTAAGTGGTGTAGCAGGTCTCTAACCATTTCCCCCTGGATTATGGGGACTTCATTCTGCTCCCTGTCCCTGTCTTCCAGCTGAGGGGGCTGGGTACCCCGAGAAAACTGGTCTTACTATTAAGGACTGAGGCAAAGAAGGCATTAAGTATTTCGGCCTTTTCCTCATTTTTTGTCACTATGTTTCCCCCCTCATCCAGTAAAGGAGGTAGATTCTCCTTAGCCCTTCTTTTGTTGCTTATGTGTTTATAGAAACATTTTTTGTTGTCTTTTGTGACAGTAGCCAGATTAAGTTCTAGTTGGGCTTTGGCCCTTGTATTTTTCTCCCTGCATAGCTTCATGACTTCCTTGTAGTCCTCCTGAGTTGACTGCCCCTTCTTGCAAAGGTCATAAACTCTCCTTTTTTTCCTGAGTTCCAGTCAAAGCTCTCCATTCAACCAGGCTGGTCGTCTTCCCCGCCGGCATGTCTTTTGGCACATGGGGACGGCCTGCTCCTGTGCTTTTAAGATTTCTTTCTTGAAGAATGTCCAGCCTTCATGGACTACGTTGCCCTTCAGGACTGCCTCCCAGGGGACTCTGTCAACCAGGCCTTTAAACAGGCCAAAGTCTGCCCTCCAGAAGTTCAAGGTAGCAGTTCTGCTGACCCCCCTCCTTACTTCTGCCAGCATCAAAAACTCTATCATTTCATGATTGCTATGCCCAAGACAGACTCCAACCATCACATCACCCACAAGTCCCTCTCTGTTCACAAACAACAGGTCCATATGTGAAATATGTATTCTGTATAGAGTTGCATTTCCTCTGTACAGGTTCAGAGGATTTATCTAGAGTTTCAACATACCAGGCTGCCAGATCCCAAAGGAATTTTGAACATCTTTGGCAAATGGTCAAATTTCTCTCTTTCCACCATGCAGCGAAAATGCCCAGTGGGGGAAAAGAACAAACACGAGCAAATCCGATGATTGGGTGGGTTGTGATCCTGTTCTATTTAGGGCTTTCTAAGTGGAGTAATCAGGGAGAACAATCTCACACCATACTTCCTGCACTATATTTTAGGTTTGATTAGCTTCTTTCATTTTCATGTTTGGGGGTTCCATGTTTTTTTGTGCACACATTTTATTTTAAATAAAAACCCCCATGTTTTAAATCTGAAGTTGCCGAGAGCTAAGGGGCTTTGACAGCTTGCAGATTGAGCTTATATTTAGGCAAAAAAATAAAGCTGCTTTTCACATTCTCATGTTTAACACCATAGCTTGCTTAAAAAATGTACTGCCACTAATCATTGTTCTCAAGCAGTCTTTGTTCTGCTAAAGCTTAGCATCAGAACATTGATATAAAGGGTATTCTTCTTCCTTGGAATATTCAGCTATATGAACTAAGATTGTACCTGTATCAGCCCCACAATACTCAAAGCATATTAGAGATAAAGGCCTTTCACAATCATTGATACAGTACTGTCGTGGTTTAACCCCAGCCGGCAACTAAACACCACGCAGCCGCTCACTCACTCCCCCCCCATCCAGTGGGATGGGGGAGAAAATCGGGAAAAGAAGTAAAACTCGTGGGTTGAGATAAGAACGGTTTAATAGAACAGAAAAGGAAGAGACTAATAATGATAATGATAACACTAATAAAATGACAACAGCAATAATAAAAGGATTGGAATGTACAAATGATGCGCAGGGCAATTGCTCACCACCCGCCGACCGACACCCAGCCAGTCCCCGAGCGGCGATTCCCTGCCCCCACTTCCCAGTTCCTAAACTAGATGGGACGTCCCATGGTATGGAATACACCGTTGGCCAGTTTGGGTCAGGTGCCCTGGTTGTGTCCTGTGCCAACTTCTTGTGCCCTGGCTGGGCATGAGAAGCTGAAAAATCCTTGACTATAGTCTAAACACTACTGAGCAACAACTGAAAACACCAGTGTTATCAACATTCTTTGCATACTGAACTCAAAACATAGCACTGTACCAGCTACTGGGAAGACAATTAACTCTATCCCAGCTGAAACCAGGACAAGTACCTTGATGAGAACAGGTTATTGGATTGCTTAAAATTGCATATTTCAGTGTGCATTGGTAGAATTTATTTTGATAAAGACCTTCATGGTGTCTGAAGCCTTTTTTTGCAGATGCAGTAAACTTAGCTGGCCAAAGAGGATTTATACTAGTTGGTTTAGAACAAGAATGCATTAAGAGTGACAAAGAGTGTTATATCTGTAAGGAAGTACTTTTTTGTGCAGAGAACTGTCCTGTGTGAACTCAAAGCCAAGTCAGTTAAGAGCATTTCCCTTCTCGGTATATCACTGCCTTCACATGAGTCATTAATTCTGGCTACCACAGACACAACTGGAATGAGATGTGGCAATCTGAGCAAAATCAAAATTCATTTGCCTTCTGTAATAGAGGATACAAACTTAATTGCTCACAGGTTGCTGCATATATAGCAACTGAGAGGCAGAATCTATCTGATACATCTGATAAGGAAAGTCACAGAATATTTGATTCTTTTTATTACTGTAAACTTAATTCTTTTTCTGTAAACACTCATGTTTTAATCCACTGTAAACAAACCTATTTTTCAATGTGTTTTTATTGATAGATAGCGACTAAAATATAGTGTTGCCAACTCCTGTGACTTTAACATGTGGTTTGAAGCATTTGCTGTTTTTTCTTAAAGCCTCGGCTCCTGAAGATATGAGATTGCTGAGCAATCTTAGCTTTCGTTATAAAAAATGTGAACACTTAGATTTCATAGTTGTAGAGAAAAAGCCTGAAAATGAGAAGCCTAAGACTTATAAACCATTCAGCATAACAAAAAAAAAAAATCTCTTATTTTTAATATCTCATAATTTTTAAATGAGTCTCATTATTTCGGGTTGGGGTGGAGGAAGAAGGAAGTATGACTCATGGTTTTGAATGAAAGAGGTTTTCAATACTGAAAATATAGGCACAATTGTAAAATACAGTTTCATGCTCAGCTTTCTTCCCTGATTTTTCTGATACATTGCTGATATACTCATCATTTTTGAATTGACCTTCAACAGTGAAACAATCTGGGTAAAAGCATGGTGGATTCTTGATCATAGAAGGCCTTTAACTGCTAAAGAATCTCTTTCTAAAATATTTCTAATGGCTTAAACAGAATTTAAGAGCTTTCTGCATCAGTTGTCAAGCACATCTTTGCATTACCTAGAAGGTCAGAAAAGACTCTGCATATGACTTCTGGCTACAAAATCTGTTAGCTGGGAAATGTAAATAGCGATATCTATAGTTGTTGCTTTTAGAAGCATTATTCAAAGCTGACATAAAAAGGCAGAAGCTATTTCATTATATTTAAGGGAATTCTGCCTGCATATATACAGTATTGAAGTAACTATCAGGAAATGCAGATCTTTTATTACAATTATAGCATATTATTTTCCAACAAGAAAAACATATTTTGCATTCACACCCATTAGGTATGTGCCTTAATAGTCTAAGTTCATCCAGAAAACAAAAATACGTGAGAAACAGCACTGTTAGGTGGGATAAGATGTACATTTTGTGGAGCTATTAAGCAGAAGTGTCACAGTCTGTGGGTGAATGTCTTTTACAAATCCTTTAGCTTTATGCATGCTGCTTTCAGATGACACTTTGTGTAGTTTCCAATTAGAGATGCAAAGGTTAGTGGAAGCTATTACCTGAAGAGCTGATTCAGGACTGATACTGACTTCAAAGAGGTATCAGACACGAAAAGTAGCAGTAGCTTAGAAAAGATCCTGCAACTGTTTTATAATATTTGTTTATACTGGTGAGTTATGTGACAAGTCCAATAATCTTCAAGAGATTATAGACATTCTTCCACCTTTGCTTGTGTTGTTAAGCATTACAGATCAGATTATTTTAGATTTTGATATGAAAATCTAAATGAACAGCTCTTCAGTTCTTCAGTCACAAACTACATCTAGGAAGCTTTTGAATTTCAAAGCTAGTCATGAGAAGCTTGTCATGAAGTTGTCATGAGAAGTTATTTAGGGTCACATAGTAAAGGAAAATCTTTGGGCTTGAGATGTAAAGAAGAAAAACCACTGGTGTTTTTTATTACACTCATTGTGAAATGGAAGTCTACCTTGGAGTACAAGAATGGTTACAGTACCTTGAGCAACAGGGGCCATACACAAGGGACTGATAAAAGGGATAGCTTTCTGTTTTTCTTAGCTAGTTGGTTGGTCGTATTCAATGTAGTGCTCACAGAAGCGCCAGACTGGCACACCACAGGTTCACACCTTCCTATTTATTGAGGCTCCACTCCTGAAAATTGCAGAGTGGTTGTAGCTGAAGTTGTTCAGCAGGCATTGCTTGGTACCTTGCAGATTTAAGCAGTAAGAATCAGCAAGGTAAATTTTTCCATATTACTTCTCATTTCTCAAAGCTGAAACTTTCAACTCTCTCTTAGACAAGGCTTTCTGGAATAACTGTACATACAGTATGTCGTTCCTCTCTTTTTTTCTCCTCTTGGCTGCCAGCAGGTGTTCTGTGAAAATCTAGCCTTGGTTATTGAAGATGAACAGTATTTGTGTTGGAAATGAAGCCAAACATAACATCACATTTTATATACTGACTCTTTGCTGCTAATGGAATCATGGAAGCAGAGAACTCATTATTAAAAAAAGAAAAAAAAAAGATAAGTTACTTAATACTTTTAGAGGATTCTTTTAAAGGAAAACTTTTTTAACATGTTCATTTCCACAAAAAAAGATCCCACACTGGGACTAAAAAGGAAGAAAAAACAACATTCTCTGTCAAAAATGTGGCCTGATGGACCACAGCTGTAGGGTGCTCCTTTTTTAGGTCATGTTAAGAGCTATTCCAGGGCCTAAACCAGTTGCTTTAGTAGCTCATTTTCAATATGATTCAGTAGTCTGGACATTGATTAGTACTGTAAAAATTATGATAAAACACTCTGGTTATTTAAATACAAATTTCATCAGAGTTATTATCAACTTTGCTTGATTTATCCCACTTCAGAATACTACAGTGATTCTGTCCATCTGTGCATTAATATTGTATAATGGCTGCCATAATATCTCAGATGACTTCACAGTATATATTTGTTACTCTACTGTCCCCCCACTGAAGATTGTGATCATATTTATAAGAAGAGGTCCAATAAATTTTGGTGTAATTTCTAAATCACAAAACTGTTAGGGGAATTGGGCCAGATCTGTCAGCCCAAGAGATGCAATGCTGCCGCAGCTGCCCACCCTGAAGTCCAACAAGTTGCAGGGTTGAGCAGGCATTCCCAGCAGGTGCACACACAGAGCACTCGTATACAACACATACATATAGGATCATAGAATCACAGAATGGTTTGGGTAGGAAGGGACTTTTAAAGTTCACCTAGTTCCAACTTCCCTGCTGTGGGCAGGGCCATCTTTCACTGGATCAGGATGCTCAAAGCCCTGTCCAACCTGACATTTAACAATTCCAATGATGGGGCATCCGCAACTTCTCTGGGCAACCTGGTCCAGTGTCTCAACACCCTCATATTAAAGAATTTCTTCTTCGTTCCAAACTAAATCTACCCTCTTTCAGTTTAAAACCATTTCCCCTTGTCCTGTCACTACAAGCCCTGGTAAAAGTCTCTCTCTCTTTTTCTTATAAGAACCCTTTAAGTACTGAAAAGCCACAATAAGGTCTCCCCAGACCCTTTTCTTCTCCAGGCTGAACAACCCCAACTCTCCTAGCCTTTCCTCATAGGAGAGGTGTTCCATCCCTCTGATCATTTTCATTACCCTCTTCTCGACCCACCCTAACAGGTCCATGCCTTTCGTGTACTGAGGACCACAGAGCTGGATGCAGTACTGCACGTGGGGTCTCACGAGAGTGCAGGAGAGAGGGAGGGAGAATCAACTCCCTCAGACTGCTGGCCACATTGCTTTTTACGCAGCCCAGGATACAATTGGCTAGGCAAGCATACTGACCAGCAGACTGGTTTCAACCTTTTATTTTTATAATAGAAAATAAGCACCATTATTTCCATGGTGTATATGAAGCAATCAAAATTCAAGCACTAAAAACTTACCCAGAAGTATATGCTTGCAAAGAGAACCAAGAATGAAAGTTTGATCATTTTTCTCTTTGTGTAAAGTCTTAGTTGCTTCCTATCTGTATACCATACAGTTGAAGTTTCACTAGTCATTTTGGCTAGTGCTGTACAACTGCCTAGTTGATTAATCAGTTGGTTTAGTTTAAGTGAATCAATTAAGGAAGTTTTGGTACATCCACAACAAAAATGAAATTATTGACCCTAAAAATTGTTAAACAATGGTTTGACTTTGATTGGAGGAGCTTACCCTTATTTTGCTTTAGGACTAGGGAGGAAGAATCTTTCTTTTGAAGTACTGGGTAAAAATACTTGGATTTTAAAAGAATGATTTCAGCTGTATTGGGCAAATCATTTCAGTCACTGTAAAACCTGGCTATTTTCCATGGGCGGGGAAAAAATTTGAAAAATTTTGCCATGCTCTGAATAATATGCTGTAACAAAAAGCCTGGAGAGCATTTTAGTCTTACACCAGTTAGGCACAGTGTGGGTCTGTTAACCATTGCACATGGTTTGCTCCCACTGCTGCGGAACTGCTTGCTAGATTATATAGGTATTAAAAGTTTCCATGGGCTCAAAGGAATATTGAGCACCGTCATAGAAGAGAAAGGTTACCAGATACATCAAGCTCAGTATATATGTTCTGTGAATAAAGACTTTGGAAGAGTATTATATTGCTTCCCTGGTTTTAACCATGTTGCTTTTGCCTGTTGTCAGAGACATGGTACTGGACTAAATGGACTCGTGGTCTGACCCAGAACAGCCATTCTTATGTCCAAGCAACATTAGTTTCCTTCAATTTCCTTGTTAATTTGCTTAAAATTTAGCAAGCATCAGCATTTGTGTAGCTGGAGTTGTATATCATTTCTCTTTGGGAAAGACAACTTCATTTTGTATGATACAGTTTGCTAAATGTATTACTATATGTACTGATGGATGAATATAAATAAACTGTAGCAATAGAGTCAAGGGATACATTGCTTATTTATGTAAATGAAAAACAAACTCACAGAGAAAATGTCATTGCTTCTTTGATCCTGGGAAGGCTTATGATTGATTCACTGAATATGGACAGTTGTGGGGAAAAGAGGATCATGCAGTGTCTGGCCAGCGTCTTTGTTAAAACCTGTCATATAAGAATTCAGGGGTGAGAAGCAATTTTTGATGTTTTCACAGCTAAACCCAGAGTATCTTAGTCCTACATCTTAGTTCTATCTTAGGTATGTTAAAATAAAAGTAATTATAAATGTACGTGTATGTGTATATGTAGAGAGGACAAATTCAGTAGCTGAAATCTGAAAACTGTTGTGGAAGTGGAAGAGAAATTCTGCGCTTGAATTCATGCCCATGCTGTAATTTTTATGGTGAGAGCCATAAAGGCATTTGCACATTTTTCAGGCAGATACATGTTTCCAGACAAACCCAAAAGAATCTGCTTAATCTCTTTGGAATTTTATTTTTCCATATGAAAGATCCTGCGCATTCAAACATTTCTATTCTATGTGTGCAAAAACCCCAGCTGTCTGCAATTTTGTGGAGCCTGCCTCATTTCGTGTCCCCTACCTCCTGCATGCAGATGTAATTGCCTACTCCCTTTTGTGACTTTCTTCACTGCTGTCTGGTTGGTGCCCAAACTGGAAAGGGACTAGTTGCCAGTTCAGACTGGGATATCTGTCATATTTTCACTCTGATGTCTCGAGGGGGCCTCAATTCCAGCAACTCTTTCAGGGATAACCCCCTTACTAATCCAATGAAATGTTATTATTGGTTTGTGTTTTGTCTCTGTATACCAGCAATACAGTTGATTCTAAACAGACTAGCTATGTTCAGGTAACCTAGGAAATAGAGACATATTAAACTAATAGTAATTCTGTGTTGAGAAATCAAGGGGGGTTGGAAGACACATACCATTGGTCTCCTGAGGCATTTCAGATGATTGATTCAAAGAATGGGGGAATTGGAGCTAGAATGATTTTGCTTCTGTTGTTCATTAAGCATAATATTGTAAGGCACAAAGGCTAAAACTGACTATTTTAGTAATTTTTTTTATTTTTCATTCTTTACTATTTGTGCTGTGGTAGCACTTGACAGCCACCTGTCATAGACCAGGGAGCTGCTAGAAGGCACTTTCAAACAGAAACAGAAGGTGACTGACTGCTGCTCTACAAGAATACAAGGAATATAACTGAGTCTGGGGCTTTGTCCTTCATGAAGCAGCATGTTCACACAAAAAGCATTTGTTGTCTCAGTAGAAGACAGAGTATAACAGATGGGGAACTCAGGCACACAGTGTCTCACTGATTTAGGTAACTTCTTAGGGAAAGTCTCTGCCAGAAACTAAGCTACTAGTCTCCTGAAACTAAACCAATATCACAGCCTCAAAAGCATGGGAAATCTTAAGACATTTTCCTCCTTAAAGCAGGAAAGTAATCAGATTTCATGCCATGGAAAGCATCAGATAACACTACAGAGTAAAGGTCTAAAATTTATAAAATTTATCAGAAGTAATTTCTATGTTAGAATGTTCAAAAGATAGGTGGCATGACAACTACACTCACAGCTTTTCTTTAGGAAATTTCTTTAAATACCAACAACAACCTATCAGCACTTTTCAAGGTGATGAATAAGCTAAGTTTGAAATAAATCTGAAATTATTGTAGCTGAGCAAAAGGAATGCTTCACATCTTTTACTATAAAACCACAAATATAACAGTTCACCACATTCTTTTGTGAGGAAGTTTCTATTAATTTTCCATAGCTTAGGAAAAACACACTGTTCAGAAAATCAGTTGACTTTTAATCAGGCACTCCCACTTACTTTTTATGTAATTAAACTTACTTTTTATGTAAATAAAGAGTTATGCTTGAATCATATTACTACTTAAATATATGTTTTTATTTATAGACATGCAATACATTTACAGGAAATTACCATAAAAAAGATGAAAACTATATCAATATATAAATATTTAACATCATGGCAATAAAAAATAGTTTCCTTCCAGGATATGGTGGATGAAGTAGAAATGTTACAATTCTCTATATGAGGACTCATTTTCATACTGAAAATAGATATGCTGAAGATAAATTGTGGAAATAATGCTCTGAACTAGCTGAAATGTCTGCAAAAAGTGATAAAGGAATAGAAATGTCAAGAAAAAATATTTTCTTTTTCTTCAAGATTGTGATGGGTTGACCCTGGCTGAACGCCAGGTGCCCACCAAAGCCGTTCTATCACTCCCCCTCCTCAGCTGGACAGGGGAGAGAAAAATATAACAAAGAGCTTGCAGGTTGAGATAAGGACAGGAGAGATCATTCACCAATTACCATCATGGACAAAACAGACTCAGTTTGGGGAAAATTAACTCAATTTATTACAAATCAACCAGAGTAAGGTAATGAGAAATAAACCCAAATCTCAGAACACCTTCCCTCCACCGCTCCCTTCTTCCTGGGCACAACTTCACTCCCGGATTCTCTACCAAGCCCCCCCAGTGGCACAGGGGGATGGGGAATGGGGTTTACGGTCAGTTCATCACACATTATTTTCTGCCACTTCATCCTCCTCAGGGGGAGGACTCATCACACTCTTCCCCTGCTCCAGCATGGGGTCCCTCCCACGGGAGACAGTCCTCCACAAACTTCTCCAACGTGGGTCCTTCCCACGGGCCGCAGTTCTTCATGAACTGCTCCAGAATGGGTCCTTTCCATGACGTGCAGTCCTTCAGGAGCACACTGCTCCAGCGTGGGTCCCCCACGGGGTCACAAGTCCTGCCAGAAAACCTGCTCCGTGGGCTCCTCTCTCCACAGATCCGCAGGTCCTGCCAGGAGCCTGCTGCAGCACGGGGTTCCCACGGGGTCACAGCCTCCTTCGGGAACCCACCTGCTCCGGTGTGGGGTCCTCCCCAGGCTGCAGGTGGATATCTGCTCCACCATGGACCTCCCTGGACTGCAGGGGGACAGCCTGCCTCACTGTGGTCTTCCCCACGGGCTGCAGGGGAATCTCCACTCCGGTGCCTGGAGCATCTCCTCCCCCTCCTTCTTCACTGACCTGGGGGTCTGCAGGGTTGTTTCTCTTACATGTTCTCACTCCTCTCTCCAGCGGCTGTTACTCTCTCTCCCAACTTTCTTCCTTCTTAAAAATGTTATCACAGAGGCGTTACCACTGTCACTGATTGGCTCGGCCTTGGCCGGCAGCGGGTCCGTCTTAGAGCCGGCTGGTATGGGCTCTCTCGAACACAGGGGAAGCTTCCAGCAGCTTCTTACAGAAGCCACCCCTGTAAACCCCCCCCCCCCCGCTACCAAAACCTTGCCACACAAAACCAATACAAAACCAGAAAATATAACTTGTGCAATAATGCAATATAATTTCAGCTGGAACACTAAATGAATAAACAATAAAGCAAAACTCTCCACCACCAGTAAATTCTTTGAAATGCTACCTCTAACGCAAGCATAGGATTAAGAACCCAGA
The DNA here is from genome assembly GCF_947461875.1 of Haliaeetus albicilla. NCBI lineage: Eukaryota > Metazoa > Chordata > Aves > Accipitriformes > Accipitridae > Haliaeetus > Haliaeetus albicilla. The sequence continues at coordinate 27,376,325 of NC_091503.1, read as the reverse complement.
GCTTGGGGTCATGTGATGCATATTGTAATAAACCTGTCAAAAACTTTCCCTTTTTTGGGAAATGAGATGAATTTTAAGTCCAGTATGTATGGAATGAAAGAAAATTCAGAGATTAATAGAAATGTTTGTGATAATGAACACAAAACTTATCCTGTGCCAAAGTAGAGGTTTCAGTCTGCTATGGTTTTAAGCAGTTTTACCTAAAGAATTAGCGTTTTGGTCAGATGATGGGGAGGAAGGCAAACTTTTAGCCTGCCCTTCCTTGATGGTAGTTTGATTGGAGCCAGAAATATATGAGAATCAGCTGTCTCATTATTCATCCTCCCTTGGGGAAAGTAGTCCTAATGAGGGGGCATTCTTCTGTGGATTCCTTGCTACTGCTGATCCAAATTGCTGCAGATAATGCTTTGATGGAAAAGGAATAACAACTAATTACAAATCTGATTTTTGGCACCAAACTTGGCATTCAGTATTGATATGTCCTTGGTCTGGCAGCAATGTGGTCACACATATTACACAACTTGCAAAATCCAGGCACACTGGTGTTTTTTAGAACCTAGACCAGATATAGAAAATGGATATTGTCCCTATGGCAGCAGATACCTCAGAGCAGAAAGTATAGCTTCAGTAAAACGGAGAGCTACTGCAAGAGCACTGTCTGAAACAGGAGCACCTTATTCCCTTTCACATTCATCACAAGATGATGAGAAATTAATTTACTAGGACCTCAGGCCAGACCTCCATGCCAAGGAGACTTACAAAAATAAGCCCCAGACCTGGCCCTACAGTGTACTTACTGTTTTCAAAGCTGGACACGATGACTTCTTGAGCAGTGAGCTAGCCTGTTGATTGCTTGTTTGACAAGAGGCTTCTTGCCAGGAACCTGATGTCATGACAATCTAGGATTATAGCCAGATTAAAGCAGCCATTTGGGGATGTTTAGATAATACACTAGACATTGACTGACCCCTAATGATTTTGGAAGCCTCCAAAGACTGAAAATGGAAAGCCTGCAAAAAAAAAGTCTGGCTCAGTGAACTTCCCTCATACTTTGCTTAGAAAGAAACAGGAATGCTGAAGCAGCTTTCCTCTCTAGGAAGGGTCTGACAGAGAACTAAGTCATGGTAGAAGTTCTTTCCAGGGACAGTCACTCTGATTTTTCTGTAGGTGCCCGAGGCTTCCTTACCACCAGTATCCCTCAAGTATTAGGGATAGCCTAGCAAGCAGAAAGCTGAGCACAAAGCTGTGCCTCACTAAACCAACTACTCATTTGCATACATTTGGAATTGATAGATGTAATTATCTCACAATAAGTCAACAATGTTTTTGAGTATAATTTACAGGGCTAGAAACTATGGCATACAATGGTTTTAGCTTGTACTTGAGAAGGAAGACTCACTTGTGACATACAGCATAAATAAACTTTGCAATTACCTCCTTAGGGTTTTATTATAGGGAGCCTAGGTCTCACAGCACTGCAAAAGCAAAACACCATGAAAGTTACGGCCATCAGAAAAACATGGCTTTGTTGTAGAGAATATGACAAGACAGGCAGGAAAATGCACTGGATCATGAACTGGTAATGACAAGGGGTGGGAACAGTACTAGCAGTTAAATGGGAAAGAGTGGTTGGGGTGCACAAAGCTTAAATTGGCTACAAGATCTTTAATGCACTGCAGTAGGTTTAGCCAGACTTGGTGTATCACAGCTCCACTCAGACTGCAGCTGGAGGGACTGTTTAAAAGTGAGAAGCTCACAGCAGCTCTGATGAGTGGGTGTGCGAACAGATCTTAAAAACTTGGCTGGAGTGAGCTAGAGAATTTCCTTTTTTAGAGCTACTTTGAAGGAAGGCAAATCAGACTGGTGCTTTTTACTTGCTATGAAACACTTCCTTACTGTTATTAGCTCAGACGACCAGCTTGAAGAAGTAAATTAAGTTGGCTGACTGGAAATAAAAAAAAATGTTTTGTTGTTTCCTCCTTTTTTAGCAACTTTATGATGACTTGTCATAAGCTCAGGAGTAAGAGAGTTACCATGGTAAAACGGAGTGGTAGTATATTGATCTTTAACTTATATTTAAACTGAAGTAAGATATTTGGGTTGAAGAGAATGCGTGAGACATAAACTATAATTAGTGATGTGACCTATGTCTGTGCTTATAATTTATGTAGATATTTTTAATATAAAAAAATAAATATAAAATACACATTCCACTCTTACTGGTACATCCACAATATTAACTTATCGTGAACTTGAAATTTCAGTCTCCCAGTCTGACCTGTATTATGGACTGTGATTAAAAGCTAGGAAATTAATGATGCAGTCTTTCACTACTGTAATTTTCTTTTTTTTTTCTGAAGCAAACATAACCTCCTCATAATTGCCGATAAAAGACAAGAAAACAAATCTTGCTTTCTGAACGTTGCAAATAGCCATTAATAAGCGTATCTTTCAGTGCTGTGTTTCACTGCTTTCACTGCAAGCTGACTTCTGAGTTCATCATGTGAATTGTAAAGAACGTTGTCTTCAAGTTGTAATACACACACCACTTTCCTTCTGTTTCTTCAGTCAAAAAACAGAGAAGTAACATGTTTTTCTTCTGGAGTTTAAAAAAGTACCATGAAGTGGTATGCCTACAAATACATTGCTAGATTTCAATTTTGCTCTGTCTTGTGGGAGTACAAATATAAAATATAGATAGGCATTTAAGAAAAGAAGTCCCCATGAGTAGCATTTCAGTTTCTCAGACAGTATCAGCAATGCATCCTATGCAACACATGTGCTTAAGAACTCATTAACTACTTTGTGGCTTTTTCTGCTCTCTCTTACTGGCCCCAAACTGACTGCTTTTCACTGATCAAAAAAATATATTCCTCTTCTCATAGTTCTGTGGGTCCCAGTGATGGCTGCTCAACATTGAACCCATGAGGACAGTGAAAATAAACTCTGTCTGGAAATACATAACCTCCATGTAGCCTTTATCTTAATTGTCCTTATGGGTTGAATATGTTGGTCCCTTCAAACATAATCTCTAATATCTTCATTCTGAGGAGAAAAAAAACATATTGTCTAATAATACAATGGCTGATTATGATAATTAATGTCAGTGTGTAAATTAAGAGCTACAGAGGAGGAGAAGGGCTGGGTCTTCGGGGTTCTGAGTCAGAGTTGCCTTCAAGGCTGGCAGACTGATTAGAGCAGTTTGTCTTTTTTTTGTTGTTTAAATGTAGGTTCATAAGGATGCATGGAGGAAACAAATAACCATGACAGAATCTATGTTTTATTTTCAGCAGCACTCTGATAATATTATCACAAATGGCCCTAGACTGTTAGTAGCCTCCTGTTTAAAGAAATACAGACTCCTGACACAGATGTGCATTGTTTCTACGAGGCTTTTCAATCCCTTCCTGCCTTATAGGTTTACCATTGTTTGCCTGCATGCTCCCATCTGTCAGAAATATACTTGGCTTTTCCAAAAGCCAGGAGAGGTTTCATCTCAATATAAGAAAGAATTTTTTTTACAATGAGAACAACCATTCACTGGAACAACCTCCCCAGGGACGTGGTAGTGTCCTCATCACTGGAGGTTTTCAAGATGTAATTGGACAGAGTTCTAGATAATCTCATCCAGGGTTCCTTTCCCACAAGAGGTTGGACCAGATGATTTTCCGAGGTCCCTTCCAACCTGGCCTATTCTACAATTCTATAATTCTATGAAAAACGTATTCCACTTTGTGAATCTCCATCTGCAATCTTATCTCTTGCTCCTGTACAACCACCCGTCAGCTGAGATGTCTGAGGAGCTGTAGGCTTCAACTGTGTGTAGGAAGCCCCTTTTTGCTAAAAGGAACAGGTTGGCATTGCAAGCTAAAGATGTTCCTATACAAAACCACCTGACTTACCAAGGCAGGCATGGAAAGAATTTACACATCTTTTTCCTTTAAAAATAATTTTGAAATGTTTTTCTTTGACCAATTATGGGAGAAAACCCCTCTGCTTTTCATAAGGAAATCATCAAATATTTCCCAACAAATGTTCTGAGTATTTTTAAATAAAATGCAGATTTTAAAAAGATGAAAAAAAGATTCTATCACACAATCCAAGAAAAAAGCTTGCCATTTTCAGAGCAAACTATCTTAGCAAAATTCTTCTGAGAGCACACTTTCAGGTTTGTGTGGCATGGGGGTTTTTGTGTACTGGGTGAGGGTCAGCCGGGCCGGCTCCTGCTGGAAGCTGCTGGAAGCTGAGCCCCTCAGCGACGGCGGGAGCGCCTCTGGGAGAAGAGATTTCAGAAAGGGAACGAACGCCCCGTGAGGGGGTCGGGGGAGCGGGATGTGAGAGGAACCCCTCTGCGGATCCCGAGGTCAGGGAAGGAGGAGGGGATGCCCCCGCAGCCCGCGGGGAGGCGGCAGGCTGTCCCCCCAGCCCGTGGAGGGGAGCGGGGGAGCGGATGTCCCCCAAAATGGCGGCGGCTCCCGCGCTGGAGCAGTCTGTGACGGAAGGACCGCACCCTGCCTGTGGAAGGGACCCGCGCTGGAGGAGTCTGTGAGGAACTGCAGCCCGCGGGAAGGACCCACGCTGGAGAAGTTGGGGAAGGGCTGTCTCCCGCGGGAGGGACGGACCCCACGGCGGAGCAGGGGCCGAGCGCGGAGTCCTCCTCCCCCTGAGGAGGAAGGAGCGGCAGAGACAAGGGGTGAGGAGCCGACCCCAGCCCCCGTCCCCTGTTCCCCAGGGAGAGAGAACCGGGAGTGGGGCTGAGGCGGGAAGGCGGGAGGGCGGGGGGGAAGCTGCTCTCGGGTCGGGGGTTACTTCCCAATAGCCTTGGTTTGGTTCGACTGGTAGCAGATTACATTGATTTTGTTTCTCCCCCAAGTTGAGCCTGTCTTTTGCCCATGACCGTAAGTGGGGAGTGATCCCTCCCTGTCCTTGTCTCAACCCACGAGCATTTCTTGATATTTTCTCCTCATCCCACCGAGGCCGGGGGGTGTGGGGGAGGAGTGAGCGAGTGGCTGTGTGGTGCTTCGTTACCGGCTGGGCTGAAACCATGACAGAGTAACATCCATTTCTCACTTCACTTGGCTTTTCCTCTCCATGACCTACCTTTTTTTTCTCAACAGAATGTAAATGACTAATATATTCAAAGTAAACTGAACTACACTCTTTCAAAAGAAATAGCAGTGAGTTGAGAATGGGACTTACTGTTTTTAAGGTATCAAAAACTTTTAAAGCTGTCATTTGTCTGAAATATTGATGAAGAATTCAGAATAAACATGGCTGAGTGTGACTTTTAAAGACAAAAAACTGCAAAGGTTTTTCACTGATGTGGAACTGGAAAAGATCTCTCATGCTAGATGAATGAGTGAAAAAAAAATCACTTAATAAATGATGAACTATTAAGAGACCTCTCTGTTATCTCTAAAATTGAGGACAAATAAAGCACTAGCTACTTTTAAAATCCACAAAGATGCCCAAATACAGTTTGAGAAACCTTTTAGGATAAACACTAGGAGATTCAAGGACATTGCAACAAGCTACTGTGAAGGCCTTATCCAAAATCTGTGAGAATCGTGGGGGGTGAAACTACTGATTCTCCAGATATATTAATGGCTGATGTATTAACTCAGGCAACTGTCTTTCATCCAAGGTTTGAAATATTAGAAAAGATTAGACCCTTCAAAAATATTTCTTCAAGTACTCATATACACGCTCAGGTAGTCCGTGCCTAATTTGTGACATCCCCAACTAGGGAACACTGGAATCAGTGTTAAACTTAGTTGTCCTGAAGCTGCCGGACATCCAACTTTTTTCTCACATAAAAGGCAACACCCTCTCCTCATCATCCCATTCTTTCCTTCCTAAAGAGTCTGTATCCCTTCCTTGCAGCACTGCAGTCATAAAGTTGTTAATGAGGACACTAACGGCAGAAGTCCCAGGACTGATCTGAGGACCCCTACTGGTTATTGGCTGCTGGACTTTGGACCACTGATCACAACTCTTTGAACCTGGCAGTGCAGCCAGTCTTTCATTGATTGTCCACTTATGCAGCCCATATCACACCAATTTGTTTATAGAGTCTACAGAAGAATGTGTAAAAGGCCTTTATAAGTCAAGGTACATAACATGCACATCCCTCCCCTTATCCACATGTCCTGGTTTTGGCTGGGATAGAGTTATTTTTCTGTCTGGTAGCTGGTATAGTATTACGTTTTGGATTCAGTATGAGAAGAATGTTGGTAACACACTGATGTTTTCAGTTGTTGTTAAGTAGTGTTTAGATTAAGTCAAGGATTTTTCAGCTTTTCATGCCCAGCCAGCAAGAAAGCTGGAGGAGCATGAGAAGTTGGGAAGGGACACAGCCAGGGCAGCTGACCCAAACTGGCCAAAGGGGTATTCCATACCATGTGATGTCATGCCCAATATATAAACTGGGGGTAGTTGGCCTGGGGGGATCGCTGCTTGGGAACTAACTGGGCATCAGTCAGTGAGTGGTTATCAATTGCATTGTGCACCAGTTGTTTTGTATATTTCAATCCTTTTTTTATTATTGTCATTTTATTATTGTTACTATTATCATTATTAGTTTCTTTTTTTCTGTTCTATTAAACTGTTCTTATCTCAACCCACAAGTTTTACCTTTTTTCTTCCGATTCTCTCCCCCATCCCACTGGGTGGTGGAGAGTGAGCAAGTGGCTGCATGGTGCTTAGTTGTTGGATGGGGTTAAACCATGACACCACACCACCAGTTGCCTTGTCACAGAAAGTAAGGAGGTTGGTCAAACATTATTTCCTCCTGTTAAACCCATGCTACTTCTATCACTTTTTTTGCTTTTCATGTGTTTAAGAAATGGCTTCTATCAGGATTTGCTTCATAACCTTCCCAGGGATTGAGGTGAGGCTGACTGGCCCGTAGTTCCCTGAATTCCCCTTCTTGCCCTTCCTGAAGATGGGTGTGATGCCTGCCCTTCTCCAGTCATCAGGAACATCCCCAACTCCCATGATCTTTCAAAGACCATAGACAGTGGCCAGCTCCTTCAGCACCCTCAGGTGCATCCCATCTGGTCTGCTCTATGTCCAAGTGGATTAAGTGGTCCCTAAATCTTTCTTCCTTTATTGTGGGTAAAGCTTCATTGCTTGAGGACAGCCTTACCATTGAAAACTGAGGCAAAGAAGGATTGAAGTACCTGTAGCAGTCACGGTCACAGTCACAGCCTATGAAGGTTACCCAACCTGCAGGTTTGGATCGTGAGCATGGGTTTCTCAGGATTCTGCAATACACAAGGACATGGATGCCTGTGTTTCTGAGAATTTCTTTATTACAAATTTCTATGAAACTAATTTTTTACTATTAGTAAAAACATGTATACACACACACACACACTACCAATAGTAGTAAATATACATTAGTCAGTACAAAATTACCACTAGGAAAGCAAGTATATGTTACAAGAGTAAAGCAAATATATATATATTGCAAGTTAGTGCAGAATTCCAACTAGTGAAGCAAATACATGTTTATGAACCTTTACCACTGCACGTGCCAATAAATATAGTATGTGAGGTGTTACTGGTGTGACACTTGCCAAACCACTCCCAGGAGTGGGGCTAATCAACAATGGAAAAGTCTCACTTCAAAGATGATTGATAGGCATTACAGAATCCAAAGTCAGCCAGGTGTCCCTGGCAAGGATCTGGTCTATCTGGGAGATCTCATGCATGGAAGATCTTTCAGAGAAGCTCATTTTAGGTAGGCAGCAAGTTACTTTTGGTGTACATACATAAGTAGGCATAGGACAACAGTTTCTGGTATGGTTGTTGCTGACTCCTCTTTTCCTGGAAGGTCACTTTTTTGTCACACTTTCTTTGTCCTGCACCCATCAAGGTTTCTTTCTCCTGCCAACTACTCCCCTTCAAAGGAGGTTTTGATTGAGCTTATCAGGGATGAATGAGGGCTCCTGACTGAGGAGATACCCTTCTTTGTCAGTATGTTTAGCTGGTTGCCTTTGTGGCTGCTCCATGAGTACCTCAGCTTTTCCCCTATTGATTTTCACTAGGTCCGCCCCACTAGGCAATAGGCTCACACTCTGCGTAACTTTCCTTTAACCACACATGCACTCCACTTTTTTTGTCACTGTCCTGGTTTCAGCTGGGATAAAGTTAATTGTCTTCCTAGTAGCTGGTACAGTGCTATGTTTTGAGTTCAGTATACGAAGAATGTTGATAACACTGATGTTTTCAGTTGTTGCCAAGTAACGTTTAGACTAAAGTCAAAGATTTTTCAGCTTCTCAAGCCCAGCCAGCGAGAAAGCTGGAGAGGCACAAGAAGTTGGCACAGGACACAGCCAGGGCAGCTGACCCAAACTGGCCAAGGGGGTATTCCATACCATGGGACGTCATGCCCAGTATATAAACTGGGGGGAGTTGGCCTGGCAGGGGGATGTCTGCTCAGGGACTAACTGGGCGTCGATCGGCGGGTGGTGAGCAATCGCACTGTGCATCATTTGTATATACCAATCCTTTTACTATTACTGTTGTAATTTTATAAGTATTATCATTATCATTATTAGTTTCTTCTTTATATATTCTATTAAACTGTTCTTATCTCAACCTGTAAGTTTTACTTCTTTTCATGATTTTCTCCCCCGTCCCACTGGGGGGGAGGGGGGGAGTGGCTGCATGGTGCTTAGTTGCTGTCTGGGGTTAAACCATGACGGTTGCTATTCGTCTCCATTGCTAGTTTCAACTTTGAAAGCATTGGCTTTCCTTTCTCCATTCCTACACATGCTGGCAACACCTGCATACTCCTCTGAAGCACTCAGTCCCTGCTCCAGCATTCTCTGAACTTCCTTTTTGTGTTTGAGCCCAGTCAAGAGCAATGTGTTCACCCATGCTGGCCCTCTGCCATGCTTGCTCAACTTTCTGCACATGGGAATTGACTGTTCTGTGCTCTGAGGAGGCTGTCCTTGATTAGCTAGCTAATTCTGGGCCCCTTTGCCCTCTAGAGCAATTTTCTGTGGGATCCTGCCAAGCAGATCCTTAAAGAAATTGTCCTGGTTTCAGCTGGGATAGAGTTAACTGTCTTCCCAGTAGCTGGTACAGCGCTATGTTTTGAGTTCAGTATGCAAAGAATGTTGATAACACTGGTGTTTTCAGTTGTTGCTCAGTAGTGTTTAGACTATAGTCAAGGATTTTTCAGCTTCTCATGCCCAGCCAGGGCACAAGAAGTTGGCACAGGACACAGCCAGGGCACCTGACCCAAACTGGCCAACGGTGTATTCCATACCATGCGACGTCCCATCTAGTATAGGAACTGGGAAGTGGGGGCGGGGAATCGCCGCTCGGGGACTGGCTGGGTGTCGGTCGGCGGGTGGTGAGCAATTGCCCTGTGCATCATTTGTACATTCCAATCCTTTTATTACTGCTGTTGTCATTTTATTAGTGTTATCATTATCATTATTAGTTTCTTCTTTTCTGTTCTATTAAACCGTTCTTATCTCAACCCACGAGTTTTACTTCTTTTCCCGATTTTCTCCCCCATCCCACTGGATGGGGGGGGAGTGAGTGAGCGGCTGCGTGGTGCTTAGTTGCTGGCTGGGGTTAAACCACAACAGTCCATTTTGGCGCCCAACGTGGGGCACGAAGGGTTGAGATAATGACAAACCTGACCAGAGCTTGTTAAAAAAAATTTGTTCTAAGCATTCATTATGTTGATTTACGTATTCTTAGAGTTGTTGCTCTGGTTTTTAAAGCTCTGTTATGTATCACCTCGCTTGCTGTATGTAGTTCCTCTTCTACTGCTTATCATCTGTGGGAGGTGGATTAAGGTTTTTGCTTTGATGTATGGTATAACACTGGTTTATGGTATGATAAAGTCATCGGCTGTGGGATTAATCCGGTATTTGCACTTAGCATTGTCACCTTTATACTGCGGGAGCCATCTGTGGGAAACTATTAATAATTATACCATTTACCTTTCCTCCATGGAAAACCAGTCTATGAGTGGGGTACCTTTCTTCCCCTCTCCTTTCTCCTTCAGTCCAGTTACAATGGTGTTTGAGAATTTTGAAAAATTTGAATACTCCTGGGATGTTGGGACTAGCATGGTCCTAGCCCTACTGCTGGGAATTAGCATACTTCTGAATGTGGTTCAGCTCTTGTTTAAGGTTAAACAACTATTTAAGAAGATCACCCAGAGATCTGCCCCAAGGCTGGATAATTATGAGTGGCAGGGTGTGTGGGGTAGTATGAGCAAGTACCTAGAAAAGTGGGCACCTCCAGTGTTTTGGAAATTCACCCAGAACAAGTGCAGGATCCAGAAGAACTAGTAAAATATTTGGAAAAGGTATGCTGTCACCCCGGCAGCTCCAGAGAGATACAAATCACTGCAACGTGCTGGGGCCTGGCCCATGCCTATCGAGCCCTGTTCGACACCACTCAGTACCCTCAAGGGGAAGAGAAAGTCTCTAGACCTAACAACAAAACAATGAGCACCGCGGCCACCCAAACCTCGGCAACGGGCACTGCGGCCCCTCCAGGCCCGGCAAGGAGCATTGCAGGCACCCAGACCTTGGCGACAGGCACCGTGACCCCTCCAGCCCCGGCGATGAGAACTCGGGCTACCCAAACCTCAACAACAGGCACTGCAGCCCCTCCAGCCCCGGCAATGAGCACAGCAGCTACCCAAACCTTGGCAATGGACACTGCGGTCCCTCCAGCCCCAGTGACGAGCACTGCTGCTACCCAAACCTCGGTGACAGACACTGCGGTTATCCAAAACCCGGTGAGCGATACTGCAACTGAACCAGCAGACCAACCTGCACCAGCATCAGTTGCCCCCGCACAGAAAAAGAAATATACAAAAAAATCAGTTCGCTTAGTGAAGGATGAAGATGAACCAGGGTCATCATGGGAACAGGAGGAAGAGGCAGAACCAGAGGTAATAACCCGGTCCCTATCCTTGAGCGAGCTGCGGGATATGCGAAAAGATTTTGGCTGCCGTATAGGTGAGCATATTATCACCTGGCTCCTCTGATGCTGGGACAATGGGGCTAATAGCTTGGTATTAGAAGGTAGGGAAGCCAAGCAGCTGGGATCACTTGCCAGGGAAGGTGGCATTGATAAGGCAATTGGAAGAGGGACACAAGCCATCAGCCTCTGGAGGTGACTCCTGTCAAGTGTGAAGGAAAGGTACCCCTTTAAGGAAGATGTTATATGTCAATCAAGCAAGTGGACCACCATGGAAAAAGGTATCCAATATCTGAGGGAATTAGCTGTGCTAGAGACGATTCATCATGACCTGGACAACCCACAATTACCCAAAGATCCAGACGAAGTCCAATGCACACCACTCATGTGGCGGAAGTTTGTACGGAGTGCACCATCGTCCTATGCCAGCGCATTGGCAATAATGTCCTGGAAGGATGAAGAGGCACCGACAGTGGAGGAAGTGGCTCGCCAACTCCGTCAATACGAAGAAAATCTCTCCTCCTCCCTACAAGCCTGCATTTCGGCTGTGGAGAAGCTGTCCCAGGATGTCCAACAAATCAAAGAGGATATATCTTACTCCACACTTGTAAGATCCAATGTCTCAGCTATTAGGAGTGAGCGTTCTTCTGCCCAAGAGAGAGAATATAGAAGGTACACACCGCGAGATGCCCTGTGGTTTTACCTATGTGATCAGGGAGAGGACGTGAGGAAATGGGACGGAAAACCTATCTTGGTCCTAAATGCACGGGTACATGAACTGCGAGGAAAAACCACCACAAAAGGGGATTCTACCAGGAAAAATGCCGCTCCAGTTTCCAAACAGAGTAGAAGGGCTGATTTTATTTCCGATCCTCTTGAAGGGACTTCTGAGCCAATTTTATGAGAAGTGAATACTGAATACTCTAACCAGAATTAGAGGGGCCCTGCCTCCAGCCAGGTGGAGGAAAGGGATAACTGGGTCTATTGGACTGTGCGGATCCGATGGCCTGGCACGTCAGACCCACAGGAGTATAAGGCTCTAGTAGACACCGGCGCACAGTGCACTCTAATGCCATCAAGTTATAAAGGGACAGAACCCATTTGTATTTCTGGTGTGACCGGGGGATCCCAAGAGTTAACAGTATTGGAAGCTGACGTAAGCCTAACTGGAAATGAATGGCAGAAACACCCCATTGTGACTGGTCCAGAGGCTCCGTGTATCCTTGGCATAGACTATCTCAGGAGGGGGTATTTTAAGGACCCGAAGGGGTATCGATGGGCTTTTGGTATAGCTGCCTTGGAGACGGAGGGCACTGAACAGCTGTCTACCCTGCCTGGTCTCTCTCAAGACCCTTCGGTTGTGGGGTTGCTGAAGGTTGAAGAACAACAAGTGCCAATTGCTACCACGACGGTGCACCGGTGGCAATATCGCACCAGCCGAGACTCTCTGATTCCCATCCACAAGTTGATTCGCCAACTGGAGAGCCAAGGAGTGATCAGCAAAACTCGCTCACCCTTTAATAGTCCCATATGGCCAGTGCGGAAGTCTAATGGGGAGTGGAGACTAACAGTTGACTATCGCGGCCTGAATGAAGTTACACCACCGCTGAGTGCTGCCGTTCCAGATATGCTAGAACTTCAATACGAGCTAGAGTCAAAGGCAGCCAAGTGGTATGCCACAATTGACATTGCTAATGCGTTTTTCTCAATCCCTCTAGCAGCAGAGTGTCGTCCACAATTTGCCTTTACTTGCAGGGGTGTCCTCTTCTAAAACCTAGGGGATTTATTTTGCTGTTTATCTTTCTTCCACTCAGGATATTGAACTCCACAGTCTCACAGTCACTGCAGCCTCACTGCAGCCAAGGCTGCCCTTGATCACCGTCCAGCATAGCTCTTGGTGGTAACAAGCACAATACAGCATCTCTGCTAGTCAGTTCAGTGATCACCTGCACCAAGGAGTTACCTTCAGTACAGCCTAGAAGTCTCCTGGATTGCTTGTGCTCAGGTGTAGTGCCCTTTGTGCAGATAATGGGGTGGCTCAAGTTTTACCGCGGGAGATTTGAACGCGGCGTCGCGGTGGGCAGCGCTCAGTCAGCGGCGAGGCCGGCAGAGCGGTCAGTGGGCGGCTCAGCGCGAGGCTGAGGCGGAGCGGGGGGTTGCCGAGGCCCCGGAGCGGCGGGAAGAGCGGAGGGACCGGCCGGAGCCGGCGGCTCTCGCGAGAGGCTGAGGCGGCGCGGGCGTTGCCGGGGGCAACGGCGGGAGATTTGAACGGCCCTGAGGAGCGGCGGCCAGCGGGGCGCGGCGCGGCAGTTGGCGCGGGCGGGGCGCGGCCCCCCCTTCCCAGCACGAGAAGGCTGCTCAAGCGGTGGGCGTCGGCCCGGGGGGAGACCCGGGTACGGCTGCCGCTCGGGGGAAAGCCGTTGTTAGGAAAAATGTGGCAACGCGGGCAGAGGTGCCATGTAAACGCGCAGCTGTCCAGGTCTCTGGCTGCGGGGAGTGCCTGAGTCTGTCACTGATGACGGAGGGCAGCGGGGACACCTCTCCCGTGAGGTGTGACCAGGTGAGTGATCTGCTCAGCCTGGCGGCAGAGCTGAGGGAGGAACTGTAAAGGTTGAGCAGTATCGGGGAGTGTGAGAGGGAGATGGATCGGTGGGCCCACACCCTGCCGTCCCTGAGGCAGAGGCAGCAGGTGGAGGCTCCGCCAGAAGCGGAGGTTCCCCTGCCCTCCTGCCACCGGGCCGGAGGGGACCTAAGAGATGGAGGGGAACGGATCCAGGTCCCTGCTCGGGGAGGCAGGCGAGTCCCCTCCTGGTCTCCCTCACCTTCCCGGTTGCCCCTACACAGCAGGTATGGGGCTCTGGAACTTGAGGACAAGGTCAATGAAGACCAGGGTGTAGGTGAAGCCCTATCCAGGGAGGTGCCTAGGCCCAGTTGGGCAGCCCCACACATTCTCACATCCTCTGAAAAAAAGGAAAAGGAGGGTAATTGTTGTAGGCAACTCCCTTTTGAGGGAGACAGTTGAAGTATGTTGAAGTTCAATAAGGCCAAGTGCTGGGTCCTGCACTTCGGTCATGGCAACCCCATGCAGTGCTACAGGCTTGGGGAAGAGTGGCTGGAAAGCTGCCCAGCAGAGAAAGACCTGGGGGTGACAGCCGGCTGAATATGAGCCAGCAGTGTGCCAGGTGGCCAAGGCGGCCAACGGCATCCTGGCCTGTATCAGAAATAGTGTGGCCAGCAGGAGCAGGGAGGTGATCGTCCCCATGTACTGGGCACTGGTGAGGCCGCACCTCGAGTCCTGTGTTCAGTTTTGGGCCCTTCACTGCAGGAAAGACATGGAGGTGCTGGAGTGTGTCCAGAGAAGGCCAACCAAGTTGGTGAGGGGCCTGGAGCACAAGTCTTGTGAGGAGCGGCTGAGGGAGCTGGGGCTGTTTGGTCTAGAGAAGAGGAGGCTGAGGGGAGACCTTATTGTTCTCTACAACTACCTGAAGGGGGGTTGTAGTGAGGTGGGTACTGGTCTCTTCTGTCAGGTGGCTGGTGATAGGACAAGAGGAAATGGCCTCAAGTTGAGGCAAGGGAGATTTAGGTTAGATATTAGGAAAAAAATTCTTACTGAGAGGGTTGTCAAACATTGGAATAGGCTGCCCAGGGAAGTGGTTGAGTCACCATCCCTGGAGATACTCAAAAAGCGAGTGGACAGGGCACTTCAGGACCTGGTTTAGTGGGCATGGTTAATGGTTGGACTCGATCTTGAAGGTCTTTTCCAACCTAAATGATTCTATGATTCCCATGATGTATTGGGTCTGGCTGAGATGGAGTTACTTTTCCCCACAGCAGCCCTCATAGTGCTGTGCTTTATACTGGTAGCTAGAAGGGTGTTGATAACACACCAGTGTTTTGGCCTCTGCTGGGCAGTGCTCCCCCAGCATCAAGGCTGTGTCTCCAACATTCCCCCCTCACCATTAGGCTGGGGGTGGGCAAGATCCGGGAGGGGACATAGCCAGGACAGCTGACCCAAACTGACCGAAGGGATATTGCATACCATATCATCTCTGCTCAGCAATAAAAGCTAAGAGAAAGCAGGACTGGCGGGGGAGCACTCTTTATTACAACGTTTGTCTTCCAGAGCATCCACTACACATGCTGAAGCCCTGCTTCCTGGGAAGTGGCTGGACATCGCCTGCTGATGGGAAGTTGAGAATAAATCTTTTGTTTTCCTTTGCTTCCACACATAGCCTTTGCTTTTGCTTTATTAAACTGTCTTTATCTTGACCCATGAGTTTTTTTCCATCTTATTTTCTCCCGCCCTGTCCTGCTGAGGAGGGGAGTGGTAGAGCAGCTTGGTGGGCCCTTGGCATCCAGCCAGGGTCAGTCCACCACACATGAGTACCACAGGTTCTGACTGTGGTACTTTCTCCAGCTGCTTAAAGAAGGCTTCATCTGCCTCCTCTTCTTGATCAGGAAATCTGTAGAAGACATCAACTACCACATGACCTCTGCTGATCTGTCCTCTAATACTTTACCCACAAGCTCTCAGTTGCTTTGTCACCTGCCCCAATGCATAGCTCCATGCATTCAAGGATATGCAACCTCACCTCCACCTGCCCACTATCTTTCCTAAAAAGCCTGCATCCCTCCATTGCAGCACTCCAGTCATGAAGGCTATCTCACCATGCCTTTGTAATCCCAATAAATTTACAGCTCTGCAGCTGCAGATTTCTAATTCCTCGTGCTTGTTCACAATGCTGTATGCATTGGTGTGCGGGCCCAAGTTGTGTTCTCACAGGGAAAGTGTGAGAGTTTCCCCTCTTATGCTGTCCCTCAGGTACATGTGCTCTATCCCTTGTGGCCTCAGTTCTCTTCCAGTTACAGTAACCTTCCCCTAGCATAGGTAGTTAAGCTCTCTCCTCAACAGATTAGCAAACCTGTTTATGAAGACACTCATGCTCCACTATAAGATGTGCCTCATCTCTGCTCAGTAGCCCTTGCTCCTCAGGGAAGGTCCTGTGATCACTGGAGCCACAGCCCTGCCTCAAAAACCAGCTATGCAGCTAGGTATTGACTCACTGGATGGGTCCAATTCTCCAGCCTTTCCCTCTGCCTGGCAGGATGCAGGAAGCACTACCTGGGTCCTCAGGACCTTCACCCTTCCTCCTGTAGCTCTGAAGTCACTCTTTATATGTTTTGCGTTATCCCAATGGTATTCCTGGTGCCCACGTGGAAGAGCAGCAAGTGGTAATAGTCTAAAGGCCAGACAAGCCTTGGCAGTCCCTCTGCAACATCTTGGCCCCTGGCAAGCAACAAACATCCTGGCTTGATATCTCAGGTCATCAGATGGTGCCTCCACCCCATGAAGGGGGAAACCTATAAATATCACTTCTCCTTCAGGTAGGTGCGTGGTTTGGGCTCAGCCCTGGCAATTTCCCTGAAGGCTCTTGTTCATGCTCACCAGGGCCCAGCATACTATACCTATTGTGATTTTGCAGGTCAGGCAGGTGGATTTCCCCCATTGCTGGTAGTCACAAGATTCCAGCCTTCCCCACCTGGCAGCCACCCTCCACCAGCCATGTGGCCTGGCCCCCGGCTGTTTCCCCTTCCTTGCTTTGTGCCGCTCAGGCTCTTGGAGATGCCGAATGGCAGTGGCCTTGGTGCCATGCCTGCTGAGGGCTGGGCCCCCTTTCCCACTGTCCCACCAAGGGGTGTCTCTCCTCCCTGCAGGGGTGTTCCACCTCAGCACAACAGCAGCACACTCCCTGTTTAGGAATCTTAAGGGTTTTTTTTGGTTTTGAAGTAGTATGTCTAAAGATTTGGTATTTAGAGGCTAAGTTGATGGCTGAGTGGACTCACAGTTTTGGATTTAAGTCTCCATGTATCTCACTTGAATATGAGTCTTCATGAGAAAGATCTGAACGGTTAATGATCTGAACTACTGCATAAAGATATTTTTCAGTAGCTTTGGGCTGCCCTGGTACCATTTTCTAAATCTTCCAGAATATCTTTCCCTGGCAGGCTGGCCAGTTTGACTTCCACCTGCGACTCCAAGCATCCCGCTTCAGACAGGGTGCTGCTGCCCACTGCAGGCACCTGCTTTCACCATCTGATGGTCATCCAGTTTCTCGCGTGAACGTCATGCTTCCTAGCTCTCTCATCTAGTGGTGGTGTTATCAGTATTCTGCCTCTGTCTCCTCCACTGAAGCTAAAAAGAGCTTGGGAGAAGGAGTTGTAGTCTGTTGCTGCCTCTGCATGATCTGCTAAGCTAATAAAATTGCCCTGCGTTTGGTTTGTGAAAGTGCTTTGAATTAGTGAGTTTACCACAAAGAATTGAAATGTAAAGTCCTTAGGTTAGCTACCCAACACTCATGTTATTCTTGGAAGCTTTGCTAGATATCTGTACTTTGGGCATCTGAAAACCTTTGACAATGTGTCTTCACTCTGAAATGAACCTGAAATGAAAGCAAAAGCCCGAAGCTAAATCTCAAAGTTCACCTTCCAATAATTGCTTCCTCAAAGTCCAGTCTCACCTTCAGCTTCTTTCTTTATTGTCTTGTGTTTCTTCTGGGAATCATTCACCTGCATTTCCTACCTGTAGACCTGTGCAATGGCAGGGAACTCTTTATGTCTTTTGCCTTATAAATACTGTGTTGGCATGATTGCTGGTAGGATCATAACGAAGGAACTGTGCTTGCATCCACTGTTTTCACAAACAGTGAGTTTGTGTTTTCATTGGTTCTGAGTCAAGGTGTGGTTATTTCCACTTCTTCCTATCAATGTTAAACTTCAATTTTAATGATGATTCCCAAGAGCTGTCATCTCACTCTTTGAGAAGTCTCCACTTCCTCTTGTCTCAAAGGCCCATGGGGTCTGAACCAGATTTTGGCCTTGTTATGTAAATTATTTCTGTCCCTATAATTAAATTGAAGTCTATATAAATGTCTATGACACTGAAGTACTTATCTGGAAATGCTATGTAATTACATGAAAAAAAAGTGACAGCAGCTAAAACTACTGCATTCCCTGTGCAGAAATGCAGCCTAAGTATGGATGTGAGTAGAAGAATGGCTACAAGCTTAGACATAAATAATTAATCTGAGTATTTTAACTGCATCAGTTACATGTATGCAAGTACATCTTAAGAGGCCTACAGTTTAAATTTATTGTCTTGGATTGCTAGTAAGTAATAAATGTATTAGTCTTTTCCCTTCTGTTTCATAACTAAGCAATTCAGGCATTTAATTCTTGCTTCTAGTTAAATGAGTAATTTTAATTACAAAGTAATTGATTGAACAGTGTAAACACACTTCAGTTCTAATTAATATGGATGTATTATGTGGTGTATTGTACCAATACATCTTTTGTTAATGTTTCTGTAGGTTCTCATCCTCTGTTTGCTGCAATGAATGGGAGTTTCTGGATGCCTTTCAGGAAACATGGTGTTAGAGCTCTAGGAAGTAGCATTGTAGCAAAATGATTAGAAGGATATGTTTGAACATGTTTTAACAAGATAAGACTCTTCTTACGAAAAAAGCTCAGAAATTTTCTATGTGTTTTTTTAAGTATCTTTTAAATTTCAGTGAAAAAGAATACTAGAAAAAAGTCTGGGTTTGACTAATACATTATGTGATATTCTTCAATGCATATCAGCTACTCATAACATTTTTACTGGATGTGCTACCCCACTCT
Source organism: Haliaeetus albicilla (assembly GCF_947461875.1). Lineage (NCBI taxonomy): Eukaryota > Metazoa > Chordata > Aves > Accipitriformes > Accipitridae > Haliaeetus > Haliaeetus albicilla. Next base: position 27,357,686 of record NC_091503.1, on the reverse strand, counting down.
CCTCTTGGGCTGAGGAGATTTTTTATTTCTTTTTTATTTTCAGGGTTTGCTACTTAAATAAGGATTAATATGTTTTCTGCTTGTCTAGATGGTTCTGTGAGCAAGGCTGTATTTAAGATTAAATCTCTGCCCATATTGCTAGTAGTCTATGAACTTCTTCGCATTCCTCCCCTCTAACTCTACTGAAGGTTTTTGTGCTTGTGTATTCCAATCATTATACGCTGGCCTCTATGTATGAGTGACGAAAGGGTGAGCAGCGATGACTGTTGGTTGCATTTCACCATGTGAATGACCCTGTTTTCCCCTGCTGTCTCCAAACTGATTCTTTCCCCTTCTCCCAGCCACTTGAAAGATGTGGGTGCCACACTTACTCTAGTGTGACCTACTTTCATTTTTATCTTCCTTTTACCAGTAGGAACAAAAACTGGTTTCCAGGTGTTCATACAAAAGAAAAGGAAGTTTACTATTAATAGAAATAGAGAGTATACAGAACCATCAGATTGTTTTCTCTATCTCCACAGAACACTATTATTTTTGTTTACCTGGCATACATTTGCCTTCCTTTCTGTTGTTGTCATCATATACTGAGGTATCTTAGATTTTTGACACTACTTTGCAGATTCAGCTTTTGAGGAAGGATTTGCTCATCTGTTCATATGATGCCTGATATCTAGGATGTTATGACCCTGACTGTTGCTTTTGGGTACTACAGTTATACAAACAGCTGACCAATAGCATGTTGCCAAATACATATTTGGGTTCTGTGTTGGGCATACTTTCCTGAGTAATAGTTATTAAAGAAGTCCTACAAGCAAACATGTAATAGTCTTACAGAGGTTGTGATCACCCTGTTTCATATGAAGGGAGAAATTTGAGTAGATGGCAAATACCCCTGCATGTGATTTTCTTTTAATCATTCATATGAGGTAGACAGCTGTTTGGATAGTGCTTATTAGTAATGCTGAAATTACTAGTTCAGAAACTTTCTTACAGCATGCAGATAACTGCAGATAGTTTTCAGCATAATTCCTTTTTCTAACAGAGAAACGGAGAAACCAAAAGAGAAGTTTCTTCCAGAAAAAGAGCTACCTGTTTATTTTCTTTGAAGATGAATCCTGGTGTAAGTAAATCTCTTTCACTTTGACTGAGATTAGTTGCTTTCAAATTTTCTATGGTAAACACATGAGATAGGCTGCTGTAAACTGAAGTCCCCAGTTGCAAACTGGGTCCTAATTGGCAAATCTCTGTAAGTCCACAGCAGCTTACCCATTTTTTCTGTAAGAATCAGGTTAAGATTTACTCTAGGAAATTCAGACTATCAAGGAGTCTCCCCATGCCAGTTTTAGAGGATGTAGATATGTTCTTATGTTTCTTTTGATTCTGCATTTATTTGGTCTGGCTTTGCTTCTGTACTTAAAACATCACAGTCTTTGTACAAGCTATAAGTGATAAAGAGGTACAGCTGAGTGATGCTCTACCAATCTAGGAAGACAGGTGTACCTCTGTCAACTGGAATCTCAAGCCAGCTGAGCCATTTATTCCCCAATTTCTTAATTTTCTAATTGTTGTCTTTCTGTTTCAATACTAACAAAAAGTTTTGGAAATTGAATACTGGCAGTGTGAAACAGCCTATTATAACCTGGTCAGTGGTTTATGAGTTTGATGTTCTGAACATCGTCAATACCTCTTTCACAAAATATTGAAGATTATTCTTTACTTTAATTCACAAACAGTATATTCTGGCCACATGATTTGTAAATTTTATTTCTTCTGGGGTCTCTGAAAACTTTTCTTTCCCCATTAAATGTACAACAGTAACAGGCTATGAAATCTTGGATAATGAAACTGTAGAAAAAAGTACACACACCAGCAGTTAATTTCCAGGAATAAGAACTCAGAATAACACCCATTTTAGAATACCATAAAACAAAACAAACAAACAAACAAAAAGATTAATTATGTTTTCTTCTTCTTTGCTTTATGTACGAGTGTGTTCAACTATTTTCCTGTAGTCTTGGATTAATAAGTTGCAAATGCTGCAGAACAGAGCCTGTGAACTATGACTGTCATATTTTTATTTGACTTAATGTTTTCTGCAGCATTATTTTGGCACCACTCTAGAAAGTTCACTGTAGAGCAGCCTCAGCAAAGTGGCTGCACCCTGATTTGATGTGAAGTGCTATTATTGAAAGGATAACAGGAAATGATCTGCCGGTGACATCTGTTCTCTGTCTGTGGCAACTTAATACTGTTGTTTAACTGCAGTCTGGATTGCAGTTTAAATGTATGCCAGAGCACATACAAAGGTCTGAGAAGGTTCTTCAGTGAAGGGGAAGTTCACAGAGAATTTTGTGATAGTCAAATGGTACAGCTAAATAAATTGTTGTCCCTTTCTCTTTCCTGCCCTGCTTAAACATACACTATTCCCAGCTCTGTCAGTACACATGCCCGGGATTTGCTTTTCCAGTGAAGACGGCATATGCCTGTTTGATGTGGGTGGTAGAATCTGCCTCCACAATTACATAATGTGACAGTGACAATGAATTGAAAATAAGGCTATTAATATTCAGAGAGCTAAAAATTGCTGCCATCGTATTTCCTTAAACTGCTGTCATTCCTTGGTACAATACAAACCCTCACATTAATATTCAAGGAAATCATTACTGCTGTGTTTTCCAAGACCATCCCCCCCTGCCCTGCAAAAAAATGTAGCTGGAATTGTCTCTTACACAATCTTTCTATTTAGCACATGGTGTGAGATTGATGTTATATAATCACATCTCACTTAAAAGTATAATTAAATCCTGTCTTTTCCATGTAATGGAAAGAGCAGAGCCTCTAAAATATCTCAGAGGTATCAGTCAGCAGAATTCCTGAATATATGCAATAAATGGTCTTGATTTTCTCTCTTAATTGGTGGTTTTGGGGCTATAAACTGTTTTCCATCTGTAAGAATAAGAAATAAATTCCCCCATTATGGCAATGGACAGAAACAAATGCTTTATATCATGATAATGAAAAAGACCTGAAATTACTTTCTCTGTTGCAGTTTCTATGATTTAATAAGCTTGACAAGTGTGAATGGGAAGAAAGAATGTGTCCTTTCCACTATTGAGATAACACACCGAATACGATGACAGTATGACAGTAAAGAACTTTACATAGCACATACTGGCGCACACAGCGTAGCAGTAATGTCAATAATGTGAAGTGGCCAAATGCTAACCCGTCTTTAATAGCAAAAGGACACTATGTGAGAAACTTAGAAAATACTTTCTTCTAATCTCTTTACCTTGTCAATTATGTATGAGTAGTGTGATATAAAATACATAATTTTATTTACATTTATTACATTTAAATTGTAAGCCACAAACAGAATGTGGCCCCTCCCTCATCCCTTTTTTCATTGCCCCGTCTTCTGGAAAGAGTATGTTTATGGCCTTTTAGAAACAGCAGTTTTCTAATGTTGCTACTAAGTGAGACAATTGTGGTGGAAAAAACAGTAGGAGGAAAAAGCAAGGCAAGAAATGGGATGCTGGTGCTTTGGTCAAGGGAGCGACTGACCAGTATTGTAGCTGGCTTCAACCCTCCTGCTGGGGTTTCTTGCTGACATAATGATAACATAGGTTGTGAAAACCTGCATTAAGGACTACTAAAGAAGAAAGAGAATAAAAGAGAGGGAAACAAGGAAGAACATACAACAAATAGAAGTTTAAAAGAAAAAGAAAAGATCCATTCAGAGAAATGCAAGAGGAAGACAGGTAAGAATGTTATGTGACTATTTGTGAAGATGGAAAATAGAAGTAAAAAATGTAAAAAGCAGTGTACAATATTTCTTTTCTGATCACAGTAGTAATTTTACTACATGCCAGTTTCTGAAGTTGTGTGTGTGATAAGTAGCACAGCTTAATTTACAAAACAGTTATGCAGTGATAATTTCTCATTCAACTTCAGCCTGCTGACAACTCCAAAAATCAGGGCAGTGTTTCAGTTCTCTGGCTTTTGTGATGGTTGTGGGCGTGGGGGGGGTGGGGAGTGGCTCTAAAAACCCTGGGGTTTTTGGTTACTGTAGTTGTGAAAACAACCTTGGACAGGATAAAGAAATTAGATTCTGATTTACGAAAAAGCTGCAGAGAAGGAACAGCTGAGACTTACGCTGTCACTAGAGGCAAACAACATGGGTGTACTGCACATTATTTGCATTATTTGTTTTGGCAAGTAATCTCTATAACAGGCTTGGAACTCCTGCAGAGCTAATGGTGCAAAAGAATTGCCTTGTCATGGGTTGTTAATTTGGGGACTTTAGAAATCAGTAAAAAGTGAAGAGCATGGAAGAAGTATGCATGGGGGAATATTTACCTAGACTAGCTATGCTGACTTGAAAGGGAGGAAAAAAGGTCATGAACAGAAATCAGAACACAGAAGTAGAAATATGGGATACAAAATGTAGTGCTGGTAAAAGTTAACTTCGTGACTTATGATTAGATACTGAAAGACAGTACAGGGCAGATCTGTGAAGCCAATGGACGATGAAACTTCTTTAGTTTTGGAAATGCAGTTCCAGGCTCTAAGGGCGTAAATTAATGATACATTACAATGGAACTAATTTAGTAGGAAATCAAGTTTGCATTACCCTTATGAAGTTCTATGGGATGAATAGTACTGGAATGTATGTCAGAAGAAAATAAGCAGATGTCAGCTCTTTTTAAAAATAACACAAATTGTATTGATCGAATCATAAGTACTGTGGAAGTTGAAGTCAGTATTTTTCTCTGTATTTGTGAAGTTGAAGGAGACAATATATTCTTAAATAATAGCACAACTAGTAATAGGGGAATTTGTCTTAGTAAGTTTTGCTGCTTCTGCTTTTTATTTCTGTTGTTCAGGATCTTAAATAGAAGGCAAATTGTCCTTAAAATATTAATGTTTGAGCTTGAACTAAAGGGGATGCTTCAGCTCACAGATTTCCCCATGCAACCTGATTGACTTACATTCCCCAAGAGCTAAGTGTTCTAACACACCTGAAAGGTAAAAGGAAGATCTATATAGCTGCTTTCAGAAAGCAATAAGTCATGGGTTCTCGTATCCAGTGATCATGAGTATTGTCACAGTTTCTTTATTGCTTGGTTTGTTCATATGAGAGAGACCTGAAATAAGTCTTGGGTTTCAAAGTGGGAAAAAAGAGATAAACAGATAAGAGAAGCCTAACTTTTGGGTCCATTTGAAAAAATTGCATTCAAGATATATTCAGTATTTTTCCAGGGGCTTCAAGTGATCACTCAAGCATACATTTCAATCTATTAAAAAATTCTCAGATGAAGAATTATGTTAATTTCTTCCAGTATGCATCTGTTTTTTGGTCTTTGAGTTCATCTGATGTTATCAGGAGGCAGGATGTCAGGCCACATAACTCATTTGAATTGCATATGTTGCAGTTAGAATGCTAATTATGGGGGAAAGTGTAACTTCCTCTGTGTTTCAAAGGAACTGTCCTGGGAAAGGTTGGAGTTACTATTTCAAAGGATTAGGAGGAAGATTCTCCAAGATAGTGGTATCAGTGAGATATCATAAAATATCCAGTATTTTTTAACTACCATGTATATACTGTGTACCCATGATAATATAAGAAATTTCAATATAGTGGTTTGAGATGCATGTAGCAACATGTTCTTCAGGTGTGTTTAGAACCTTGTTCAGATGAGGTGATACCTGAACTGATTACATGAAACCAAAGAAGCTTGTAAGGTCAGAAGTCCTTGAAGTTACTCAAAAGACCTGATAAAATTGTGAAAGTTTGAGGGATTTTTCTGCCCCATGAGGACTATGAATAGCATACAAGTGCATTTGCAAGTGTTCTCACAGAATTCAAATGGATGGAATGTGTTGGAGCACCACTGCTAAAACATTGTCAGCAGAGAGCACACCTGTCTGCAAAGCTGGGGCAATATTTTGTATCACATACAGACTAAATACCTTTCTTTAGTGAGTGTGGCATACTTGCTAGATGGAAATGGACATATTTGTACATTAGTGGGTTTCTTCTTATCTTCAAAAACCTCAAAAGTCATGAGGTGAAAATAAAATCAGAAAACACGAAAAATTCTCACTCTTCTGTGGGGTGAGGGAGATACTATTTTCCTGTAGTAGCTATTTCGCTCTGAAACACATTCATGTTTATCTGATGGCTTTTCTGGGTTTTACTGTGTACTTTACAGAGAAAGAGCCAATAGAAAAATTCTTTCACTCCCTTTCACCAACTTATTTCTCAGAGGGTTTGAAGAAAACATTTTATGAATGCTAAAGATACTGACATCTTGTTTGAATGAATATCAAGATGTAGAAAGTTTCTGACAGTCTCATCTGTAATGTCGTATGTTACTGGTTGGGACATACTCTTCAGGACTTTTTGTAGTATGTTACTGTTTGGGAAGTCTGGAAGCCAAGAGACGTGTATGGTCTTGCTAAGCTTAGAGTCTGGTTTGCGCTGTGTGAATGTCCAGGCCTCAGGGTGGCCACCCTGGTGTAAATAAGATACTCCATCCGTGGTATTAAACTTTTTTTTGCTAGTAATGTCTGAGGGTTTGCTTCAGGTTGGTCCCAAGCCACTTGGCATGGATCAGGGAGGGATGGATTAAGCTGAATAAGGAGAAATGCTCCAGTATGTTCTCTCCAGAGGGCAGAGAAAATCACAGACATTGTTGGTTATATTTTAATATTAAACCTGTTATTGTGCTTCCTTTGTGTTAACTCTCACACTTCTTGAATTGGAGAGAAAGAAATGCTTTGGATACATTGCACTGTGAGAAATAGATGGAAGCTAGAAATTTGGTAGTTGGATGCTTATGTGTATTTGCACATGCCCTTCTTTGCTTTTTCCCAATGTTTTTCTTGCTCCGCAGTCTTCATGTGAAATTTTGCTGCTTACTTTGATATGTTCTGGCTGACTGGAAATAGACATATTTTGTCCTTTATTCACCTCTGATGTTCACAAATGTCCTTCAGATGTGAAATGGCTTCCCTAAGGCATGAGCAAACTCCATGACCTTTTCAATGTACTGAGCCTATTCCTGAGACAAAGACACCAACCTGACGTTGATGAGAAATTAGGTACTCTGCTAAAATCAAAACAGATCACTGGTACTCTTCCCCCACTCCCACTCCCCACCCCCTGCATCTTAGCACTCTTTATGGAATTGCTATTTTAGTGCAGGTTATTCTTGCTTTTTTGCACATTGGAAAAGGATTTCTTCACTAAATGAGGTAAAAAATTTTTGGTATTAGTCTTCATTATCTTCTTTAATAAAGGAACTGATGGCGTGATACATCCAAAGTTTTTTCATTAAGTATGTTTCTTTATTTAGACTATCTTACTATAAGTTTTTTTCATCCATCTGTTCACTTTCCTGATGCATTTTTGTTTTTAAAGTCTTTTTCATTCTTTCATGATTTAAAATTATAAAATGATCCATCCTTGAGCTATGATTTTTAAATCTACATATTGAGGTAGAAATCTTCAGAGGAATTTTAACCATTCCTAAAACTTTTGACATTTAATGTCTGATTGCACACACACGTCTAAGTAGTGATTGTATTCTGTGTATCACTGTAAACTTCATGATTGGCTTTTCATTTGAGTTCAGGCAGAAAAAGAATAAAAATTAAGTTTTTTTGTTTTTTCCCAAGTGCAAGAGTGCTGATAGAACTGGTCGTATTTCATTCACTTCACGTTTGTCACCTAATAGACTGACCAATCATTTTCTGTGGTTGGGAAATCTGTAAAGAGTAACTCTGACCCACTAGCTCTATGGGTTTCAGTAACAAACTTCATTGCTATAGAATGATACTTCAGTGAGACTTCTCTAATAATGGTCCCTGTAGACATAAAAAATATTATTTTGCACTTGGGATGGGGAGGTGTTAGGTTTTTTGCTTGTAGAGAAAACCTCCCTTGCTCTACAGGACCCGAAGTGTTCCCTTACAGTAGTCTAACTGACATGGAGGAACTTACTTGAGCTGTAGGCAAGCAAAATAAATGGGAAAGAAACAAGCATTCCTGGTAACAATCACATCTCCTTTGTATAGCATTTCCTTCTTTGTCTTTTAGTCAGAGTATATGCCAACTCCATCATCTCACTAGAACAAAAAGAAGGAAAAAGAACATTTATTTTTTTCATTTTGAGAACTTCAAGTAAATTTAATTGCTCAGAGATTGGTTGGGGTTCTTTTCTTAAGCCTAGGTCTATTGGAACTCTTAAAGTTCTTTTCAAGTGCAATTTCTGGAATAGTTAAAATAATAATAAAAAAACCAAACAGCTTATTCAAGTAGGCTCCTTTTGTCTTTAAAAAAATCATTGCCAGATCAAGGTGATGGTAATTTATGGTAAATATGCAGCTCTTTTAGAGTCTTTAGATGTTAGAAGGTTTATTATAGTTTAGTTAGTGTTTGCATTGCAGGTTGAATGTGAAGATTGGTAGACTAAATATACAGTAGATTCCCTATTTTTAGCACATGCAGTTGTGCTTACTGTAGCATGCCTTTAATATTTTCATGTTTACAGTCCTCTTCCATATGAGTCCTTAAAATAACACTTTTTTTCAGGATATCTGCATGCCATGTGGTAGTGAATTTTGCAATACCAATTTTATAAGTATGTATGTGTATACGTGAATACATACTGTCCTGGTTTCAGCTGGGATAGAGTTAATTGTCTTCCTAGTAGCTGGTACAGTGCTATGTTTTGAGTTCATTATACCAAGAATGTTGATAACACTCATGTTTTCAGTTGTTGCCAAGTAATGTTTAGACTAAAGTCAAAGATTTTTCGGCTTCTCATGCCCAGCCAGCAAGAAAGCTGGAGGGGCACAAGAAGTTGGCACAGGACACAGCCAGGGCAGCTGACCCAAACTGGCCAACGGGGTATTCCATACCATGTGACGTCATGCCCAGTATATAAACTGGGGGGAGTGGGGGTGGAGGGATCGCCACTCGGGGACTAACTGGCATCGATTGGTGGGTGGTGAGCAACTGCACTGTGCATCATTTGTATATTCCGATCCTTTTATCATTACTGCTGTCACTTTATTAGTGTTATCATTATTAGTTTCTTCTTTATATATTCTATTAAACTGTTCTTATCTCAACCCACAAGTTTTATTTCTTTTCCCAATTTTCTCCCCCATCCCACTGGGTGGGGGGGAGTGAGTGAGCAGCTGCGTGGTGCTTAGTTGCTGGCTGGGGTTAAACCATGACACATACATACTTCTTTTATCATCAGAAGAATTTATTTATATTTTCCCATTTCAGGCCTGATGTGATTAAAAGTGGCTTAGAAGACTTAGAAGAGTGTGAGCTGGCAAATGAAGAGGGCTTGGGGGAATAAGTGTACAGTGTTATGCCTATGCAAGAATGACATTAATAGAGATGTGAATGAATGGATTATGTCGTGTTCTACTACATACAGGTCCCAGTGAGCAGTCAATGAACATCAGTAACTCCCTGCTATAGTTGAGGGAATTAAAAAGTGCACAGTAAAATGATGGGCCACTGCCTCTTTGGTAGGCGCAGGAAAAGAACGTGGCTCCCTGGTTAGCCACATAAAGTGCTAGGGAAGAGAAATAACAAAGCAAGCACATTGTGGCACTCCAAACTCAGATGTCAGATATATGCATGCCTCAGCAGAAGAAACTTTTTAAATGTATGTGTGTGTTACTAATTATTTATATCCTTCATCAAACATTTAGCACATTTAGCTATGGTGAATATACAATTCAGCACATTTGGCCACTGATTCCCTTCTTGTATCTATTTAATATTCTTTTCAATAAGAGTAGCTGAAAACTGTAAATGAAAACATTGCTCTACTGAAGTCAGTGGAGTTGAGATTTACTGATGGCTTCTTGAACCACTGCCTTGTGTTTCATGTAAGTGTAGTTTAGCATAAGGCTACAAAGTACTGAATGGGCACTTCTGGTCTATGTCCTTCAGATACTAAACAGAAAAACAAATATACATGATATAATTGTTTGCCTCCTAAACACAGTATTTGATGCTTAGTCTAAACATTTTTAAACATGAAGTTCTGGTGAGGATGAGAGGCTTTTTCTTCATTCCTTCAAATCCCTCTCTAGAAATGACTAACAAGTTTTCTAATATAGAAGAAGTTGGGCAATAGATAGCTGCTGTTTTACTTGTAATGGTTTCATCTGTCCCTGTCTCTTCACTGCGTTGTCAGGGTGCTCTTATAGGTACCTAGTCAGTCCAATGCATCATAACAATTACCACAATCATCTGAGCAATACTATTGGAAACACAACTGCATACGTTGTACAAGAGGAAGGATTTTGCTTCAGAAGAGATGCAAATGTATATGTGGACTATTCCTCTTCTAACACCAATCATTAAAGTCCTTATTCTTCCTCTAGAGAAATGTCACATAAATGCAGCACCATTAAAAGTGAAAAATTATAAATAGACCAAGTGTCAGTTGGGAAATTGTATTTTCTTTGAGATTATGGTTCTTGTTTTGCCTTTTTTGTCTAAAGAAACATTTTCCAGAAGAAAAAATACATTCTTTGAGGTGGTTTTGCTTTTGTTAAATGAGAGCATGGATATTTTTATTTTGTTTTTGTTCACATTCATATCCTGCTCTGTAGTCTCTACTTCTGTCCAGCTGACAAAAACCCCCACAATTAAGTGAGATGTGTCAGCTATGTGAAGTGAAGTGTCTTGCAGGTCCCATTCTTACATTTTTGGCAGTCTTAGACAAAGTCAAGAGTAAAACATAATGGTAGGGAGAAACTTCCCATTTCATCACTTGTGGCTTGTTCTTTCTTTCTCTCTTGCAAACAGAACTTAATTGTTATATGATCTTCATGTATTTTTTAAGTAGCAGGATGTTCATTAGGTGTTAGAATCTCTACCCAGCATTTGGTAATAGACATATTTCATATTTCATCACCTATCTTGTGTTGCTCTTTGATGGAAAGCTGGTAAAAGAAATGAGGAGTTGGACATGTTACTATGAAATTCAACATCTGCTTTTCATGTAATCCATAACTTTGCATTAGTAGATAAAAAGTAGCAGAAATGCAGACCATCTGGAATAATATTTTGACTTTTTTTTCTTCTTGCAAACATGGTCATCCTGACTGGATATTTTTTCTTTTTCCTTTTGCCTTTAAAAAAAATTCTGGAAATGTTCTTGTGGAAACAAATTAGATACTTTGTGCTAATTCTTGGCAGACCCCCCTCTCTAACCCTGCAATGTTATTTACTGAGCTGACCCAACACAGAAGTGCTGATCCTTCCCAGAGGATGAAACAACAGGAAAATTAACCAACAGAGAACATAATGATACTAAACTAGTTAGGTGAAAAGCTGCAGACTTGGCCTGCTATCTGACTACTCTGAAATGATTCCTGTACAATCACTTTTTTGAAGAAGAATTTTAAGGGGGACTGGAAGGGGGCTTTTTAACAGTAGTACTGAAAATGGTTGCCCTTCTTCTTGTTTCCTAAGGCCTTATTTAGTTGTATTTTCCTACTTGTATTCAAAAACGAGCTATGAAAATGTTTTCCGTGGCACAGGACTGTCTTCCTGGTAGTCTTTTCCCTCTAATCCAAAGCTAAGAATGTAACTGAAATATGTTTCCGATGGAGAACAAACTCCAGCAAGGGAATCTCCTGTAACTGTCAAAAATGAGAGCTTACCTATGATACTGCTAAGCAACAGGGGGGTTGTAGGAGTCTTCCCACTGTTTAACAGCAGTTTAGGCAATGAACACTTCCTACCTGCAACAGAGGTGAGTAGAGCCTCGTGAGAGGGTTCAAGCCTGTGCTGAATTTACTGTTCACTGTCTTCACTATTCAAAATAAAACTGATGAGTGTGGAAAAAAGTTGCATAGAGGGAGTGGAGTTGTTACTAAACAAACCTTCATGTGTCCCTAGATTTGTTCCTTTCTGAAATACATTGAGTGCAACATGGAAATAAATGGAAAAAAATATTGGACTTGAAGTGCCTGATCACTGAAGAAATCAATAAACAGAGAAGAAAAACATTCTAAAGGAGCAAAGATGAAGGACGAAAACAAGAATATTGCAAGCAGCTTAGATCAGTCTCATAAGCACAGTATTTCTCTATCAGTCTATTCATCACATGCTATCTTTAGTGCTGTTTCATGGTCTCCTGGAGAAGGAAAATGTGTGTTTGGAAAAGGAAAGTGATGATGCAGACATGAAAGAGGATGCAGTCACATTAAGTCCCGTAGCTGGGAGCTCTTGTGCCCCATTTGTTAAGGGAGTAGGAGCAGAATAGCATGGGCATGCATGAATTCCCCAGGAAATATCAGAAGTCATCTCTCTTCTTATCTCTTCACAAGTGTGGTGGTCAGCATCTCCATGATACCTGTGATGCCTTGAAATGATTAGAAGTAGCCTGATTTCCCTTATTGCATTAATAAGAAGTTAACTAGGATTTATTAATTCAGTGTAACTGTCTGTGGGCATAAGGCACTACTAAATGTTGGTTCCTCTGAGCTCTGTGCTGTGGTAATACAACTGCCATTTATAGAAGCTTCTGAAGCAGGTTTAAGAACAAAACGCAGAAAAAAACCCATGTAGATTCACTTCCATTTTATTTGCCTGGGGGAGGGAACAAAATTCCCTTTCGCTAAAATAAATCCTCTTCTGTATGTGTGAGCATAAAGGAACATGACCTGGTGCAAAAATCAGGAAAAAGCTCATTTCAAATGGTATTTTGCTCGATAGTTTGTGATTCCTACCTACTGCTCATGGCAATAACCGCAGCTGTCAGGCCTTTGACTTTCACTTAGCACCTTACTCAGCTGAAAGTCTGCATCTTGCTACTTGAATAGAATAAGCCTTCAGAGGAATGACAAATTCATGCGATCAGGCAGGAAGGCTTTTGCTTCTTAGAGGCCCCCTTTTTTGTCTTAAGGTTTATTTAATATTGATATTTCATTCAAAAACTTGACAACATAGAAGTTATTAGGAATAGGCCTGATTAATTGTATGCTCAGTCCCAGGTTAGGCCCCCATAATGATCTTTCTGTGCAACAGATGGCACACCATGAGAAAACAGAAGTACTTGAAATTTAGCCTGTAAATCTCGTCCTAGTGAGATCAAGTCCTTGGATTTAGATAACACAGTATATAGCACAGCATATATTTTGTCTACAGGGTCTGCAACCAAGTTTGGAGAGGGCTTGCTCTCCAACCCCTTTGAAGCACTAGAGGGTAGAAGGAACTGGCAGCAGTCACATTCCAAAGAGATTGGCACAGTAGCCTGTTGCCTCCTTGCTGCTGGATGCTGTAGATGGTAGAAATTGCATACATTTGCATTTATATCCCTGAAATATCCACAGAAGAGACCTTTGAGGGCTGCTAAATGAGGAAGCCTTGGGAGGGCCTTGACATAAAAATACATGGGAGACTGGAATGCCATTAATGGCAGGTATTGTAAATGATTTCCCTAGATTTTACCTGTCCTTTGTCAGCCATTTGTGTCATGGTACAATACCCAGTTAGGTGGACCTTTGATATGATCTAACCTGGCTGTTCTTTACCCTGCTCTGAGGGTAAAGAGCTGAGAGGAATGTTTGGATATGTAACACCAGGATGCTGGTGGGTTTTGGAGGAAATGGCAGAAAATGGCTGATGGTATTTACAGGAAGGATGGTGAAAGAATCAGTAAACTTTTTTTGAAGCATATAAGAGGCAAAGTTAGGACTATATTGGACTATTGATCTGGGAAGAAAGATGAGGGATGTGAGGGACTTAAAATGAGTTTAAACTCTTAAGATGTGATATTTCTTCTCACTTGTCCCACAATGAAAACAGAGGTTGCTTATGGAGTCTGGTGTCCAGCAGTCTCAAAATATAATGAAAGGTCCATTTTCACAATAACTGAAAGACCAGAAGTCATGAATGATGTTTGTTACTTTAACATTAGCTGATCACCCTTCTGAGAACTTTCAGGCTGCTGAATACTGAGAAGGACTGAGGCACTTTGGTGCTGTCCTTCACAATACCATTTCACTTTGCACTGTTCAACTGCATGGTTGCTGGAACCAGGTCTGAGACCTCAATTTCTCCTCTTTCAGGTTAGCAGCCTGATCACTGTGCAAAAGAGCTATGTACATGTTCTTTGCTTTGGTCAAATGAACATTTAATTTTGCTGTCATTAACAGTAACCCATTTGAAGCACAGATAAAAACATCTGCACTAATTTCCATTAATAAGTCAGCATTTATCTTGTCACCATACAGTAATATCTTAGACTCTACAGTTATTTGCTTCCCTAAGTATGAGAGACAGCTTTGCTGCTGATGCTAAGCAATGTAATTAGAGGGAAAAACACAGACATCTGTTAAGATGAAAAACGGGGTTTTGAAAATAATGCTAGGTGGCACAGGAATGTGCAATGTCTTCTAAATTGCGGAGAGATGAAGACCTTTATAAACAATTATTCAGGAGTCTAGTTTTAGAAAAATGAGAGTGCAGAGTTGCAATGGCTTAATGAGTTGTCAAAGAAAGTTGAGCTGTTCAATAGCTATTAATTGGAAATTATTTTTCCAGAACACTGAGGGATAAAGGTAAAATGAATTGGTTCCTCTGTGCTATAGTGTTTTTTAAAAATGCAGCCAGGTTTTAATATCCTTAAGAAGCTGAAGCTAGAGAGTTCACAAACACTAGAATCATGGTTACTGAGATTTGAATATATGGGTTTAGACAGTAAAGTCAATGTCACGAAAGCAATTCTTGATGACAATTGCAAGCCTGTTCCTGGTTTTTTTCGCCTGAGATGAACCTGGTGGTATGCATTTTTATTTAGTGCATATCCATTGAAAATTCCACTAAGCATTTCCTAATTGAGTTGTGTATTGCAGTCGTCTTTTATCTAAGGGTGGATAAGTGTGTTCAGCTAATATAAGAGTTGACCTAAATTTTGCTGGAAAAAACTCATGCATACCATCATGCATACCCTATCCCTGGCTAGAATATATCTTGTTTCCTCAGAAGGAAAGCCAGAGCTTCTGTAATAGGTCCAAAACACTGCAGTTTTCAGACATACTATTTAGTAAGCCTATTGCATGCTGCGGAGCTCTTGCAATAAGAGTTTTTCCCACATGACTCAAGTAAGACAAATACTATACCATGTAAAGAGTATTTATTTCCTGACATCAAAATGTAGCCTCTCTACTCATGGTGAATAGTATCTACATATTTTAACAGGAAAAGATGAGGATTAACAAAATTGGTAAGGACCTTAGTAGCACTGGATGACTTTCTCATAGAATTTAATAGGAATAAAATGTGCACTCGCTGTAGAGTTGACTATGATGTAACAGGATCTTGAGGGTCACTGAGCAACAGCAAGCAGGAATAAAGATAACAAGTTTTGTATGGAAGCTGCTTTAAAAAGTTTGGGGGTTTGTGGGTTTTTTTCACCATAATTGTAGAGTACAATAGCCCAGGGTTGAAAATAGAGGTGGGATCTGGAAAGGAATGACGTTGTTTTAACAGGGATAATGGGATTAGTAGTATTAGATGCATCATATGCTGAATGTGACACATGCCATCTAGTGCCTAAAGAAAGGACAGCATTTATTGGCCCAAGGTAGGTGGATCTGCACAGACTCTTGGTCATCCGACCACAGAGACATCCTGAGCAAACCAGAAAGATGGATGGATGTGCTGTTGTAGTTAATGACTGGAGTGAATAAGGAACAAAGACTTTCCAAACAAAAGGAGAAGCTGAATTATCTGCATTTCAGCCCTCTGCCTTGATATTGGCCTGAAAGGAATTCACAGCTGAGGAAAGCATAACTCATTATGTCACTTGATAAAGGACTCAGTTGCCACTTTGAGTGCAGTAACTGAAAGAGACAGCCATTTCACAACATGTAGTATTTCCTGCTTCACTTTTTTTTAAAACGTTCAGAGTTCTTTTATGCTCCATGACCTTTTTTAAAAAAAAAAATTCTTGGGACTTCTCCAACATAGAAGAATAGTTTTAGTAGTAGTAGTAGTAGTAGTAGTAGTAGTAGTATAAAGGTACAATTTCAAGAAATAACCTTTAATTTGGGGGCTAATCCATGAAAGAATAGAGAGATGTGTACTTAAGTGCATCCCATCTGTTGATTTTGTTCAGTTCATCTTTAGATAAGCCAAAAGTGAAAGTACAAAAAAAGGAAACTTAAAGAGGAAAAGGAAGTAGTGTGATCCTGGAAGAGACAGGAAAATAAAATTTAACCTGATTGCTAGAAAGAATAAACCAAAATAGTTAAGAACATTTTTTAGTCTCAACATCACAGTAATTATTGTTGAATTGTTAAATAATCTCCTGAGGAGAAGGTGTCCTGGTTGAACAGAAGAAAACAGATGGAGACTGTTTATACCTTGCCTGTACCAAAGACATGTGTGCTAAAAAATCTACAGAGATGCAGTTCTTGAGTGATAAAGCATACCTTTAGAAATGAGGATGTTGAATATGGGACACAGTGTAAGTAATTAGTAATTGAGTTACATTTTGTGTCAACTTTGGAAGGCATTTATTCCCATCCTTTGAGGAGTATTTAGTCTTTCCTTTGAAACTAGTCCATTATCATGTTCATGAAGTTAAAAGGATTAATTCTGCCCCTTCTTTCTCATTCCCTCCTTCTCATGCCAACAGGAGCAAACTTTTTTCTCCTGCATATCTCATCCTGCTAACAAACAATGCTGATTATAGGATGCTTCCAGGGAATGCTAAGGAATTTAGTTGGATGACAATGTGGGATTTTCAAGAAGTTGCATGTTGGAAAGCACACTAATTGCAATTCTTGTTGCTAAGGGAAATCAGGAAAACATTTGAGGCTGTTGCCATGGAAGGTGAGAGAATTGCTGAATATATGTTTCAGGACATGATATGTAGTCCAAAGTTACATTTCTTCTCTTTAGCCACTTTCAAAGGGATATTGGTTCTCTATAGCCAAAGAACATTACTTGCTATTTTTGTGGCCTTTATTGTAATCAGGCTGGTCCTAGTCAGGAGGGAAAGGAAGAAGTTGTGTAACCATGGTATGTACAATCTGCTCAATGGTAGGAAGAACTAACCAGCTAGTATGTGGGTGCCAGCAGACTTTTATAAACATTATTTGGCCTTAAAAGAGTACTACATATCATCTTCACAAGAAATCAAACACAAATAACACAACCATTTGTGTGTGTACTTTAAGATGTTGCTGGTATTTTAACAAAATAAAAAACAAACACCTAATTACAAAACAGAAGGAAGATTATGAAGAGGTAATACAGCAGACTAGCGAAACTTTTAAGGTACTTAAAAACTTTAATGAATGGCAAGCTGTCTGGCCAGACTTTCACTTTCAAGGAACAGTTTGGGGAATGTGGAGATAGGCATGATATCTGAGGGAGTGCTTTTGCTTTAAAAAAAATAAATAAATTAAAGTCTTCAGACAGCCACTTCATGCTTTGGTTATTAAATTTTTATTTCATGACAGTAATGATGAACATATTGGAGAGTATCTGTGGAGACTTTATTGCTGATCTTTCACACTCAGAGAATATAAGCCCCCTTACGTCTCCATTAGTGTAAGGAATATCTTTTTGTAAGGGCCTTGCTTTTGACTTGCTGTTATGGAATGCTTTTAGGCTTAGCTGCGAATGAACAATTTATCCTTTTTGAAGAATAAAGAGGGACTGCAGTTACCAATTCTTCTGCATCTTCTCCTTAGAAGTCAATTCAACAGAAATAAACTTTCACAGTAATATCTCTGTGAACCAGAATACGGTAAGAGTTGCTGGAGCTCACAGCTATTAATCCTTTGGTTTTCCCCTCTGATGCTCTGTGGCTGTGTTTACATTAGTAAGGAATATCATCCAGGTGGAGCAGATCTGCAGAGTTAAAACATCTAGTGCGTCATGGTCACACCATATGCACTGCTAGAGTTTTACCTCAACCTAGCTCTAGTCTGGCCCCATGAACTGAAGGTAGCAACTGAAGCAGGTCCATTTCTAGAGTGCATGTTCTGATTTGGTTTCATTAAAAACAAAACAAAACAAAAAATCAGTCCATGCAGCCTGAGACTTCTCTGCAATGTGAACCAAAATGCAGTAAGTGTGGACAAGCAAGACAGTTATTATAATTGGGAACTCCTGTTATTTGTGGGACCTGCCCTGCAAACACAGGTTCTTGGCTTTAAATAACAAACAACTTTGAAGTATTCATATGCTCTTGTCTTGAAAAATACTGCTGACATATGCATGAATGTGCAGTTTCCTTAGAGATGCCATGAGACAATGGTCAGTGACTTTGTCATCATATCTTAATGCAACTTACTCTGCAAGATGCTGAAACTTGTAGGTTGGCCTACAAGCCTCTTCTTTTTTTGAACCCAGAGAAATTTGATTCAGGAGGAAGTTGGGCTTGTCAATCTATGCAGTTTTGTCTTTCCTTGGAAAGTCCTCTTTTATTACCTGTCAAAATACATGTGAAAGCACTATCAGCTACTTTGATTTAAAAAGGAATGTAGCTGCAGTTTTCATTCAACAAGCAAATAAAGTTTAAAGTAAATGATCAGCAAAACAGCTTTTCTTCTTCTGACATATCTGTGGGTTTCTTTGGTTTGGGTTGTGGTTTTGGTTTTACTGCAAGAAGGCTATGATAGTTACTGCTGCTTACATGTAGAAAGGTGAATGGGCTGCCTTGCAGGGAGAGAGTGTTAAAAGATTAGTAATTCTTTAACCAAAAGGTTCCCAAAATGACCAGACATCATCTCACCACTAGGAGCTGGAGGTATGCTGAGGAGCTGTGGTCACAGACTACTAGGTTAGACTGGGAAAACTGAGCAAGAAGATGAAAGGAATGTATTACAAGTTTAACACTTTAAGTGAGCCTGTGTGCATGGGCTGTTATATTTAATATTGTTAACTCAGCCAAGATGTAGTTAAAAATTAGAAAATTTGAAGATTGGAAGTTGTTTATTTGTGTGGCAGTTTTAGAGACAGGTTAATATGTGCGTGTTCTCTTTTGAAGAATTTCTGCAACAGCGAGAGCTCAAAAACGTGCCTTTCTAGAAATAAGAAAAGCAGGCACAGAAAGGTCCATATCCATCTAAACACCAATGTTTTATTGTCCCGTGTGATTGTAGGCATGCTACTGATGTGTAATCTGGATTGATGAGTCAGGTGAACAGCAGGTCAGACAGGGTTGTGTGGTGGCTCATCTTGTCTTCTCTCTGAGGAAGCTGATGGCCATCATGAGGGCTGTGTCTACATTAATATGTTCGTTCAGACAAGTAGTGCAGTTTTGGAGTGACTCCTCCATCTGTCTCCCCTTACCATGCATTGTTTTGGTTTCCAATGATTTTCAGCCTGTAAAAAGCTTCTTATGAAGGAAGTGAATTCAGAAACTGTTGTTCAACACCCAGTGTGGAGACTAGGGTCAAAACCAATGATTGCGCTGCAGCACCAGGAGGTCCTCAAAAAGATTTCTGTCATGCATGAGCTAAAAAAAGGCTCTTGAATAAGTAAGAAATCCAGTGACACTGTGAAGTGGCTCCATGATGCACACCAGCCAATCTCCGCATGCACCTGTCTGTTAGCTTTCAAAACCTAGGCCTGAACTCTTTGCAGCTCTGCTGCTCCTTTCTCACCTGTCCAACCTTTTCCTGGTTTGAAGTCTTTTCCATAATTTTTAGCCTTAGCCTGTTGCCTTTCCCTACCCACCCTTGCTAAATGCCTTTACTTTTAAACAATCAATAATAACAATGATGACATAATAATAATAAAAAATTATTCTCCTTTCTAGCTGTCTTCTCTACAGTGGTGACGTCTTTCCCTTGAGAAAATCAAGCAAGCAAACCCACAAGGAAATAACATTTTTTAGTAAATCTGTTTCACAAGGGAGCTGATAGTCTCTTGTATCAGAACAAACCAGTCATAGCAACAGGAGTTTGCCAACCCTATGACTGTCACTGCAATTAGGCTGATAATGAACGCAATTCAGAAAGATGAAGGTGATCTTGAATATCTGGGAGAACAACCAATCTTCCGGAGTGACAGGGGTGTGTACCTTACGTGAAGACTTTGCATGGTTTTTCAGTGGTTTATGACTGAACCTGTTCCATATTTGACTGCTGGTGCCCTGGATCCCAGGAATACCATGGGATGAACTCCCATGGGTGGGAGAACCTGGTGCCACCATGAAGTTCAGGAGAGCCTGGTGTGCTCCTCACTCAGCATCAGCAAACCCTTGTATTAGTGTTCCTGGTACCAACCCAGGTAAATATACTACTTTTCTATTGAAGTCTTCAGAGTTGGTGGTGAAGAGAAGGTTGTTGGAGGTCTCTAGAGAAATTGGATGTTTGGCTTGGAGCTATAAAATGATAACGTGTGTGTGTACACACAAAGCAAGTTTTAGCAAGGCATGTTAGTGAGTGCTAAGCTCTATACTGGCACAGCACACTAATACTGGTAGCAATGTAGCCCTTAAGTAGCTCATGCACTATCGAAAGCTCTATGACCTGCTTTAAAAACAAAACAGAAAAGAAATGCCAAACAGAAAACACTTAAGCCCAAATCCCTGTTTCACTGAACAGGCAGCTATTTTTAAATGTAGACTTATGCAGTATGTGTGGACTGACTAAAATAGTAGCTGTTGTGATATATTGGAAAGGAGGGATATTGCATACCCCAATTGTGTGTCATGCTCAAGTGTGTGAGCTCAGAACCCCATGTTACCTTTGTTTTCAAGAGACAATTCAGTTAAATGTCAGACTGGCTCCCATGCCCTAGACATTGACTGAAATTTATTCTTGAACCCTGCCTCCTCTTATGGCTACTTTTTTACTTTGATCCTTCTTTCAAATTCAATGTAGTTTGAGATAAAGTTTACCTAAGTACATCAAAGAGAATTACAGTGACAAAGAATAATCTGCCAAGTGAAGCTAAAATTTAAATGATGACACATTTAAGTATTTTGTATTATGAATTGGCAATGGTTTGGTCTTGTATCCTCTACATCAAGGGTAAAATTTCAAAGGTAGCTGTCTAAATATTTATTCTCACTGCTTAATAGAAATACTGTTGCGTTAATGCAGTATAAATTCTAACTTTCTCCATACTTACGATAAAATTCCTTTAGATGGAATTTCCAATATTCTCTCAATATATAAAATTATAGTGTGAAAACCGTTCAATCCAAAATTTTTTAAACAGAGAAGTTTCTGATGGTTTAAGTGAATTAGACTGTTACAAAATTGATTTTCGGGTGAGGAAGTCTTCTGATATACTTTGGGGACTCACAGGGACTCCGTAAACTTCTATTACAACTGATATAATAGAGGAGGGGAGGAGGAAAAGGTAAGATTTCTGGAGTGCAAAGGGCTCTCTTCAAGTCACTGAAATACTTACTGTGGTATAGGGATTGATGTCTGGACTTGTTTGGTTCTTTGTTTGTGGTATTTCATTCATTCACTGACCCCTAAAGCTTGTTGCTGTAGCTTGAGAGTCAGTGTATGAAGAGAGCTGAATAGAATCAAGGGACTACTGGACTCCATTGTAATTTCCTAGTGAGCAACTCAGGTTAAAACCCAGTAAAACTAAGACACCACAACATTTTCCAACCTATTCAATCCCCACCTCCCCAGTTATGAAAGCAAGTTTGGGTTTAAGCTTTTAAGAAACTTTTTTTTTTTCAATCAGCTGTCTTGTTTTGTCCAAGTGTTTTGGGAGAAGAAAACTGCTACTTAGTTCAATTATCATAAACGCATGGCATAAAGTTTATTTGTTTAGGAAAAGAAGCAAACATAGAGTTTGGTTTTTTCCTCTTTTCTTTTTTTCAGAGAAAATTTTAAGAATTTTTTTTTATTTCAACTAATTAGTGACTATGAAATTTAGTTCAACAATCATAAATTGTGAGTAGTCAAAATTAACATTTTGGAACACCTAATAAGCTGAAATTTACTTGTGCAATCTCATCATTGAACATCAGTAAACAAAGAGTGTATGTGGGGATGTGAAAGATGTTACTGGTGTGGAGTGAGGTATATATAGCATGTGCCCACTATAGTCTTTTTCTTTACTATTCTTTACTTTCATTTGTATTGGCATTCTATCTTAGCAGAAATCCATTAAACAAGAAAATATCTCTATTTTTAAATTCTTGATTTCTATAGAGTGCTTTCCAAAATATTAATGATAAATACACAAGTTCTTTATTTCACTTGTGCTACAATTGGAACTTTCTTCTTCAAAAATGCAATTTATCTGTTCTGCTTTCATTTCTTCTGAAATATTTCCGTTCCTTATTCACAGGAAAGCCCAGCAACTGAAGGACTTTTCTCAATTTTTTAAAAAACATGGAGCTTCAAAATTTTTTTATAGTGAATTTCTAAATTCAGTGTTGTGTATCTTAGCAAGATTTCAATAGTTCTTTGCTGGGCAGTCTTTGATAATTGATATAGATTCATTAAATTAGACAAGTCACATTTTTTGATGAAACACAAAGGAGAAAAGAATTTTTCACTTAATATTCTCAAGATAGTGTATATCGTGAAGAAGTTGGAAATAAAGGTCTACTCTAAGTATTGTGGATATATTGATTGGGCATACATGGTGCAATGCTACTATTTGTATTTTAGGACCTTAAACAACAAATAATTTCCAGAGCTATCTGTAATTTGCTATGTGGGCTGGTCAAACCATGTTGCATAGTTGCAAGCTAATTCAAAGAATGTTTTGATTTTTCTTTTTCTTTCTTTCTTTTTTTTGGGGGGGGGGAGGGGGCATTATTATAACAGTATACCTGTACAAGTATACTTGTACCTGTAGAATAGTACATTTTATCCATCTTTTCTTTCTTGGTTCATGTGGATGCTTAATAACGCATCTGAGTGCGAGCCCCTCTGCTATTTAGCACTTCATGAAAACTACACCCTGCAAGACTACTTCATTTTAAGCTGGAGTAATGGAGGTGAAAATACCAGACATAATTACTTCATCTGAATCATCAGAAATTAAGTTAATGTCAAACAAATAATTTGGCAACTTTCCTAGTGCTATCTCAGACCTCTCGTTCATTTCTCCGAGCACCTGTCTTTGTTTTGAGAGGCTTTTTCTTCCCATCTTCCTTTGCTTGAGCTCTTTTCTAGAGGACATTTTTATCCATTTCCACATTTTCAGTCCTGATATAGGCTAGTGGTTCATAAATCATCTTGGTGGTCTTCATGATACCTAAAACAAAGGACCTTTGAAAATTCTGCAAGATGTGGGGGATGTTTTAAAAACTTTAGGTCTCCAGTGGAGAGTACTGTTCACTGCTAATGTTTGAAAAGCAACACTGTCAGTGCCTGTGCTACTAGAAAACACTGTTAACAATAGATACTTTAAATGTTGCACAGGGCCAGAAGTACACTGAAGCGTTTCTTCATTTATGTTGAGATCTAAACTTCTGGATTTGATGAAACTAATATACAAGTCTAGCAGCTAATCTTGAAAGAAGTTTTATTTTCAAAAACATGGAAAGAGCAGGCAAACTACTAATCTTCTTAGCTTTACTTACATTTTCCTTATCTTTTATGTGCCTTCTATTCCATTACAGCCTGTTTTCTCTTTTCTTAATTCTATCTTGCTATTCCTCTGCAGTCAAGTGAATATCAACATAATGTATAACAGGATATCATGCCACTTGGCTATGTAGTCCTTCACTGCTGTTATATTTTAAAAATGGAGATCTAAAGCAGCTCTGATATGAATTTAAAATGTGCCTTATCTACTTGACAGTCTGACCAGGCTGGCAAATAGCTGGAAGTCTTGGAGTAAAAAAAAAAAAAAAAAAAAAATTAATTGTTAAGGATGTAAACTTTCTATTTACAGGTGAACTTTAGTGTCCTGAGCAGAATAGATTCTATGTGTCTGGTAACATTCCTAGGTTTGCCAGCCAGAAATATGGGCCTGAAGCATGTTTCTCTATTACGTAGTTCAACTGAATAGTTGTCTTTCTCCCCAGTCCCTGGGAAGACAGGAAAAGGTAGGTTCCCCAGCAGATGAAAATAAAGCATGATAAAGCAAGATAGTACTACTTTGTCTACAAAAATGGGTTTGGTTGGGATCATATTATGCTAAGGACTATACAAATTTACTTCCATCCTCTGCTGTCTTTCTTAACATACCCCAGACCTGACTGTGTTATCTTTATCTTTTAGCTTTTGAAGCTCCATTAGCACATATCCCCAGTCATGATAGTTGCTATGCTACCTTTCATGGGCTTGACCCCACAGGAGGCAATATAGGCATAAAATGTAACAGAAATAGCACTTGAGAGGTGAAGTGATCCATCCAAAACCAAAAGCAAGAGTATGAGATGAGATGGGAACATTTTACTGTCCCACATACAGCCTATTTCTGGTCTTGGATGCTCTCACCTATGCTAATAGAATTGGGGGAAATGAGGGAGGGTTAAATTCTTCTCAAATAATTTAAGGAAACAAATGAAATGTAGATTCTTTTTTTGCCTGTCTACCAGGAATAGAAAAATAAATAGTAACATACATTTTCCTCAGTTTTATTAGTTTTCAAATATTTTCACTTTACATTTTTTGCTTTATACAACTGGTTGTTAGTTAGAAATGTCACTTCCCCCTCAATGTACTCCAAGACATCTAGGCAGATTAATTACTTCAATTTCTTCCTCTTTTACACCACCTTTTATTGTAGGACATGATGTGTATCAGAAGCCTAAAGGCTCTATTAATTAAGATTAGGCAATCAAGGAAATACTTGCTGTGAAGACTCTCTGAAAGCTTAAGTCCACACTGTCATGAGAAGGAATCTGCTCAGTGTGTAACACTCCATGCTTTCTTCTGCCCTGTAACATCATCACAACTGTTTGAGAGAAGAGCAGGGGGAATAGCAGCCTCTTCTGTGCAGCTACTGGACAGTGATGTTCTGAGGCTGGGAAGGAATCTCATGGACAAGACTTCCAAGGGTGACTGGTGATTCAGGATTTCTCCAGGTAGGATTTTGAACTTGAAATACCTTCATAGCAACCTGCATTTCAGAAGGTATGTGCTTAGATATGAAAATCAGGCCCCTCCTAGACATTTCAAACTGGCCGTCAAAATTACTGATTTCCCACCTTTGTAATACTCTCTGGGTATTATTACTCAATTTAAATGATACCATTTAATATCTGTCTTTAGACAGACTAAATGGATCTGATGTGTTTTATGTAAGTGCATTTGATAGGCAAACATTGTATTCAAGATAATGACAATAAAAGAAAAAACCTAGCTATTCAGAAGACTAGGACAAATGTTATTCTGTTTTTACTTCTCTATATTAACAAGAGACAGGGATTTGGGGAGAGAAGTGTTTCTTCTCAATTGGTGTTACGCTATTGGAATCAATGGCTTTTTGCTCAGCTCTTGTAGCTGAGATGCTTAGTTTTCTGTTTTTCAAACTGTTGTTTTTCATGCCTGTTCTGGTGCTTTTGCTTCAAAGCAGATCAGAAATTCAATTAGATTTTTATTGCCAAGTCTGTAAACTTAGTTAATGAAGTGTGATACAAAATCAGCAATTATTGACAGTGGGGACAATGGGTCAATAATAATTCCCATATTTGAAACCATTTGGGATAGGGAAAATTTGAGATTAAAAACCGATGCATCTAAAATGACAGCCTTCTAAATCGTAAATGAATATCTGATAGCTATCAAATTTATCATGTAGAAAGGTAAATTTCTCTTGGGTCCTGATTCTGCAAAGCTTCTCACACATGCTTACCTTTATGCACTATTACAGTCATTCAATAGTTACTCAAGTTTATCACACTTGATCTACTACATGAGATGAATCATAAAGGTACTCCACCAGTGCAGGACAGGGACTTCAGTCAGAAATGAGTCTGGATTTACTCCAGCCTAGGGAAATACATCAGAGGAGTTGCTGACAGGTATTGTGGATCCACAGCAGCTTCTTTAATCTTGTCACAGTGAATTGTCTTGTAGCCTGCGGTAATCTGTTATTCATAACAGGGGCACAGAAGAGTGAAAGTATTCTGCCCACTGAGATGGAGAACAGCCACCATACATGGGTTTTGTGAGGGATGTGTCATTTTTACAGTAACATCTACAGCTCATTGATCCAGTAATGCAGTATTTGTTTAGTGTCACAGGAGACCATCAGATATGGTCTAATACAGCCTGGTGGGAATGACTTAGGTTTTAACAAGATGATGCTTCCAAGATATGAAAAATATCTTGACATTATTTTACTGAAAATATTTAAAATAAAATTGTTTCCAAGAAGAAAATTCATTTTATTTAATAAAAGCTACATTATTTTACAACCCAATTTTAATATTAATCCAGTTGCCATCAAAATAAGGTCTCTAAGTTAATGTTGTTATTTCTTTGGCTAATTTGGCCATCTGGTCATTATTTTTTTTACAGATATTTGTTTATTTGTTAGGACCTTTTATTGCTTCTGTGCCATTTTTTTCTAATTACTATATTGTAAATTGCAGTTTAATACTGTTTCTTGTCATGAAGACTGCAATATTAGATTTACACAGTTCAATTAACCTGAGAATGAGTATGTATCAGTAACATCCTTTTGGAAACTGGCTTCTGGATGAAAAGGTTTAATTGCTACCATTATTTCAGAAATATATTAATAGACTCAGTATTTTTATTAATTCTTCTTTACATGTGTAATTTCACTCTGGAGATACCTAACTTTCTCATGTGTCATGTGGACTTTCCAATGCTTGTGGTGAAGTTGCTCAGTTTGCTGCCTAATGAATCCATATATTACCACAGTATAGCTTGACACAACTGCTGTAGGTTTATGTAAACAGGCTCATTTTTAGGAGTACAAGGCCGTATGTGAAGTGAAAGGCCACTGTACTGTTATATGAGAACTGACTGAAAAAATAATTGTTCCATATGACCATACTACCCCATGTCATGTCAGATACTTTGTGATACTTGACAATTTTTTAGCTATTATTTGGCATCTAGCAGTCAATAGAAGGCCTCTTTCAGGCTGCAGCCGAACCTGTATTACAACTAAGGAAGGATAGAAGAAGCATCAATAAAGGATTGTATAAAGATATTAAACTTAAAAGGATGGCAAGGGGAATTTTAGTTCCATTATGTAATAATGAAAGTGAACACAAAGCAAAGAGCTGGAAGAGGCTGAAATACTAAAACATTTTCTGCTCCCACTTTCACCTAATGGGTAGCTGTAACTTGACACAACACAGCCATGTTGGTCCAGTATATCAGCTAGCTCTGCTGGGGTCCCGCCAGCCCAGTATTCTGTTCCCCAACCAACCCTTGAGAGAAAACAAGAATAGGGCAAACAACCCTTCCCTGCATATACCAGCTCCCACATAGTTTTGCAGCCTTCAGCAGTTTTCAGGGTAGGTGCATTCCCTGTTGTTGTTTGTGAAGTAACTACTAACAGAGCTGTCTTCCACCTTCAGTTGCTCTTGTCCAGTAGCTCTTTGAACCCTATAAGCTTCTCTTCCTCAGCATCCTTCAGCAAAGAGTTTCGAAGGTCTACGGCCTCTTGCATGAAAAGCTACTTCCTTTATCTTTTTTGAATTTTTCTTCAGCTTGCTTCTTTAGGGCTTGTGTTGGAGGACACAGTAAACAGTCCCTATCTAACCATTCCTATGTCGGTCATGACTTGTAGGCCACCTCAGTTCTCTTTTATGAATAGTAAAAGTTTTGTCTTTTGCAAGAGTATTAGGATATTCAGCTGTTCCTCATATGGAAGTCATCATGCGTTTCTGATCATGTCAGGTAGTCATTCTCAACCCTTCCTGCTTCAGCTGTTGTTCTCTTTGAGATGAGAGGATCAGAATCACACGTGGTACTCAAGGCTGGGAAAACTATGGATTTATGCTGTGACTTAGATGTTTCCTTGTTTCTTCTTTATTCGTTTCCTAATATACAATTTCCTTTTTGATTATTGAAATTTGATGTTTTCAGAGAGCTGTGTATTGTAACTCCTAATTCTTGCTCTTGAACAGTAGTGGTCTCTCCCAAACCCATCTTTTTATATTGAAAGATAGGATTGGATTTTTCCCTCGTGTCTCATTGTACATTTATCTACATCGAAGGTCATCTGTTGTTCTGTAGTCTAGTCACTCAGACTCATGAAACTTTTTCTTTCACCAGCTCTTCATTTTTTCTTTATACTTACTAGCCTGAAAAAAAAATTGTATCATAAGGAAGCCATACTCCTATTTTTTCAGATTACGGAACAAGGTGAAGAATCACTGGTGACCTTATTCCTTTCTGAAACATGACCATTTACTTCTACCCTTTATTTATTCTCTTTTAATGTTTTATTTAATCATGTCAAGGCATTTTCTCTCATTCCACATTTGTTTAAACTTCATTAAAAACCTTTGTGAAAGTAATTAATCAACAACCTTTTGGAAATTTGAGTAGAATATATCAGCTGGATCGAACTTCCTCATAGTTGTGCAGTGCTTCAAAGAAATCCAAGGGGTTTTGGCTACTCACTTCAGGAGAGGAGAAGACACATTAACTCTTTCCAAATTGATTCCATTTATTCATTATCCCAATTCTTAACACGCTCTTGAGAAATTAGATCAAGGAGGATTTACACAAGTTCGATGTACCAGAGATGTCTTGATAAATGTATGCGAAGAGCTAAACCAATTTACAATCCACTAGCAACTATCTTTGGGGGAAAAAGGAGAGATTGAGGGAAAATTCAGAGGTATAGATGAACATAGGAGTTCACTGAAAGGAAACCATGAAATAAATGAGGGAGGGCAAGACAAACCACAAATCTTTTAACCAAAGATTGATTTCTGGTAAGATCCCCAGATGAATTATCAGTACATAAGAAAGCAGGAGAATGGTAATTTGTTTTTTTTTTAAAAGACAATATATGCATGACACCTTTGATTCTGAATATTTTTTTCTAATTCTCTTCTTTGGCAGGCTAATAGCAGCAAGCAATAGTGTATCTTTGCTTATAAGAATATAATCTTAGATGTATCTTTAAACTATAGAAATACAGTCTGCAAAACTGAGATAAACTGACTGTATAGGCAATTGAAGAAAGGAGAGAAGTTATCAGTAGCCTATCAGTCAAATGGGGGTATTTCAAATTGAGTTCCTCAGGGGTCTGACTTGAACTTAATTTTATTCAATATTTCTGTGAAATTTTGAATGAGACATATGCTTACAACATGAGTGATTAAAACCAAACTAGAAAAGTCTGCAGGTACTTGGTTTATCATTCTTCTCATGATCTTGTAAAACTTTGGCATGAATACTTGAACTTCTTGAAGATAAATACAAATATTTTTCTTAATATTTGTGCAATTGTTCTTAAAATTAGCAGGAAAAATGATTGATTTATTCCATTACAATCATAGCTTCCTTAAATTTAAAAATCTCCTGGAATATCATATTTCACTCAATTTCAACCACATTTATTTTGGGAACATGGAAAATCCAAATGGTGTTGTTTTCTACTTGTTCCTAAGAATAACTTTGGAAGGGGCAGAGAATCCTTCTTGCTGTTCTCCCTATATTTCAGACTCAGCTGGCAGGAATAAAATTTGCAGGATTTCAGAAGTGATCTGTTGGAAAAAAAAAATCTCATTTCACACTGTGAACCTTATGGTTTGCTTTACACATCAGTAGTTGCTTTATAAGCAAACATAGTATGTCTTGTAGATGTGGGACAATGTCGCTGTCAGTGAGGCTTTTTATAATACAGGTCAACCCCAGGGATGGTAACCTCAATTGTGTCCTCAGTAGTGGCCTAGTTATTCCACTTGATGTATTGGATCCATGTCTGTAGTGTAACAATTGACATTTAAAAATGAAAAGGAAGGAAGGTTATTTTATTTTTCTTATGGGAGACACTGGGGAACTCAAAGACTGTGGGGAGTATTTTAATTATCTTGAAATCAAAAATAGCAAGTTATGTAGCTCCTTGCAAGCTTGAATTTACTGAGGGACTAGGAGGACTGTTGTTTTCTCCAATCAGCCTGGTACAGTTCTGTATCATTTTCAGCGGGAAAGACTGCATCACTGCCTATCCATTCATTAACATCATGGCTGAATTCACCCAAGCTTCTGACAACAGATGAATATGGATGTCGGTGTGATGTGAGTTTGGAAAGGGAGGAGGCTGGGGATTGCTTGTTGCTCAAGCCTTATTTGGCTATGTGATAGGGGGGAACCCATGGTATACAGCTTCTTTTGAGAAGGAGTTTTAATGTTCTTCCTGTCTTTGACTCCTTGTCTCCACTTGTTTGTCGTGGTCCTGATTCATTTGACAACACAGTACCTTTCCAGTATCTGGGGTATAGCACCAGGCATACAGGTGGTAACAGTTCCTCAACAGACAAGTTGGAGATGGAGGGTGGATAGACAAAGGGATAGAAGATACTAAAGAAATCCCTGATCATTTATTGATGTCTAGTCTATGCTAACTGAAACAGTAAAAAAAAGGCAAACAACAACAACAACAAAAATTCCAGTTAGCATATTGTATTCAGAACTCCATTTTTCTCAGTAAAACTTATAACCTTAATTTCAACAAAAGAACAGCACAACCTCTCTCCAAAGAGAAGCAAATATGTACCTTTCTTTATCATAGAGTTTTGTTGCCTATGGCAGATGAGTTTCTGCTGTATCACTATGCATATACTTCTGTAAGCTAAGCTAGAAGCAAATTGCACTGCTGAAAGTATATGCACACTCAAAAAAGCTTTACATCAGAATAGGGAGACAAAAATGCTATTGGTTTCTGTAAAAGAAATACTGGGTTTAATTTGAGTCTTAAGGGTCAGGTAGGATTCTACTATAACTCTAAAATATTCATGTGTATTCTTTGAGCAGATAAGCCTCTATGATATACATGATAGGAACAACCAACACTTCTGTTTCTTACAAAGACTTTAGTTCAACAAAATATTAATATGTTTACATATTTAAATTGGTTTCGAAAGGTATAAAGGACACAGAAAATTAAAGACCATTAAATGCAGAGAGGCAATATTCTTTAAATAACTTTGAGCTAAGAGCTTTACTGGCAATAATAACTATCATTGGTCATTCACTTCTTATTCCAAAGAAATCCCTCAGATTGGGAGCTTTGTAAGGCTAAACTATGGCATTGTTAACAGCCCTCCCACAATCCTCCTCTTTGCCTTTAGCGTGGACCTCACAACAAATCCACCTTTACTTAAATTTCTGTCTTGGACATACCTATAATCTTGACTGTTCTTGGTCCCAAAGTGTTAGGAACTTTTTGGAATAGGAACTCTGCAGGATGGGAAGGACAGGAAAGGTAAAAAAGCCTGCCATTAACTTGCCCTTCATGCAGTACACAATCAATTTATTTCTGCTCTGGCCATTTCCTCATTCATTTTGAAGGTCTGCCAAGATCAGGGTCTTCAACTGTCTTAGACCCTCTTATCTCTGCACTTTGCCCTTGTCTTTACTATCAGGGACAAGCTGGGGGACTGTGTTCATACCACATATACTAAGGTTAGTTCCTACCCTCTACTTGGGACTCATAGCTGTTACAGTAATGCAATAATTAATGATAATAGCAACCCTTAGGACAACCCTTATTCCAGTAATGAGACTTTATTATCCTACTTTAGAACTAGACTCTTATTTTATTGACAGATGGTGAAATCCATTTGGGTCAATCAAAAGATTTATTAAGGGTGTCACAAGTAATTCTGCCCCTCTACTCCGCTCTGGTGAGACCCCACCTGCAGTACTGCATCCAGCTCTGGGGTCCTCAGTAGAAGAAAGACATGGACCTGTTGGAACGGGTCCAGAGGAGAACCACAAAAATTATCAGAGAGATAGAACACCTCTCCTATGAGGAAAGGCTGAGAGAGTTGGTGTTATTTAGCCTGGAGAAGAGAAGGCTCTGGGGAGACCTTATTGAGGCCTTTCAGTACTTAAAGGGAGGTTATAAGAAAGATGGGAACAGACTTTTTAATGGGGCCTGTAGCAATAGGACAAGGGGTAATGGTTTTAAATTAGAAGAAGGTAGATTCAGACTAGATATATGGAAGAAATTTTTTATGATGAGGGTGATGAAACACTGGCACAGCTTGCCCAGAGAAGTGGTAGATGCCCAAACCCTAGAAACATTCCAGGTCAGGTTGGACGGGGCCCTGAGCTACCTGATCTAGTTGAATACATTCCTGCTCATTGCAGAGGGTTTGGACTAGATGACATTTAAAGGTCCCTTCCAACCCAAACCATTCTATGATTTTATGATTCACTAATGTGGCCAGGTATATCGGAGTCAAGCCTAAATATCAGGTTGCATTCTTTACCTTTCCATTATGGACTAAACTGCAGCTTTTGGCAATATGTTTATCCAGGGGTTTATTGTAGTTTAGTGTTGTGGTTTCCATATTTCCCAGAGTTCCAGAACTTAAAATCTAGGTGTATTCAAGATGACTTTTATCTGAGGCACTTTTCTCATTCTTCATTATTGGCTGAAAAAGAAAATGAGGACTAGTTGGGGGTGGTGGAGGGGGGGGGCTGCGGGCTTAGCTTAGATTGGTGAGGATTGCTGGAAGGCCTTTTTTATTTTTGTTTTCTTTCTACCTTCTTCTCCAGCATGACTGTACTTGCCTTTAAGATCATTTGGGAGTTTTATTCTATAAAATCCCTGCTATTACAGAGATCTAGGAATTGGTGTTCTCTTCATCCCTTCTTGCTTTCCTTTGTCCTTAATGTCATCACTGTATGGTATTAAGGATTGTTTTGTGTGTGCTTGTGATCAAAATGGATGTTTGATCAACTCTTTGAACTGAGCATCTATTATGTGACCATTTGTAATTGCAAAATCTGGAATTCAGTAGCGGAGTTTCCCACCAAGATTATTCTGTGTTGTGTTGAACAGCAGGCAGATTAGAAGGTAGTTCAAGAGACTTATCTCCCTTCCTCCTTTTCTTGGTTGCACTATTTTCTGCTCCACTTACTCCACATACATAAGCAGCCAGAGGATTGCAGCAAAAATGAGGAAATTTAACCCCTCTCTCCCCCTCAGTCTGCACCATGACCAGCTGCAGAATTTGAAAGACCTGGCAGAATTTTACTCTTAATGTTGATGACCAGGATAGAATTTGATACTACAAGATATAACCCCCAACTAAATATTAGCTGGGACTGTTTCCAGTTCTGTCTTCTGCTGCTCTATCAGCATCCTCATTTGTTGCACAAAGGATCTAAATGTATATTTACTATGTACAATAATTAATGTCACATAGCAAAAATCAATAGTTTCTGCTGTTACATAATACATAGATTTTTTGTTTTTGTCAACATAATTAATTTTCACTGTAAGTGATGTACTTTAACAATAGGGTTTAATGCTAAAACTTTGATGATCAGGTCAGTACCATTTCCATGTCCAAAACCTTTTGATTCCCACCTATTTGTTAAGTTCTTAAATCTAACTAAATAAAAAAGATTTATTGTAGAGGAAGTGGGTGAGGTTTATAAAGTATGTAAAGTATGACCCACTACTTGCTTTAGCAAGCTGTGTGTTTTTGATGGTAGAAGAACTATGTTACTTGTTAAATATGAACTATACTTGTTGGTCCAAAGTCTGATGATTCTTTACTTTTCAGTTTAATTCTCCCTTGGATCAGGAGGGGCAAAGGAGTTACCCATTAAGAAGTCTTACCATGTTTGTTGTAACTTTGATAGGTGCAAAAACCCAAATCCATAGCATTCTTTGGAGACAGCAGTGGTTACATATATTGAACTTTTGCAGAAGTGCTTGGTCCTCCTCTGCATTTTGGCTCATTAAAAATGTTCATAATAATCATGTATTGTAAGCATTTCATTTATCAGCTTAAGCATGTGGGTGTACTTGCAAGCACTGCAATTTGGAAGTAAATTTGCAACCTCATCTAACAAATTACTGCAAGTGAGCATTATCATGGACATATTTGTTCAAAGCAAAATATTAAAGCCTGCAGCAGGGGTACATGTCCTCTTAAAGGGTGTGTTGGTAGGTTAAACTAGGTATTCTGAGTGTAGTAGAAAATGATTTAGAGGGCTGATTTGGAAAAATGCAATTATGTATAACAGAAAACCTGGTAACTCTTTACAACAGAGCTGTCTTGTAAAGAGAAGTGGGATAAGGACACTGGGCTGTCTTAGCTGAATATATGAAAAGAAAAAAAAAAAATATTTAGTACATTTATTGAAACACCCTCTGTGGTGAAGGAGGAAGTAATGTTGTGTGTAGTAAGTTATATACCTTGCTAGTTAAGGTACTAGTACTCCATTTGATATTCTGGTACTGAAGTTCAGTGTTCTGGTACTTTACTTTGTGCATTTGTCTTCCTGTATTACTTACTGTAGTTTAATTTGTTTTGTAAGAGATAGGATGAGAATAAGGCTTTATTTTAATGAGGGTTAGTAGAAGGAATAGTATTTCTTTTAAAATTATGAAATACAATCTATAGTTGTAGATGACTTCCTCCATAATATGCTGCATATGATTTTTAGATTACAATGTCTGGTAAAGTCAATGATTCAATTTCTTCCAGGAAGACTGGATTTGAAATAGTGAACAGATATTTTATTTTAATATATATGATATACATACATGTATACATATATATACACACATAACTATATTATAACTATAATATTGAAATTAATATGCCCAGAATTTTATTTTAAATGTAGAATGGGAATGGGCTATGGACACAAAGACTGGGAAGGCCATGAGAAATACATGACTTTAGGAGCACAGGAAAAGGAGTTTTTCTTGGGATATTGGATACAGTTCCATTATCTTCTGGTCCTTTTGTATTTCTGACATCTACAACATCACATAGAATTAATTCATGCAATAAAATTCACAGTATTAATTATGCATACTGTGAAAATGTATATTCTTATTGAACCTCTGTTAGTAATTTCATCTGATGTCCTGAATTTTTTCTATTAAGAGAAGGTTTGGAGTTTTCTCTGTTCACTTTCTCTTTTTTCTTTCACTTTTATCTTTCTTACACTTTTCCTTTTAGTTCTCTGTAACTACTGGATATTGATCCTGCTTATGGATGATATTTCTCTTTTTTACAACCATGGCCATGTTCACCTTCATCAAGTGACATCCTGTGATCAGTTAAAGAAGTCTGTATCTTTTTTCGCTTCTTCTGCTGCCAGTTAGTGAGCTCTCAGCTTATTATTTCTTCCAAAGGGCATGAACTTGTATATTGTAATAAAAAGATCCAACCCATTTCTATGGCTCCAGTCCTCAAGGTCAGCTATTCTTTCTCCAAGACTCCAGCAAATTTCATGAGGGCATATGGACTTGTGTGTGAATATCATTAAATGAAAGTGTAAACAAAATTAGTCCCAAGTTGTATTCTCGAGAAACTCAGTGAGTGTGTGCCTTACAGTCTCAAAACTTCTGTTTTAGTATAACTCATATTGGGCTTTCCCTTCAGCCAGTTGCTCATTGACCTCATAGTTCTTCTGACACCTATACTTGCCAGATTTTACAATAATTTTCCATTTGGCATAATAGGAAATATTTGTAGATGTCCAGAGAGATTATTTTTTCTAGTTCTCTGTATGAAAGTAAATGTCATATTGAAGAAAGTAAGTACATCCTGTCAGAATTACCTTTCTCTGGTAGAGTCATATTGCATTATCTCATCTGCCATTTATCTCCCAATTTTCTGAAGCTTTATCTTGTCTTGAGAGCAAAATAACAGATCTGTAGCTGAGAAGATCACTTCTTGCCCTTTACTATTCTCCAGTCATACAGTACCTCATCTGACTTGGATTTATTTTAAAATGTTGCTGTTCAGCTTGAAATTTCAAATGCCAAGGTTTTTCTGTCATCTGGGACAGAAAACAGAAATCCCTCCAACATGAACGCATTAAGCTTTACAGTTACCTCTACTGTAAATACTGTAACATATATATAACAAATATAAATAAATATATATATATGCATTTATTTTCTCATCATCCTATCTTTGCCCAAAAGTTCATTGTCATTGTGCTGAGATCAAGCAAAGTATTTATGCTTCTCTGACAAGTTACTTCTTATGAGACTAACGTGAAACGGACTGCGAAGTAGCACTTCAGAACATGTACTTCAGAACTTCGCACAGACACTAAATTAGCCTGACATTGCTATTAAATAGACCTTCTGTGAGGCAAACTAGAAAAACTCTGCTTACTGAGACAGGAAAAAAAAAAATCTTCTCCCATTTTCTTCTATCTTTCATGGCAGATTTTTCAAAGTTTTCCTGCAGCTTTTGTTCAAAGCACAAAGGTGGAGACTTGCAGGCTAGAATATCTCCATGAGGTATCTATTTATTGCAGAGAGGGGTTTTTTAGGCCTATTTCACTTTGAGTGGATGTTGGCTGAAGGCAAAGCCTACAGATCACAGCTTTTGTAAAACATTTAAAGCTTTACTGAGACTTCTAGTGCTTTTTAAGTATTCTCTCCAATTTATGTTAGTTTCTTACTAGGTATTTTGCCCACCTGCCAACCAGTAATAGAATGTGGGAACAATGCTCTCAGTGATGGCTTGACTTTTATTTTTTTTAAAGCCCATAGCATAGCACCATAGTTTTTAATAGAGTGGTGAAAGCTATGTATAGTGTAAGATGAAACGGAATAACTGAGTATTTCAAATGTTAACTGCTCGGAAAGAAAAAAATGTCAAAAATAGCTGGAAACAAGGATAATGAATTCAACTACTAAAAGAACAATTTTTTTTTTCTCCATTTCAAGATTTTCTCTCTGCCTACAATGTGAGAAGGAAAAACTCAGTACTTTCTCCCTTGGATCTTTTCATTTTATAAAAAGGTGTTATTTCTTTTTTACTTTTGAATGGAACTGATTAGCATGAATCTAAACTTTACTAAAAAGTCTTCTCTGAAAAAGTGGCCCTGTAGGATCAGCTAGGTTTAGAACAGCCTGGATGGAACAAAAAGTAATACTGGCATGTCATCTCCAAGCAGTGCTCAAGCAAGCCCTGCTGAAGCTTGTGGTACCTGTTATTGTGGTTATGTATGTACATGCTTAGCGTATCAGGTACTATCTCCTGTGGCTTTGCCTGGTTTGATGTTGTCTGTGAAGTGCTGGCTTGCCATTAAGGTTGTGGCGTAGAAGATGAAGCCAGCAGTAAGTCTGTGGGAATGCAGAGATGACATCAGTGGCCTCAATAGCAGTTCTTATTGGAGTCTAGTGTTCAGTCTTGCCCTGCTGTTCTTGCCCCGCTATAACGCTGGTATGGCTCTGTGTCCCTAGGAGACATTAGTTCTGTGACTTCACTTGGAAAGAAGGAAGACAGTGATTTATTTATTTAAAACTGGATGTGATGTCTCTAAGCCCATCTCTGTGAATGCTAACTCTGTGGAATACTAGTCAGCATCTTGCTAGTCTTCCCTGCCTTGCCTCTTCTGCCATGTTCTGCTTCTAGGTATGCTTCAGCATTTGCTACACATTGAGGTTGGAAAAAAATGTGTGTCAAAAGCTCATAGGTGATGACAATCTATACTGCATGTGCCTTTTATGTTTCATACCAAAAAACACCTGTCAAAAGTCCTGCCATGATCATGTGAGCAATACAATTTCAGTCACAAACTTTTGTCACCAGGGAATGTCCATACTCAGCTGCCTAAAAAATCCACCTGGGTAGAGAAGCATATGGAGGAATGGTTACAGTGATAGTTTCACAGTTGCTCACAGTAACATGCTTATCTCTGCATGTCACAGTGGTTTCACAGTCTGGGTAGAGAAAACCATGTGAAGGTGAGTAAAAGCACAACCAGTTTTGAGACTTGGGACCTTGAAGCTTCAGCCTCATGCAAAGTGCTCTGTCATGACAATGTCAGAGAGGACATAAGGATTGCAATATCACATAAAGTATAGCAAAGATGCCTCACCTGGGACCAGTTCATTAAAAGGTGGTTCTGTTTTGAAAAGTGATTTTATTAAAGAAAAAAAAACCCACAAAAACCTACAAAAATATCTTTGATTTTGTGTACAATGAACTGTATAGGGTGACTATTTCTATGCTTCTGCTTGCAACAGCACAGTAGATATTGATTGATAGTTGAATTCATTTAGAGCCAATCAAGCAGAGTCCTGACAGATAAGAACTATTTAGTACCTTTTAACCACTGGGAGCATACAAGAATTCTCACTATGCTATTTCCTTTTCTTGTACCAGGATGGCATTTTAAAATTCTGTAAAATCAGTGGCCTACTATAATTCTTTCAGGTAAAAGTGCAATGGCAGGCTTTATGTTTGTATTTTTCTCTTTTCAATCATGCTGTGGTTTAATTCCCAGCTGGCAACTAAGTCCAAAACAGCCGCTCACTCACTCCCCTCACACCGGGATGGAGGAGAGAATCAGAAGAGTAGAAGTGAAAAAACTCGTGGTTTGAGATAAAGACAGTTTAAAAGGTAAAGCAAAAGCCATGCACGCAAGCAAAGCAAACCAAGGAATTCATTCCCCACTTCCCATGGGCAGGCAGGTGTTCAGCCATCTCCAGGACAGCAGGGCTCCAGCACGCTAAGTAACAGTGACTTGGGAAGACAAATGCCATCGCTCTGAATGTCCCCCCGCCTCCTTCTTCTTCCCCCGGCTTTATATGCTGAGCATGACGTCCTATGGTCTGGGACATCCCTTGGATCCGTTGGGGTCAGCTGTCCCGGCTGTGTCCCCTCCCGACTCCTTGTGCACCTGCAGCAGAAGCAGAAAAGGCCTTGACTCTGTGTAAGCACTGCGCAGCAATAACAAAATCATCTCGGCATTATCAACACTGTTTTCAGCACAAATACAAAACATAGCCCCATACTAGCTACTATGAACAAAATTAACTCTATCCCAGCCAAAAGCAGAACTCATTAGAGTTGCATAATAATTTTGTGGCAAAAATCAGACTAATTTCTGGACAACTCCTCTACTGTCTCAGCCTTTTCAAGTACCATGTACTCTGATTGCTGTGAAAAAATTAAAGAAAATACTTCTATTTACTTTATATATGTTTAAACTGTATTGATCTTCAAAATGCTCACAAGAAAAAATGAGATCTTCATCGTGTCCATTTGCATCTCCTGTTCCATTCTGCATAATTAACCATTCTCAAGTAATTGGACTTCTCATTGGTTTTACTCAAGAGTGGGTCATTGTTCTGTATCGATTTTGCTTATATTTGTGTTTATTCAGGAAGAAAATTTGGAAGATTGTCTTGGAACTGAGCTGATGTTCTCTTTTTCATCATATCTGTAGGAGGAACTATTTAACTGTCAGTCTCCTGAAAACCTAAAAATAGAAGATAACATCTTTGTCCTACAATTGCTACTGATATTTGAGAAATCCTAAACTATTAATTATCTGCCATTTTACAAAATGCCTTTTCCAAATGTATTATTGCTAAGTCTTTCAGACTCTTCAGCTAGCAAATTCCATCCCATAAAACCTTATAAATTTCCATCAAAATTCAGGCCACGAAGAAGGAGTTTTAGTGCCTGGTTTTGAATGTGGGCTTAGATTTTTGAACTGTCTGTTTTTAATGCTGGTATGTTGTGCCATCTAGTCTAAAATTTCCCTGCTGGCTGACAGCTCAGCAGTAGGATTTTAAGGGACTGGAATAGTCAGTATCACAGTGAATATATTGCAGCTGGTGATTTGTCAACGTGTTCAGCAGTCTTTTTGGTAAGGTGGTAAAAACTGCAAAACCATTTTGGGAGCAGATACTATTTGAAATTTCCTGTTTAGTTTAGGATATTAACAAATCTGCTAGAAATAAGTGAAAGAGCAGATATTTGAGTGTCTTCTGGTAGTCAGTTGTTTAAATGGAGAGAAATGGATTATCTCCTTTTCAAAAGCCTCAGGCACGATTAACCTGGGTACTAGATCTCTTTTTAGACTTTTTATAGATCTAATTTTCAAGAACAACAGCTTGCAGAGGAACAAACATCCCATATTAAATCACCACTATGTTGATCACCTAAAATTATTTGAGAGTAATAGAATTTATATATCCTAGAGCTGCAGAAACAGTCACAGAATCAGAATCAATCACAGAATCACAGAAGGGTTGAGGTTAGAAGGGACCTCTAGAGGTCATCTGGTCCAACATCCCTGCTCAAGCAGGGCCAAAGAGAGCTAGTGGCCCAGGAACTTGTCCAGACAACTTCTGAAGATCTCCAAAGAGGGAGACTCTACAACTTCTTGGCCAACTTGTCACAGTGTTCAGTCACTCTCACAGTTAAGAAGTGTCTCCTGATGTTCAAGGGAATGTCCTGTGTTTCCATTTGTGTTTGTTGCCTCTTGGTCCTGTCACCACTGAAAAGAACCTGTCTCTGTGTCCCTTCAGGTGTCTGTTGAAATCAGTAAGTTCCCCTGAGCCTTGTCTTCTCCAGGCTGAACAATCTCAGATGTCTCAGCATTTCCTCACAGGAGTGATGCTCCAGTCCCCTAAACTTCTTTGTGGCCCTTTGCTGGACTTTCTCCAACATGCTCATGTCTCTCTTGTACAGGGAGGCCCAGAACTAGACCTGGTACTCCAGGTGTGGCCTCACCAGTGCTGAGCAGAGGGGCAGGACCACCTCCCTTGGTCTGCTGGTAATATGTTGTCTAATGCAGCCCAGGATACTGGTAGCCTTCTTTGCTGCAAGGGCACACCACTGGCTCATGTTCAACCTGGTGTCAACCAGGACCCCCAGGGCCTTTTCTGCCCAGTTGCTTTCCAGCTTAGGCAGCTCCCAGCATGTACTGGTGTGTGGGATTGTTCCTCCCCAGGTGCAGGACTTTGCACTTCTCTTTGCTGAGGTTCATGAGTCTCCTGTCAGCCCGTTTCTCTGACCTGTTGAGGCCCCTTTGCATGGCAGTGCAGCCCTCTGGTGTATCAGCCACTCCTCCCAGCTTTATGTCATCTGCAGACTTGCTGAAGGTACACTCTGCTCCATCAACCCGGTCATTAATGAAGATGTTAAGCAGGACTGGACTCAATATAGACCCCTGGAGTACAGCACTAGTCACTTCTAGTGCAGTCACTAGTACACCACTGGTGTCCAGTCATGTAAGGAAATGTGTAGCTTCACCAAATCTAAGGAATACTATTCTCCCTTTTTGATGTGTCTATTTCTAGAAGTAAATATGCCCCGAGACTTGGGACAAGTAACTGTAAAACAAAATAGGTGGCTTTGTAGTGGATTTGGATTGGACGTGGGAAAAAGGGACAATAAGCCAAAATACTTTCAAATTTATGGATACAAAGCACATTTTTTGTCTCTATGGACACTTAATGTGGTGAACAGTGCTGCATGCATCCAGAACTGGTTTTCACACATTACCAAGCTCAAATGAGTAACTTCTTTGCTTTTGCGTACAAGGAAATGCATAATTCTTGCTACTCTTCATGCAACAATTCCCAACTTGGCCAGGATCTCTATTGTCTACCCTAGTAAAAAAGCCTTTCCTATCTTTTTGCTTTGGTATGTAGTGTTGAGGTACTCAATGTTTTGCTCACCGTCATGCAGTAACTTATTCTGAAAACGGTTCCAATGAGAACTGAATCCAAAAAAAAAGTATCATAGTAACTGCACAACATGAATGATAGCTTCTATTAAGTAAAACAGAGAATCACTAATGCTAAGTTTTGGGGGTGAAAGTGGTCTGTCTCTCAGGGAGATGGTATTTTCAAAACAGTGCATGAGAAAAAAATTATTTTTCCATCATTTTAATTTGAGTACTTTCTGCAACTGTTTTGTACTTATTGTCATGTGATTTTCTCTCTGTGAGCACTTTTGAGACTAATTGATTCTTCTGCTTCATTTTTTTCAGAGAAATGCCAGTGATTAAATAGTTGCTTAATAAACCTGATCCTCATTCTTGCTGAGACTTAGAGATGACAGTGCCATTGTTTGATCAAAACAAAAATTCCAGGTAATGCATAGCTCAAAATAAGCATATTTTCAGTAGACTCTTATTCACCATTAATATCTCTGTAAGATGTAAGAATCAATGTGAGATTGCTTGTGTATTTCCTGTTAGAATTTTATTTTATACTTAATACCTCTAAGACTACAAAAATCTCAATTTATCATTTTAAGGAATTGGCAATGAAGGATTTGTTGTAAAAAGAACTGTATTTGTGTATTTAACTGTATTAAAATAACAGCCTGCTTCAACTCTCAAAAGGCAACTAAGCAAAATTTAAAAAAAACCCACCACAACCCCCCCCCCCCCAAAACAAACCCCAAAGCCAAGAAGCAATAAATCCCTTCAGAGTTGCTTTCATTGAAGGAATTTTTTATTTGGTTCTTTTGGAAAAGAGAAGAAAAGAGAAAAGCCTGTTACCCTCTACCGAATGATTTTACTACCTGTAAAATTAGGTGATGTGTCTTTATTTCTCTCACATTGACCTGTAAATGCCATGTATTAAACAGTCAGAATCCATCCCATGGAATACAATAACCTGGACTGGATCACATATTAATGCCACACCCCTGAGCAACTAAAGAAGATATAGGTGTTCAGTGAATGAAACTGTCCTTCAAGGACACTGGAGTAGTATTTTCCAAGATGACTAGTGCCCTGTTGTTGTGGTTTAATTCCCAGCTGGCAACTAAGTCCAAAACAGCCGCTCACTCACTCCCCTCACACCGGGATGGAGGAGAGAATCAGAAGAGTAGAAGTGAAAAAACTCGTGGTTTGAGATAAAGACAGTTTAAAAGGTAAAGCAAAAGCCATGCACGCAAGCAAAGCAAACCAAGGAATTCATTCCCCACTTCCCATGGGCAGGCAGGTGTTCAGCCATCTCCAGGACAGCAGGGCTCCAGCACGCTAAGTAACAGTGACTTGGGAAGACAAATGCCATCGCTCTGAATGTCCCCCCGCCTCCTTTTTCTTCCCCCGGCTTTATATGCTGAGCATGACGTCCTATGGTCTGGGACATCCCTTGGATCCGTTGGGGTCAGCTGTCCCGGCTGTGTCCCCTCCCGACTCCTTGTGCACCTGCAGCAGAAGCAGAAAAGGCCTTGACTCTGTGTAAGCACTGCGCAGCAATAACAAAATCATCTCGGCATTATCAACACTGTTTTCAGCACAAATACAAAACATAGCCCCATACTAGCTACTATGAACAAAATTAACTCTATCCCAGCCAAAAGCAGCACACGTGTGTAGCAGAGATGCTAACTAACAGTAGTAAATTATTAGCATCAGTTACAGTGGTGTTTACTGTAACCACAGGAACTTTACAAAAGGTGATGCCCTGTGTCTGTAACAGTTTGAGGGGAACAGCGCCAAAATTTTTCTTCTGCTCACAATACTTATGGCTTCCTAGGATAAACCTTTTAGCTAGTGATCTATCAGAGAAAAGTGAGTATACATCTATCATTTATATTGAAGTTCGCAAGTACTATATAGAAGAGAAACACTTCAATAATTAGTTGTATTAGTGCTAGCCTCTATCTACTGGTAACTTCTGGTCATTGCCTTTGAATGGAAACATTTGCTGTTTAGTTTCAAAAACAAGACATACAGTTCTTGTAAATAATGTCACT
The DNA here is from genome assembly GCF_947461875.1 of Haliaeetus albicilla. NCBI lineage: Eukaryota > Metazoa > Chordata > Aves > Accipitriformes > Accipitridae > Haliaeetus > Haliaeetus albicilla. Next base: position 27,314,055 of record NC_091503.1, on the reverse strand, counting down.
TGTTGTCATTGCAATTAAATGTTGATAAAGTCTTCACAGTAAAAAAAAGCAAGCTCCAAAGTTAAAAAAATGGCATCCAAATAGTCCTCAGTGTGTGATTCTACATGCAAAAGGAATTGGCCAAAGGGTAGGTTTTTTACAGATTCTTTAGGTATGCTTAATATTCTAAACTGAGAAGATGGTTGACTTTATTTTCTCACCATTAATTCTTTCCTAATAAACTTTACTGAATTTGGGCTTTTTCATCCTGTGGTACTGAATAAATGGCTAACACATTCTATTTTTTATAGCCTGAAGATAATAAACTTGTGAAAATAACCTGGATTGCCAATGTCTTTACTTAGCCAGAAGTTTTCCAGTAATGACTTTTCTGAGGAGGCTTGTTCTGTATTTTTAAGGAATTACTGTAATAAAGGCAACACAGACTCTATCAAAAGGGAAGATCTTCCACAGAGAAATTCTTCTATGCTTTTTCTTGGTTGTCACCAATAAATGAATATACATGACATGATAACCAGCTCATATGTTTACTCTTCTTACCTGACTACAGGTAATATTGCTTTGTTACCGTTGCATCTAACATCTCCTTTCAACCTAGAAACCTCCACCAACTCTGAAAGGAATGTGAATGTGTAATTTAATCTAATAGCCTCTAGTAACAGACTCTTATTATAGTCACCTTCTAGAAACTATGGCAAATTTTGAATCTTACTTTGAGTAACTTACGCCACCTTTTGTAATGTGATTTTTCAGTGATGGTAACACTGATGCTATGGGCTATGAATTCTAATTGAAATTGATTCAGTTGGAGTTAAAAAAAAACCTCACCAATTCCCATCGGTCTCATTGGAGTCCATTACAGAGAATGTTCTTCTTGGAGGCAAGGCTAGTTCAAACAGTTCTGCCATTTCTCTGTTCCCATGTTCCTTTGCAGCCATGTATTGTCACCCTTTCAGTTGTACTGGTTTAATTTTTATAGAACTGCATGGTCAGACAGATCAAGGAACTGATCAAGGGGTTTTAATGTCTGTATCAGCATAACTGAAGACATAATTGAAAGGATGGAAAGCAGGTGTACTTTGAGCCATCTTTGCCGTCCAGTGAAATAATTGGAATACCGTCAGATTTATTACCAGAACAAGTTACAAGCACATTTGCTATTTACAGAGGGAGGGCTTAGGATTTCTCCCATGATAAAGTTCAGATAACTATTTCTGAAATTTCATTCTCATATTCCCACATTCTGATATTAGTTTTACCTGCACAAACCTTTGGCAGCTCCATCCAAGAACTAAAAAAATGCTTGACCTTGTTACCCCTCTCTCACTGTGCTGCAGTCATGTCTAAACATGAGCGGAAGCTGTTACCGGTTTTAGAAGCCTTCGTCCCCCACTTCTGCTACTCTTTCTCCAAGCAATTAATAAACAGAGCTCTTCTGATTTTAGAATATTAACTGATTCTTTACAGGGCTGTTAGCCAAGTAAAACAACAGGCAAGCTGATATGGTATTCATGTAAAAGCCAAAAGGAATATAATTGACATTTGTCAAAACTGGTTTATAAAAAATAGATGTTCTAAATTCTTAATTCTTTCCTTGAAATTTCTAAGTTTTGTTTAGAACCGTTAACCAGCTTGACTTTTGAAGATTTTGTGGTTTACTGCTTTATGATCAGACAAAAAAAATGATAGAAAATTCATATTCAAATAGAGTAAAGTTTACACCCAAATGTGATGTAGTCATACGCAAAGTAATATATTTATACATGAAGAATGGGAGATGTTATCCTGGAAAACTCTTTGTAATGGACATAGCAACTTAACATGAACTTGTGCTGAACTGCTGTGGCAAAAATGGGTGATATGATACTTTGATTTCCAAGCAGAGTGACCAGATTAAAGGAGATTATGTTATCTCTGTGCCCATAACTTGAGAAATGGAAACAAAAGTACAACAGCTGAGACCTGCTTTCCACATATTTTAAAGGCTGTAGTTAAATTCTGAGAGCATGTAGAACCCCAGAAGTCAGTACAGGGTAAGAAAGAGAGAAGCTTTTGGTTAAATTCTTCAGCTTTTGGGGGTGATGTGTGTCTCGTACATGTAGAACAATCATTATTTGTTGTGGGTTAACCCCGGTAGGCAGCTCAGGTCCACACAGCCACTCACTGCCTCCCCTCACAGTGTGATGGAAGAGAGAATCAGAAAGGTAAAAGTGAGAAAACTCATGGGTTGAGATAAAGACAGTTTAATAGGTAAAGCAAAATCTGTGCATGCAAGCAAAGCAAAATAAGGAATCCATTCAGTACTTCCCATCACCAGGGAGATGTTCAGCCTTCAATGTTCAGGAAAGCAGGGCTCCATCAAGCGTAATGGTTAGTTAGGAAGAAAAACACTATATCTCCAAATGTCACCCCTTCAGCCTTCTTCCCCCCAGCTTTTACTGCTGAGCACATCATCTTATGGCATGGCATACTTCTTTCGTCAATTTGGGCCAACTTTCCTGGCTGTGTCCCCTCCCAACGTCTTGCCCACCCCCAGCCTAGATGTTGGAGGGGCAGCATGAGAAACAGAAAAGGCCTCGATGTTGTGTAAGCAGTGCTCGGCAATAGTATGTTATCAACACTGTTTTGGTCACAAATCCCAAACATAACACCATGCAAACTACCATGAAGAAAATTAACTCCACCCCAGCCAAAACTAGTACATTATCTTAAAAACCAGAAAATCTGGATCACTACTATTGCAGCAAATGCAGTAGAGAGTAGGAATAAATTAATTTGATTTCTAACAACTTTTTTACAGACTACATGTGCTAATAAAAATTATATAAGGGTATTTTGTCTTGAAGAATCCTTATTGTGAATAAGTTACGATCATCTTGTATGAAGAAATTTGGTATCACACTTTCTTCTGCCTATATTTGTACTGTTGCTTCTAGTAAGAGCCTCCCCCCCGCCCCACATTTCAGTCTTGTACCAGGACCTGCACAGCAGTTTGTGTCAAGTGAGACCCTGTTTCAGGAGGCTTTCTGTTTAAGAACTGTTCTTCCTTTTTAAGAATAGATATAATGAGTGAGTGACATGAGTTTGTAGGAATCATATGCTTAAAGCAATGTCAAGCTATAAAAATACACAACTTCGTGAGCAGATGATGGGAGATGGATCAAAGCAGGTGGTATCAGCCTGGGGTGACAAAGGGAGTAGTAAGGTTTAGACAGACAGAATTCAAAGTCTTGACCTTTTACTTTCTTTGCTTGTGTGCAAAGTAAGTCACTAAACAAAGTGTTAGTAAGGCTGCAACTCAGCTACCACTTTTCTGCCAACAGTGCAAGTCCATTTATTATCATTAGGGCTAAGCTGCTGTTTGAGCTGATCCTTCAAGTGATGAAAAGTTGGTTGCATTTATACTACTTCAGAATGGGATGGAAAGCTTCCCTGATCTGAATTGCATAGGCTGATTTCTCCTGCTGCAGTGTATCTGTATGTCCCATGAATAGAAAGGGCTGTCTGGAGACCTGAACCTCAAGAAAAGAGGTGGGCAGAAGAGGCAGGGTGTGTGTATGGAAGTGTTCATAACATATCCTCTCAGGCTGTGGTGGGATGACTCTGGCCAGCAGCTACTCCTCCTCCAGTCACTTGCTCACTGCCCCACAGTGAGATGGAAGGGAGAATTGGAAGCACAAAAGTGAGAAAACTTATGGGTTTAGATAGGTTAACAAATGAAGCAAAGCTGCGCACACAAGGAAGGCAAAATAAGGAATTAATTCAATATTCCCATTGACAGGCAGATATCCAGCTGCTTCCTGGGAAGCCAGGCCTCAGCACGCATAATGGCTGTTTGGGAAGACTAACACTGTAACCCTGAACGTAGTCCCTTCCTCCTCTTTTCACTGAGTTCTCATTGCTGAGCATGTTATATGGTTTGGAATATCCCTTTGGTCAGTTTGGATCAGCTGTCCCAGCTGTGTCCCCTCTCAGACTCTTGTGCACTCCCAGCCTACTACCAGGTGGGGCAGAGTGGGAGAAAGAAAATGCCTTGATGCTCTGCAACCACTGCTTAGCAATTGCTAACACAGTGGTGTGTTATCATCACTCTTCTAATCAAATCAAATCAAATCATTAAGTTTGGAAAAGACCTCTAAGATCATCAAGTCCAACTGTCAACCCAACACCACCATGCCCACTAAACTATGTCCTGAAGTGCCACATCTATGCATTTTTTGAACACCTCCAGGGATGGTGACTCCACCACTTCCCTGGGCAGCCTGTTCCAATGTCTGACAACCTTTTCAGTAAAGAAATTTTTCCTAATATCCAATCTAAACCTCCCCTGGCACAACTTGAGGCCATCTCCTCTCATCTTATCACTAGTTACTTGATAGAAGAGACCAGTACCCACCTCACTACAACCTCTTTTCAGGTAGTTGTTAGAGAGCGTTCTAGTCACAAATCCAAAACACAGCACCGTATGGGCGGCTGTGAAGAGAATTAACCCCATCCCAGCCAGACCCAGCACACAGCTGCACTGCTTTGTACCTTCCCTCCAGCTGTGGAAACAGAAGGGGGGGTGGAGGGGGGGAGAGTGCTATGCTACTGCACAGCAACTGGGAGCTTATCGGTTCCCAGTACCACAGAAGGCAGACATAAGGCAGAGGTTAATGACTGGAGCTAAGCTCTTTAGTACTCAAGTAAATGTGCATTTGCTTCAGGCTCATGAAACCCAAGAGGAATATCTGCTTTTCTGGTCAGCAACCATCTTGCAATAGAGGGCTTCAGCAACCAAGGAGCCATAGTCTGTCACTGAACAAAAAGCTCAACTTTCAAGGCCCCCAGTCTCTTCTGAGATGAACTAGGGCTGCACATCAGGCAAGGCAAACTCCTGACCCTCTCTCTGAAGGTTTTTGCAGACTCTGCTTGCTGAACCATCTGTGGGATCAGAGACTCCTGCTTGTCATAGGACCAAGATATGGCTGAGACAGGTCCTTACTGCTGTCAGAACCTGATGCTCATAAACCAGTGTGCTTCATACTGTTTTGAAGAGCTGGGCACTTAAAAGTACTGAATGGGGTGAACAGCCATTGAAGGTGGCAGTAGGGAATAAGAATAGTAGCAAAATGGCATTTTGCTACCTGCTTTAAGCTGTGCCCATATTAATAGTCATGGTCTGTTTTGACAGGCAATATCATTGCTTCTATTCACAGACAAGTCGTCCACTGTAGCTACACTGCAGGCATTCAAAGGGTAAAACTGGAAGCAGAATCTAAGTCATCTTGATATCCCAGGTTCTGTCTTATCACCCCAGAAGCCTGATGGAAGAGAAGTTTCACAGAGATTGGATTGTCTGCTTTGCTGAGAGCCAAGCTCCGAAACTGATCCTCCTACATACTATTAAAAAAAAAAAAAAACCTGTTAATTATTATGCTTAACTTGATATGTGAGGCATTATGCCATTCCTTTTTCCTTCATCTCAAATGGCTAAAGCCTTCAGAACCATATCCCTCAAGAAATTAATACATAAAAGTACAAGAGGAAGAGAGATGGGAGCCACAGATTTGATGCTGGTTCCCAAGAATTCTAGAATTATGGGGGGGGGGACACGCAACCCCCCCCCTTTTTATTTCCTCTTTCCAGTGATTTCCCCACCCCCCACCCTCTAATAACTTGAAATTCTGGCCAGGGCAACAATGTAGAAATTCCAGTAGCAAAGCTGTAATTACACTTTTCTTCATTACTGGAAATATGATTATACCCACAACTTCAGAAGTAAACCTTATCTTATGTAATTCCCTATCACTTTCATTTTCCCTGTACCCAAGGGAGCTCAAAATCTGACAGGTACTAAAAAATGTGATCTTATGAATTTCATCATAAGCTAAGTATATTTTAAATAACTTTTGAGCAATTACTGCACTGTGGTCTAAAAATTATGGCATTGGGTGTTTTGCTTGTCAAATTAACTGAGGGTGGACCTTGAGCTGCTCAAAGCCACTACAGAAGCACTGAAGTCAGTAGATGACTGTGACAACTCTGCACTAGTCACACACTCATGAAAAGGGTTAATCTTATGCTATGTCTTGCCCAAGTTAGTATCTGACCTATATGAATTAAGCAGATTAAATTGTTGTGTGCGTGGATAAGCAAATATTTAAAGCCAAAAAACTGTGAGCTAGTATGTGAAAAGTGTTCCTTTTTCTTGTGATTAGACTTTGAAGGCTTAACCTTAGGAACAGCTTCCCTAAAACTTCAGGGAATGACTGGGGAAAAAAAAAAGAAAACAACAACAAAAAAAAGCAGCTGAGTATCAACCACTGTTTTGACAAAGAGCTGGGAGCAAAAATTTTTGTCATGCCAGAACCTTAACACAAACAAGAATCATGTTCAAGGCCAGCCATTCACACTGTGCCAGTTCAAGATGCACATCTTTCTAGGAATGTCTTTCATCCAGGCTGGCATGTGAAAGAAAAATTTTGCTCTGCTTCAGGAGTGTAAAGGCATTGGGGCTTCTGACCACTGCCATCTCAAAACATAATTTCCCTTCAAATGACTGTCCTGGTTATTATCTTTCTGGTTATAGATGAAACAAAACATTTGTGTTTCAGAAGGAATGATAGTGCTTGAATTTCTGAATAATTTTGAATGCTATTTGCAAGATTAATATGAAGACGTGCTTTGGTAGGTGGCCATGATTGTGGTATGTCAGTATATAATGTTTCCATTCACAACCAATAAATTAATCTTTCCCAATATATCCTTCAGCTCCTCTTTAATTTTGCGCAGCGGAGTATGATAACTCTTTTCACTCTGATATTGCCTATATGGAAGGATTTCAGTAAGACGTAGACCTTTAAGTCACTCTTGGAGATATTACATCTTACATAATGGAAGAATTTAAGGGAACAGAAATACTGTTGGCTAGGTTAAACACCATGGATGAGTGAAGGTATAATGACGGCATTAAACACCATGGAAGCTCTAAGACCTCTTAGAAAAAGGCATAGAAGTTGCCTATGAAATGTTGTAGTATCAGTAGATGAAGCTGCCACTGTTGAGTATTTAGGATTTTGAATTGAGAGACAGAAGTGGGCAAAAATGAAGCAGCACAATTGTGAAAAGCTTTGAATAAGAAGAACACATAATCAGCCTTGCTCTTGTCCCATTGAGCATGCTGGAGATGAGTACATTCATATTAAACATGAGCTAGTGTGAGTTTGAACTGGGAATTTTTGTGTTTTGAAACAATAATCACTGATAATTTTGTCACACTGATGTTAGTGGAGCTGGGTTTAATCTTATTTCCTAAGTCACATTGCTGCTCGACATTGACATTCTGCCTATATCAAGAACAAAAGACTCTGGCCTGAGATCTAGCTCACTGTTAAGTTACAGGGAGGCCAGTTAGGAACATATTGAGTGGAATATAATACTGTAAAGCTGGAAAATCAGCTAGGAGAAGTAAAAAAAAATACAAATTTGTAAAAAAAAAAATTTAAAAAGGAAGTTTCTATAGAAATTTATTTTCTGCTAAAGACCATAAATGCATTAAATATTTAAAAGTGCTGGAAATAACTGAGAATGACTTAAGACCAATGTAGAAAAAACAGAAGGAAGCCAACATAAAACTTGCTTGCTGTTCAGTTTAAGGTGTGTTGATTTCTAAGCAAATTCTGTACTGCCTTCCTTCCAAAGTTCAATGAACGATAAGAAATTCTAAAATAATAATCATCAAAAAAAGTAGTAAAAAGACTGAGAGCAAACAAAACTTTTGCTTGGATTTGGACTTAAATCATTTCCACACTGTAAATTAGACTGGAATTACAAAATACAAGAGATATTTCAGGAAAGGACAAGAAATATTTTCTCCTAAATATGTCATAATGGGACATTTTTATATTTTGGTTTGGGGGTGTGTGTCTCATTTAAATACAATTCCAGGCAAATGAAATTCCTTTTACAGTGATTTTCATTTGACATATTTGTCTGTTCCACATGAACAGGATTTCATCTGTATTACTCTGAGCTTGTCCCCTTTTATCTGAAAGTGACTGTTTCTACAAGAGGAATAATTTTGTCTTTACTTTTTTCTTCTTCCTTTCTTTTTGTGGTGAGTTTTTGTGGTGGGTTGACCCCAGCCAGCAGCTAAACACCGACACAGCCACTTACTCATTGCTCTCTCCCCCACTCCAACCAAGTGGGACAGCAGAGAGAACAGAAGGACCGAAACAAAATAACTCATGGATCAAGATACAGACAGTTTAATAAGTGAAGGAAAGAGGAAAAAAAAATACTAAACAATGCAAACTAGTCATGCACCATCTCCCACAAGCAGACCAATGTCCAGCCAGCCTCCAAGTAATGGCCACCTTGGAAGCCAAGGAACCCCATGCCTTTCTTCCTCTACCCCAGTGTTAAGGCTGAGTGTAACTTTATATGATATAGAATATCCCTTTGGCAAATTTGCGTCAGCTGTCCCAGTGTCCCCTCCCAACTTCTTTCTGACCCCCAGCTTACTCTCTGTGGAGGGATAGGGGTGCAGAATGGGAAAGGAGAAAACACTGATGCTGTGCAAGCACTGTTTAGCAATAGTCAAAATACTGGTGTATTATCAGTACTGTTTTAGCCACAAATCCAGACTACAGCACCACAGGGGTTTCTATTGAAGACAGTTAACTCAATACCAGCCAGACCCCCCCAGTACAGTCTTAGAACAGCTTGCCAATTTTCCAGGCCACTGAGTAACTGCATATTACCTACCCACCCCATCTTTTCAGTTTCCAACAAATGAAACATACCCTATTGTTTGTTATGATTGCAAATAGGCTTTTTAAATTTTTTTTTTCCAGAATTGAGAGGTGAGGAGGTGTTACATGTTCACAGTTTATAAAGTTATTTGTGATCTTTCAAGACGAGACTAAAGAAATTTACTAAGTTAGATTTGTTTCAAGTAAAGTTTGTTCCCTCCAGAGCTGATGCTTGGCTGAAGAAACATCAGATAACTGCAATATTGGAAATGCACAAGCGCTAGAATAAAATAAAAACTAACTTTCATGTTTATTTTTGTCTCTGTCTTAAAAATGTAATAATGGAGATGGAAACCATTACCGTCCATGTAGCAGCTATTACCTACTCAGATAGCTTTGACACTTGCCAGCACCCAGGGCTGCTGAAAAGAGAAGCCAGGGAGCAAACACCTATTAGAGAGCTGGGACCAGCAAATATGCGTGTGGGGAACTTCCCTGCTGTGCAAATTAGTACCAAAATTACAGCAGCCTCTTATAGCTACTCTTTATCCAGTGTTCTTTGCTGTTTTTCTATCAGCTGAAATGAATCATAGCAGCAAAACAGTGATAGTAGACTTGTGTTCTATTGTGTTTCGCAGTTGAGCTTAATTAAAAGGTTTAAAGCTTCGCCATGGGAAGTCTCACAAAGCTAAAACGGGAGGTCTCCTAAGAGCTTTTCATTTCAAACCCAGGTCAGGTCTCATAAGCACTATTTCTCTTTTTTTAGGGGTTTGGGGTGTTTGGAGGGAGGAGGGTGCGTGTTTGTCTTCATCCCTTCCAATGATGTCTTAAACAAGCATTGAAGTCGCTTTTGAAAAATAAGGTTTAGTTCACAAAGCTCAGTTTTAATGGACTGGGCTTTGAATATATGTCAGACATGAAATTCCAGCAATCAAGTCACAGGCTGCTGCAGGCAGCTATACTACTCAGTATAGGGGATATTTTTCTTAGGAGGAGAGTAAGAATAAGGATATTTAAAAAAAACCCAAAACCTAATAGTCCGGTCTTATTGTACACAAGGCTTTACCTAAGTAAAAAAGCAAAAAAAGAAAATAGCAGGGCAGAGCTTGGTGAGGCACTAAACTGAAGTAACATGTCAGGCAACAACTGAAGTTGCTGTACAGGTGTAGTAAAATTTCAGCAATAAATAGCCAGGAAATCCTAAGCAGTTTTTCTGGCTTCTTAGAACAAAAAAGTATTCCATTACCAATGGCTGCATGTATTATATTATATTATCTGTATTCCATGTGGAGTACTGTTGTGAACAATAGCTTTCCTCTGAGGGACAGAAAGAAGAACTTTGGGAGGGGGAGGCAGGGGCTGACCAAAGTAGGGGCTGACTGTAGTTTAACATTTTCACTACTATAGATATGGACGCAATTTACAGGAGGAGCTGGAAAAGTCACTGGGTGATAAAGCTATTTCATTTCATTCTACATTTCTTAGGGACAGGGAAACAGAAAGTCCCTTTATCAGCATAGGAATGATGCACCCTGTGCCTGTGGATCTGTAGGGTGGAAGAGGCCTTCATTTTGAGGACAATTTCCTCTAAAATGTAAAAGCTAGGAGGCCAATAGGCAATCTCATGATTCTATAGATCCAATACAGTGTAAGTACTTAAAGGAGTGATTGATTTGCAATTTGATTAGATACTTTGTTTACAACTTGCTTAATTTTTCCAGAGGGTCTGGCATTGTACAAATAAGTCACTAAATCTTCACACCCACCCCACCCCCAACGTTTGTGTTTCATGTAGGGAAGAGATAGCAGAGAATAGAAGCAGATTCTGTGTTGCCTTGCAACTGAAGCAGCAGCCCAGGCTTCAGTCTTACCAGAATTTGTCACCTTGTACTCGTTTTGCATGCATGTAAACATGGCTATCTATTGTAATACACATATTATTGATCTGCTGATTACCATGTTCTTAAGTCCTTTTTTACTTATCTATTAATGCTGGAGCCTGAAATCTCAAGGCAAGGCTTTGTGGCAGGAGTGAAATTAATTCAAGCAGTTTGTTCACAGCGGATCGATTACAATATTCATTCACTATAACAGTTGGCATTCAAAGAACATTAAAGCTATAAATTAAATGAACAGGTTCCAATATACTCATAATTAGACTTCCCGTAGTATGTTTATCTGGGGTGCAGCTCTATAGTGTAACAGAAAATGACACTGGTGTGTTAAGAGCAGGGTAAAAACCACAACACTGTGGAAATGGTTCAACAAGGGATAAAACAGTAGAAACACCACAACCTTTTTTCTAAAGGGAAAAACGCATTTTTGTGTGTCACTATAAATTACAAGAAATAGTGTGTCCTAGCTGATAGGATTCAGAGCTGTGGTTCGAGTATGCAGACTTCTATTCCTGTTACTGCTCTGTTGGGTGAGCTACCAGCTTGCTTTGTCATTCTGTGCCTCCATTTCCCTGTCCGTTGAATGCAGTTATGGTATTTTTCCAAGAACATTGTAAATTTCTAGCAGATAGCTATTTTTCACCTATCAAAACTCATTTTTCCACCAAATCCCAAGAGATCTTCCCAAAGGATTGGAAGAAAAGAAAAAAAGAAAAAAAGAAAAATTAACTTTAGTAGAATTTCATCTATTGGTTCTAGGCAGACACTATATCCTTTTGTTTTTTGTAGACAGTTTAGGGCTTTTTGCTTTTGGATTTTTTCTGGTTTGTGCCAGCTGTGCTGGTTTGTGCTGTTAACTGAATGCAAAGTGCTTGTGTGTTTTAATACCTTTCTTGAAGCCAGGAGAAATCAGAGTTTACATTTTATATAAAATGATAATTTCTTTATAGAAATAGTTTCAGTTGTAATTTCTTCAAGCTAGTTGCAACAACATTCAGCACCTTGGGCCAAACATAAATACAAATGTTGTGCATGTGTATTTTTATAAATAGGACATTGTCTCTGCCTTCACCTCATGCAGCAAAGTCACAGTATCTCAAGCAGTAGATGTAATTCAGTAAATGTGAAATACATGCCCGATCAGGTATGAGATAGAATTTAGAAAAAAAGCACTAGCTTTTTTTTGTGTCAATGAAAGCTCAAGCAACTAGAAAGAGTTAGAGCACTTCCCCGAGACTGCAGATTTCTTCCTCGAAATCTCTGAAGCAAAACTCACACCAGCCAGAGCACAAAGGGAGTAACTCAATGGCCCCCCTATTTGTATCCCCAGGCCAGCTAAATTTTAAACTTGAATAAAATGCATCTGTCAAGGTATGGGCAGCAGCTTTGCATACGCTCTTTTATCTGAGTATAACCTACAGATGTGGGTCCCATTATTTATCTGTTTGAAGTATCTGCCTAAGCTGAGTGCTCTTACTAAAAATGAAATTAAATTAGATTGATTTGAGATTGTCTCCCATTCTTTTTTTTGTGTGCTCTTCGTTACAGTTTGCTTCATGTTTTCATCTCTTGTGGGAAACATCTTAACCAATGTAATCAAGATCCATAATCACCTAACCTAACATTGATCATAACCATTACAAGTGTCTAGAATGACTTTTGTCTATAGATTTTCCAGGAGCCTAACAGCTCATATGAATAATAGCCGTTGTTAAAATGTAGTGTGTCTTGTGTTTACTATTTCCTTCCCCGTTTCTTTAAAAAAAATGTTTTTTTACATTTATTAATTAATAAATACATAAGTGCAACATAATTTCTAGATATAGATCTATATGGAAATACATATTATTTTCCCTAATAAGAAAGTGTGTGTATGGAAAGTAGAAAATATTGCTGTTTTCAACTGTTTTGTAAATTGCCCTGAAGCAAACCCAAGCTCCAAGATTTCTTGAAATCCCTGAATACTAAGAAGCAAATCTATATCAGTTTCTTAATTAGTGAGTTCTTTGTATTCCTGACAGCTTGAACCTGGGTCACTCATATTGAATACCTTCTACATTCTCCTAAATGTAAGTATCAGCCACCAAAAGAGCTGTATTTCGAAAGCAGTTTACAATGCCTGTACACAACTACTTTTATACAATATTGATCCAGTTGAAGAGATAGTGTAAAAAGTGAATTGAGTAAGACGTGATAGGAGCTATTCATACAGATAGTTTTCTCTGAGGTTTCTTGTGGTTCCCTGGAAGGTTAAGTGCTAAGTTATGTTTTTATATATACTACTACTTTAAAACTTCATAGGCAATAACAACGTCTATTATAAGAAACATTTGGTAGTAATTTCATTTCTGCAAGTTGAAATAGCATTAAAGACATTGTATGCTGTACTAAAAGGAGGAAAGAAATACATACTCATTGCTCCTTCATATTTTTTCTGAGGTACACTGGAAACAGTTCATTCGACTGCACTATCGCACGGTTAACTAGATGAACAAAAAGCCCTCACCAAAGCTGTCATTTCAATCTGTAATTCATTTCCTCTCTTTCTCTGTTTCACAGTCTGTGTTGCAAAGGTTTATCCCCCAGCTCCTAGACAAAGGCAACGCGTGAATAACAAATCTCAACATCAAAAATGCCTAGCAAAATGGAAAAAGGAAACGGCTAATGGGAAAACCTCAGACTTCCCTTATCAGGATGTATGGATAGTGGCTTTAGCAGTAACAGTAAGTTAGTGATGACATATGCTATAGCACTGCTTTTGTTGCTCCTCCTGGGGCTGGAATGGTAAACGGTACTCTCTGTGAAGGATGTTAAGCTCATCTTCTATGAGTGCATGAGTAACCATCCAAATCAGAGAATGTGCTGTTCTCAAACAGGGAACCCCTGCTTTTCAAAACAATCACAGACTTTTGTTGGTCACGTCTGGCAATTTGGGTAGAAAAATCTCCTTGGCCACCACTGTGTTTTAGGTGAAACTAGAGCTGGTCAGAAATGGTAATTGTTTGAAACTGGAATATTTAGTTAGCTGCATGCCAGGAGGGTTCTGGCACAACCCCACTTGGGCTGAATAACCCATTTCTTCTAAGAAATAGCTCTGCTTGTGTGCTTCCCTGTGGACACAATCAAAGCTTAAGTCACCTGGTGGACTGCATTTAATATCAAGGTCCATGAAATACCAGGATTATGGCAGCATCTGTAGTGGAGTCCCATAGTCCATTGCTCTGAGACATCACTGATGATGGAATGCATGAAAGTCGAGAAGGTTTCAAGGGGTCTGAGCTGCAGCTGCAGCCAAAATTGTATAGTGCAGACTTGAGATGCTACAACCTAATTGTAAGACTGTGGACAGTGGTTGAACAAAAGAAATACATGAGATAGAGTTGGACATAATGAAATGTAAGAGTCTTACTGTTTCTTTGGCTGCATTACTGTTATCAGGCCTGTGTAGACTGCCAGGCAGAGAAGAATTTGACAGAAGACAATGCAGTAGCTCTGTCTGTATTTTTGAACAACTGCCCTTTTGTGACAGATGGCTTAAAACAACACTTCAGGTTGAAGTGAGTGTAGGATGATGCATAATCAGACTAATCAAGATCTGTCTGCATGTTGCCTGATAACTAGCACTGCCATCACTGTTGCTTCAAGTGACTTTGTCTACAGGTTCCCCAGGATTTGTGAAAGTTGCTTCATTTGAAAGATTTCATGTTTGTTAGGATTGTGTAACTCCTAGGTTTCTTGAAGTTCTTTCTTCTGCTTTTGAATGTTTTGAAAGTCCCATTCTCTTTACCAATATTAGTAGGGACACCAAAATTTAACTCAAACTTCTTGGTTGTAACTAACCATATTCAGGTAAGTATTTATTCAGTTCCTGTATGTGGAGAACTTTAAACATCTGCTGAGGCCGTTGAAATTCACTTTACTTCAGTGAATTCTCTCTCTAAGGAGCTGCAAGGCAAATGTGTTTATTCAGATGGGATCAAAAGTTGTTCGCAATGCAACCTTCTGATATATGTAAGAAAACTAAAGTTGTTTGCTATTTATTTACATTTCTGCTTAAACTCCCTTTGAGTAAGTTAACAAAGGAATAGTAATGCCTTCAAATTGTCTGTAGGATAAATAATGTTAGTGGTGTGTGTGAGTGTGAGGGGAAATACAGGGACAGAGACAGAAGGAACAACTTTACTTGCTTTTCAGATCACTTATCCTGGTCTCAGATGAAACACTTGATTCCCTTAGAGACTCAATTTCACTAAAATTTTAGTGTATCCAGCCACAGTGTTTTTAACAACTATTGAATCTCATAATAAACTGAGAATTGTAACAGTTGAAGCAGAAACTCTGTGGGCTATGAAGTACTGTAATGTCTTGTCACCTAAAAATAACTCTTGACCTATAAAAGGAATTTTGAAACAAGAGACATATTCTGAAATTAAGTACTTAATATCAGTGTGGTTCTGCCCAGACAGGAACTGATTTGGGGATGCTTTCTCACAGTCCCTGTGCCATTCTGCCCTCCCTCCAAAGCACAGCAACTACTCTCCCCTTAAAGAATCAGCTGCAATAAAATTCTTCTTACACCTACCCCACAGAGCACAGCTGCTTTCATGAGAAAGCTGCACTGTGCTGTGCAGCTTCTGTCTTTGTCCAGGGTAGGAGAGATGCAGGGCTGTGGCTGCTAAGAGAGGGGATAGCATGTTTCACCTGCACTCACAAGCTACGAAGGTTATGCTCTAATGCGTGGCTAAAGAAAGTGTCTGTCTTTTCAAACAGTAGTGGGAATAACTATTTAATGTCTCTTAAATACAAAGGCAGGGTGATTTATGGAAATATCTTAAAAACTGTGGTTCAGGAGGTGAATTAGATGTTTAACGAAGTGTGTACTGCTGCTTTCACAACGTGTAGGTATGCTGAGGTTATTCACATACCTTCCTGTATACCTATTCTTATATGTCCTGGTTTTGGCAGGAATAGAGTTAATTTTCATCTTAGTAGCTGGTACAGTGTGTTTTGGATTTAGCGTGAGAACAATGTTGATAACACACTGATGTTTTAGTTGTTGATATGTAGCACTTATCATAAGATAAGAATTTTTCAGTTTCCCATGCTCTGCCAGCACGCAGGTGCACAAGAAGCTGGGAGGCAGCATGGCCAGGACAGCTGACCCGAACTAGCCAAAGGGATATTCCATACCATGGAACGTCATGCTCAGTATATAAACTGGGGGGAGTTGGCCAGGAGGGGCTGATCGCTGCTCAGGCATCAGTCAGTGGGTGGTGAGCAATTGCGTTGTGCAATCACTTGTCTTTTCTTGGGCTTTATTTCTCTCTCTTTTTTTTTTAAAGATTCCTTTTAATTACTACTATTATTATTATTATCATCATCATTAAATTTTATTATTGTTGTTATTATTATGTTTTATTTTACTTTATTTATTAAACCATTCTTATCTCAACCCACGAGTTATAGTTCTTTTTTCAATTCTCTCCCCCATCCCACTGGGAGCAGGGAGGAGTCAGTAAGCGGCTTCGTGGTGCTTAGCTGCTGGCTGGGGTTAAACCACAACAATCCATTAGCTTGATGGTTGAGAGATGTTATCTGTACTTTTGATCTTTTCTGAACATGTTAGTCATGCAAGCCTGAATTTAGTGTCCATAAGCTAATACTGCATTTGGGTGCTTAGAGTTCAAGGAAATTGTGGTTTTCAAAGTGAAGAGACCCGATGACAGAATTAGAAATTATTCAAATGACAGAACTTAGAATTATGCTTCTGAAAATCATACTCCATGGTTTTTGGATTAGAGAACCAATTGAAAATATGGGCATCCAAAATCACAGATTTGCATTGTGATCATTCTCATTTTCAAAAGCCCAGTGCTTACTTCCAGTGTAGGTAATAAAAACTGTGAGTAAACTATGTTGAGATTCTTATATGAAAGGTTATTTAAAGAACTGAACCACATAACAGTGATTTTTTTCCCATTTGCTTAGGCAGATTTGAATCAGTTCCTAAATGCAAAAGAGAAGATCTAGGTCAAGCCTTTTAATATTTCCCTGTTGCTAATCTGGAACTTGATATATGTGACAGTCCTACTATTCAGAAAACATCCATTTTGGTCCTCTCCTTGCCAATATGATTTTTCTAAGTCTTCATTTCCCTGGAAACATGCCCTGAAAATCAGCTATGGAAAAAATATTAGATAGGAGAAATATTATTAATTTCCTCTCCCTCCTAATCTATGTAAGACAATGTAGGTTTCATGTCTTCCTTGGTACCCTGTCATAGCAATTTATCCAAGCGCCTGCTATCATATACCTAGCTCAGTAATATGATTCTGTCCTCATGCATTCAATTACATTCTCTTTGTTTCTACTCATAAAGAACCTAAAATAAATAGCAGACAGTACCTGTGGGCTTAAATTAGGTGATTCTCTCCTCTACGTAGATTTTAAGCCATTTTGGTTTTATTCTTCTTTTACAGTGGAAAGGTGCAAAAATAACTATAGCTTGTATAAATATATTGACTTCAGGAATGTGGGGGAATCATGAGTAGATTAATGCACATTTAAGACATGCCTGAAGGCTGTGTTTTAACATGAACAGTTAATGTGAAGTCTTTTTGCTTGTTTCCATACATCTTTCTACAAAAGATTAAGAATAAAATTACACATCTGACTGAAATATCTGTAGGATGACACAAGTGCCCAGAGAAAACAGCTGAGTGTATACAATTACATGTGAAACAACTTTCACAGCAACATTATCCTCAGGAGAAGAAACAACCATATTAGCAGAGACATAAGGAATGCCATAAAATCAAAGTTGGTATTAATTTACAGGACACCCAACCACTTGAAACTCTTATATTTCTGTTCAGGTGCAGCCTTGCCTTAGCTCTTTTCATTAAATAGTACTACTCCTTGACTTTGAAATTTCTACAAAATTTCACTGACTTCTTTTCTGGTTGTTTACAGAAGTATAGATATTGTTGGCTTTTTGTTGGGGTTTTTTTTCCCCAGAAAGAGTACAGAGGGAAAGTGAAGCACTTAGAGGTAATTAAATTAAAATGCTTGCCAGTCTTAATTAAGTTTCTTGATGTAGATTCATTGAGCGACATTACATACATGTGGCCTTTAATCATGTGATTACACAGTTTTCCTCAGCTTCATCATGGAATAAATGACAACCACTTATGAATTTCCTTAATGATTTGCTTTATACTGGACAATAATAGTTAATCTCAATATAGGTGGTACAACTTCCTATAGGCAGAAAAGGTGCAACCTTTTCTAAACAAAAAAATTATAATAATGACATCTTTCACTAGATCAGGTGGCTCAGAGCCCTATTCAACCTGACCTTGAACACTTCCAATGACGGGGCATCCACAACTTCTCTGGGCAACCTGTTTCAGCACCCTAATCATAAAAAAATTCTTCCTTATATCCAATCTAAATCTAGCCTCTTGCAATTTAAAATCATTTCCCCTTGTCCTAACTCTACAGGCCTTAGTAAAAAGCCTTTTGTCAACTTTCTTACAAGCCCCCTTTAGGGCCTTTTATAAGAAAGGCCCTAGTGACTTCTCCTAAGAGCTTTCTCTTCTCCGGGCTGAACAACTCCAATTCTACCATCTTTTCTTCCCAGGAGAGGTGCTCCAGCCCTCTGACCATTTTTGTGGCCCTCCTCTGGATCTGCTCTAGCAGGTCCATGTCTTTCTTGTGCTGGGGGCCCCACAGCTGGACGCAGTACTCCAGGTGGGTTCTCACAAGAGCGGAGTAGAGGGGGAAAATCACCTCCCTTGACCAGCTGGCCAAGCTTCTTTTGATGAAGCCCAGGAGACAGTCGGCTTTATGGTTTGCAAGCGCACTTTGCCAGTTCATGTCCAATTTTTACATCCACCAGCATCCCCAAGTTGTCCTCCACAGGGCTACTCTCAATCCATGCATTCCCCAGACTGTACTGGTACTGAGGTTTTCCCTGACCCATGTGGAGGACCTTGTACTTGGCCTTGTTAACTTAATGAGGTTCACATGGGCCCACTCCTTAAGCCTATCAGGGTCTCTCTGGATGACATCCATTCCTTCAAGGATATCAACTGCACCACTCAGCTTGGTGTCACCTGCAAACTTGCTGAGTGTGCACTCAATCCCACTGTCTATGGTGTTGATGAAGATATTAAATAGTATTGGTCCAACTACAGACCCTTGAGGGACACCACTCATTACTGGTTTCCATTTGAGCTGTTGACTGTAATTTTTGCATGCAGACATCCAGCCAATTCCTTATCTGTTGAATAGCCCATCCATCAAATCTCTTCAATTTAGATGTAAGAATATTGGGGGGGACCATGTCAAAGGCCTTGCAGAAGTCCAGGTGGATGACATCAGTTGCTCTTCTCTTGTCCACTAATGCAGCCGCTCCATCGTAGGAGGCCACTAGATTATTCAGGCAAAGACGAACAGAGAAACAAAGACAAAAACTGAAACACATTCCTGCACCCCTCTTCTTCCCAGGCTCAACTTCACTTCTTCATTCCTGACTCCTGTAATTCCTCCCAGGCCCCAACCCCTGCACGGCACAGGGGAACGGTTAATGTGGGTTGTGGTCAGTCCGTAACAGTTCCTCTCTACCACTCCTATGTCCTCACACTTCTCACTTGCTCCACTGTGGTGTCTCCACAGGCTACAGTCCTTCAGGATAAACATGCTCCAGTGTGGACTCTCCATGGGCTGCAGCTTCCTTCAGGAAATATCCACCTGCTCCACCATGGGGTCCTCCATGGGCCCTGGCGTGGATATCTGCACTAGCATGGTCCTCCCCACGGTCTGCAGGGAAATTCCTGCTCTACCATGGTGTCTCTACTTGAGGAGAGTAGAGTAATCTGCTGGCATTGTTTCTCTTCTGGCTGAAGTGTTTCTGGATAGTGTCGTTATCTACAAAACATGGCACTGTTACAGCGTTTGTGAAGTCCTCCCTAGATTTTTAATATGTATTGACTGTAAATTGCCTGCCTTCCCTCTTGTCTTTGCTGACAGATTACAGACTAGGGGCTAGATGAGCCGGTGCTGCAGCTCCCATTAATGACTACCAGACTAAGTGAATCATTTAGATCTGGGGGAGAGACCGCCTAGCCTAGAAATGGTCATCCCTTGAGGTAAAGTCAACAATCCCTTTATCCTTGTTCAAATACTTTTTAAAGTGCAACATCTTTTTCAGTATGTGGAAACAAATGTCTGTACTTTAACATTATGTGGAAGAAACAGGAGTAAATATACCATTTTAAACACGTGCCTACTTTAGGGACCAAATATCTTCCAGCACTTCACAGAGGGAGTTTTGTGTCTCCAGTGAGCTATTTAGAGTGCTGGAGTTAGTCAACAGCTAGTTCTGCAACTGTGGTACTGTCAAACAGTTTCTGTAGATGTCTTACCTCTCTCTTCCGAGTATGTTGTGATCCTACACTTCTAGTTTTAGGCCTTTATTTAAATGCCTAAAGATGGCAGTGAGAAATCATCTGTTCCAGGACAGAAATATGGTATTTTCATGTAAAATATGCTAAGTACAAGTAATTTCAGGCATCCTGTATTTTTTTCTACAATACACATTATCTTTATGAAAGTTGAACAAAATTACTGAATTTGAGAGTTATTGAAAGTTGTTGGAATTTTTTTACCTTCAATTTATTATCCCACATTATAGATCAATCATTAAAGGAGAAATTACTTTCCCTTAAAAATAAATATCACATTTTGTGTTGTGTAATCCTGAGCAATAAAAATCATGCTGTGGTAATGAGAATAAAGTTGCACCAGTAGTCAAGATGGCAAAGGAATAAATTAGAATAAGCATCCTAAAGAGACAATAACATTGCTCTACTAATACATACCATGAATGTAACAGGTTGCTAACTGCAGTTATTTATTACAATAGTGATTTGTGGGATTCAGATGTTGTAGGAAAAAACACAACTTTTCAGGGTTAATGTAAACATGACACTAGATGCTTTCAGTCTACTACTGCTTTTTATTTTCAATTTCAATACACATAATAATTGAAATAATTCAAAAATGTAAATGAAAGTACAAATAATACATATATAATCAAGAAAAGTCTAAAAAAGTGTTTTAACCCTAATGCTCAAACTGTTTTTTGTTTGCTGCAAATGGAGCTACCTGAATAGAGAAAAAAGAAGTGTACTGGGAAACTGCCAAGTGCTGGACCTGCAGGTTTCTGTGACAAGTTTCTGTGACAAGTTTGACTGAGTGTTGTCTTATATCTACTTGAACTTTGACTCTAAGGTAGGTAAATACAGCCAATTTCTCACTGAATCTGCATCCTTATGTCCAGAATAGCTAGAGACATTTGATTTCATGTAGGAACTTTACTTTCTTGTATTGATATTCACTCACATGCACAAATCAGTCATTCCAGCACAAATGAGCACTTTGGAACTGAGCCATCTGCGGAATATTGTTCATGGAAAATGGCAGGATAACATATCTTTTATGTTTTGGCAGTGTACAGATTTATGTCAATGAAATTATATTTTAAAGGCATTCTCAGAAAATATATCCTGATCAAAGCATGTTACTTTAAAGATATTTTGAAAACATTTATAGGGAAAAACAAAATACAATTATTGTTTCTAACTCCAGTGAAGTTCACTGTATGCTTAGCAAGTGTGCCTTACTAGGTAAGAAGGAAAGAATTCTAAAATTGTTAATTCTTCTGACACACCATACATAAAGTCATTAAAATAGAGATTCCCTTCATTATTTTGTAACAGACTTAGGTGGGAATAGTAGACCCAAGCTATTCCTACTATGTGCATCTGTTCCATGAAACACTTTTTTCCCTTAAAGATGGGGAACTACACTGCACACTATAGTCTGAAATAGGAAATAACTTCAAAGCTCAAGAAATTGAACAGGACCCCAAAGGAAAGGAAGAAGCTGTTGGCAATTGTGTTCTATACAAACTATCAGCCATCATCAGGATGAGATGTGTGTAAGACCTTGTTCACCAGCAAACTGAATGGTGATGTCAAGTGCAAAGTACAGTGTTTTTGTGATTACAAGCTAAAAAAGAGAGAAATGACCATTATGCGCAATTTTGATTTCTTTGAGTTAACACAAGAAGTGATGTTCTTTATATAAGGAGTTAGCTACTCTTTGTATAACCCTTAGAAAAATAATGAAAAACACAGGATAACTCTAGTAACTGTTCTAAACAGGACACGTACATTTTTGTGTGTGATTCTGGTGCTCTTAATTCTTTTCTCACTTGTCCACTTCTGGTGACTTTACTGCCAGGCTTCAAATACCTGTTTTTGTAAAACTGTGTTACTTTATAAAATGTCTAGCCCACACATATGAAGCAACCCTGTCATCTGGAGGACTAGAAACTCTCAAATCACATAGTATATCCAGAGCAAAGCTTGATATAGAATTTAGTCTCCTCTCCCCTACTTTTGTATGAAATAGTAGATCATGAAAGTGCTCGATAGCATGTGAAATAAAGGTCTAGTTTTAAAAAAGTTTGCAATGTGTTTCACCAGCAGCCTGTATTGCAGATACATCATGAGATATTTGAAGGAAACAATGAAAATTATTTTGGAAAACCTCGTGGTGTCTTATGATAGAGTGTATTTCAATGGTAAAGATTGTGATAACAAACTCTTTAACCCATGTGATCCATTTTTATGGTAATGCTTCTGACAAAGAAAGAAAAGGTGGTGATAGAATTTCTTCTCTTCTGCCACCCCAACAGAGCATCTAGCAACAACGTACTTTAGCCTGATATGATCTTCCTCAAATGCCATTAGGACAGACATCATTTTCCTACCTAATTTCTCTTTAGAACCACACACAAAGAAGCCTTCCAGTGTAAAACTTCATTAACAAAGAAACAAAAGAACAACTGGTTGTGATTGTTGCCAAAAAAAACAGTTGTTATTGCAGGTAACAAAAACAAAGGGTACTTTCCAACCCTTAGGTACTATAGGGATTTTGCTCCCTATGACAGCTGGCATGTATTTCTATAAAATGTTAAGTGCTTTTTAAAAAAAATCTATGTATAGAATGCTATTGGGTTATTTAGGAAAGGAATATTTTTAATGCTATTCACTATAGAAATGCCCTTTCATTTCTTCCAAGTATAGAACAAAGACTTTGCAAAGTAAAGGGCATTCTCCACTGCAGGATCAGTTTTGCTGAAATGCTGGGTCAAATGTATTGGGATCATATGCCAGAGAAAGCTGGCGGTATATGTTTCGCCAAAACAGCATCACTGCACCAAACCACTTCCCAACGACTATTAATCCA
This sequence comes from Haliaeetus albicilla, assembly GCF_947461875.1. Classification (NCBI taxonomy): domain Eukaryota; kingdom Metazoa; phylum Chordata; class Aves; order Accipitriformes; family Accipitridae; genus Haliaeetus; species Haliaeetus albicilla. The sequence goes on along the minus strand of NC_091503.1, from coordinate 27,291,104 downwards.
TTACAGAAGTCCTGATTCCCATTCCTTCTTCTGTTAACCTTGGTGCTTCTCAAACTACACGAGTATGTCTTTCTGGAGAATGAATGCATAAAGTAATATTTTATCTTTGTATTTAGTCCCTGAAACAGTCACTCAGATTCGTGAGTCCCTGCCCCATTGGAGTTCTTGCGGTGTCAGCTGAGACATTTTGGTTCTGTTTTCGTCAGCACACTCCTACATTAATGGTATAGCATTGTCTCACATGGGGGAGAGCTGCCGCAGCATCAGTCACGATAAGTAAAGAGCGCAGTTGGTTTAGCCTCCCAAATTCCTGGGTGTTGTATTTTCTCACAGAAGGAGGTAAAGGACTGGTAACCTTTCTAAAAGCTAACAGTGGCTGTATTCCAACTGCCAATTTTTATTCCTAACTGACAGGCCTTGAATGCAACTCAAATACAGTGGGAGTCAAAAAGAGAGCTTTAAATAATAAATGACATTTTAAAAAGAACCAAGCTAGTAATTAAAAATATGGCCTGCAAAAGCCTTTTTTTTTCCCTAGTGGCAACTGAGGGAAGATCCCAAGAAGCTGCAGTGTCAGCCCAAACCTCTGAAAAACCTTGGCTAGAAGCTTTGCAAAAGGAAGTTGACCTGACATTAGCCACATGGAATGCTGAAGAGGAAGAACAAAATAAAATAAAATAAAATAAAATAAAAAACAAAAAGGAAAAAAGGTGAAAAAATTGTTAAAAGAATATGTATCTTTTTAAAGATTCATCTGACCTCTGACCCAAAAGATTGCTTAGGATGTTGTTTTGTTTGTTTGTTTGCCTTTTTTTTTCCTGAGCTGCTTTGTTCATTGCTGGATTTTAGTGTATACTCTGCTCAGGAGGGAAATTGGCACATTTATTAAATATTCAGATAGGTACTGCTGTATAGATGTCAAAGAATAGAAGATCAAAGGGACATTTCTTTGCACAAGAAACATGGCATTGATTTTGTATTTCTATATAAAGATGAGGCTTAGTGTGTAAGTGCTTGACAAACTCCTTTAATCTTTGCCTGTGATGGTTAGCTGTGGTCATTTGGGGGCTACAGTACAGCTCTTGTGTCTCCAGCATCTCTAATGCTTTCCCTTCAAACTAGCTTTTAAATGCTTGGTTCCACCCTGGAGTTGTCAGTGCTGCGGTGGGTGCCTTAAGCTGTTTCCGCAGGGTCTGAAGGAAGTCTGGTGCTACAGAATGGGCTTCACCAACTGCCAGCACAGAAAACAAATGAATAATTTAACACAGGACAAACATTCTGGTGTTGTAAAACTCCTGCTTGACATTGCTAAACTGAAAAATTCTAGTTCTGTGGTAGAAAGTGATTTCTTTTTTTTAATATCATCCTTAAGTTAACTACAATGGAAAGCAATTCTTATTGAAGTAGAACATTATGAGTTACTGAAACAAAACAAATTAATTTAATTTGCTTTGGATATGTAAGAAAGGATTTCTGCACCGTGAACCTTTTGTATATTCTGACTTTGGTTTTTTCCCTGGTTTGCGATAAGGATTTTTTTTAAATTTTTAAATTTAAAAAATGTTTAAATTTTCTGCAGGTCATTCTGCCTCATTCTAATATTATCACAATAGAATCATAGTCAAAAAAAGCTCTACTAGATCTTCCCTTTTGGATACAAAGTACCAAAACTGATAAAGAAGAAAGCGCCTGTTCATCCTACATGCTCTCAAGAACTCTTTGGTCTCATGAGATGGTTACACCATTTCAGTGTCCTGGTTTGTTGCAGTCTTGTATTTGAGATCCCTGTGTGGTTTTTTGTGTGTTTTTTTTTTTTTAATACAGTGATGGCAGAGTGGACATGCTCAGCTCTGTGAGCATAGCCGCAAGAGTAAAATAGGGGTAGGTCATGCGGAAAAGGAGATGATCTTCTTTTGTGTCTGCTCCATGTCAAGCAACTCTAGTGCTACTGTTGTAATGAATAAATGCCGGGGGAGAGCAGGAGCCATCCCAGCAGAAAGCAGCACAAACAGGGCTGCTCCAAGAGAGGGCCAAGCTGGGAGCTGCAGGTGACCCCAGTGCAGGCTGGGGGCTCACCGATGGGGTCCCCGCCAGCTCCGAGCGGGACCAAGCTGGGGGAAGTTAGAGGGTCTGTCGACAATCCAGGGGTCATCAGCAAAGGCGAAGTAACAAGTGGCATCCAGGGACAATCCGGGAAGTCCAGTGAGGAACAGCAAGAGGCAGGGCCGGAGACAGTCTGCCTCTAACGTAGGTCCAAAGTCACTCCAGGAGGCAAGACAGAGATAAGAATACCTCGAGTGCAGATCTAATCAGTAAGTCAGGTCATGGAGGAACTGGGTCGAGCTCCAGCTGCCTACAGTGTAGGTCAGGCAGGGTCTGGGCAAAATTTACCCTACCATGGAAGGTCTTAGTCTGACCGACTGGAACAATTCTGTATTTCAAATTCCAAGGTTGAAAGGGATTATCTCTCTGTGTTACACAACAAGGGAAACTCTTAAATTAAGCTGGAGGATTTAAGGGTTATGTACTTTTTTCTCCACCCCTCTACTAAATTAGAGATGATACCAAGCGAAGGGGGTACTCTATGTCCAATACCAGGAATGCAGTTACGTAAACAACAGGTAAGGTGCCAGCAGACAGCACTTGGGAAGCTACAGAGTACTTCGGGGGATGTATTGAGCAATGACATATGGTGTGCACGGGGAACAGGAGGAGTCACACTGAAACAAATACACCCTTACATCAGGAAGCGTTGAACAGAATTTAGCGTGGGAAGCAAGACTGGAAAGGAAAATGATGGGATTGATGGTGTGATGGTGTTACTAATCATGGTAATGACAGTCTGTCTGTAGTGTGTGTTTAAATAGAAAGGAAGTAAATAGCCAAAGGAGAAAAAGTATTATTGGTTTTGCTGCTCTTGGGTTTAGGATGGGTGAGATCTTCTTGGTGGTGGCGGGAAAGTTTTTCTTCACTTTATGCACACTAGCTTGTTTGAATTCAGGATGCTTTGTGAAGTAGGACAGAAGCTAACACAAACTTTTTCAATCCCTTGGCATATTTTGGTTTTGCGTCTCTGAAACTCTGCTTAGTCCCTGCTTACCTGTCTGTCTTGTTTCAAGGGTCTGTCTCAAGGTTTGTTTGCACATGAACTCTGTTTTTCAGACACTGCAAATGGACATGGAAATGTGACAGCTTGGGCTTTGAACTTCAAGCAAAACATATCCTGGGCATTTATATATACAATACATGCTTCTGTCTGCCAGAACAGACATATATTAGTAAAATCACAACTGTTTTAAATTCTTCAAAGAAACTCCTTCCATTTTCCCACATGGCCTCTCTGAGTCTGGAAGTTCAATGTAACCTTAGAAAAATAATTCTATATCCTGAACATGTCATTCTAGTTCAGGATTATCTGTGTTTAATGCCATTAATTTTGGATAGGCATGTTCTCAAGGGTACATTTGATTTGTTCCCATAATTATATGAATAAAAAGTTCCTCCTAGCTTTTTCTTCCCACTGCTTGTGGTGCCAAGCCTACAAAACATTAATGGTAAACTAGGAGACAAGGTAGGAAAAGCTGCCCAGGAATCAGTCAAGTGCCTTGTCCTGCTTTGATTTGTCATCTTTCTCATACTGAGCAATACCATCCTGCTCACTCATTATGTAGCCTTCTCGTCTTGTTGACGTCTTTCTTTTTTTCTTTTTTTTTTTTTCAAATGTACGTGAATATAATGCAGAGAGTGCACAGATTTAGTTAAAGTAGACTGGAGATCACAAGTAAGTGATTGCAAGAAGAGAGGCAACATGTTTTCACATACATATATGCACACACATTCTTTTTTTTAATACTATCTTTTTCACTCATGGTGTCTGAGGCATGAAGCAAAAGACTCAGGCTCAGCTTCCAACCCAGAAACCTAGGTGTGGCTGTTGTCTGTATTCTTTTGTTTCAGGGAAGTCATAATCTTGTTCAGAATTTTGAGCTAGAATAATTAAAGCTACAATTTCAGTATAACAACTTTAACTCTTACTGCTAAGAATTCTACTGTGGCTGTCTTTCTTAACATTTTATAAAACAGTTGGCTGCAAACCTCATTGAATCTTGTAAGATCAACTACTAGTCTGTTAGTGCATCTCTCTGCTTTTCTCCATAAGCTATGAAGAACATTTTTGTACGTTGATGAAGTTCATTGGAAGGCGCAATGGCTTATTTGAAAGACTGACAAGGTCAATTCCTGCATCTAGTGTGTGTGTATAAATTTCATCAAAGTGGATTTAATGTGAGGACTGTGCAGGATCTCTTCAAAGGATAGCAGAGAAAACCACAGGTAAGTAAGTCTTCTTTGTAAGTCACTGGGTGTTGCTTTTGGATGTAACACTTGCCCTTTAACTTGAGTACATTTGGATGCATAACATAGACTCAGAAAAGATGGTTGGTTACTAGATGCCAGAGAAGAACTAGTATTAAGTAATGTGTTCTTTTAGTTCAGGGGCTCTTTTATCTTACAGCATGGCTGATATGTTATGGAAGGTCTCAAAGGAATCTCTTGTTCAGATTTTCTATTTCCTCCCTTCCTGTTTCCTCCATCTTCAGTTCTGTTTTAGCATCAACTACAAATGCTGATGGTTAAATAATATTTATCTAAATCTGTGTAATTTATAGAAGCAGAGTCAAGATAAGACACCTTCACTATGTCTGTAGTCAATTTTACAATGACTTAGCGTGTGTGTGTGTGCACACGCATGTGCATGTGTAGATACTTGTTCCTCTCTACCATTATAGGTATATGCCTATATTTAGGTAGGTTAAATTAATATTTGTCTCTGGCTCTACTATTTACTTATCCCCTGGTAATATGAGCAGCTGTGTTTGAAAAACATCCTCTGTAATCAGAAGTATTTGTGTGGATTTCTTTGGAGCAATATAGGATCTGGTAGAATGTCTGTGCTACCTTTCACAAGTTATTTATTGTGGGGTTGTAGGCAGCAGTGATCTGGTCTATGGAGATACATTTGCTTACTTTGTCATGGTGCCAGCAAAACAAACTTTCAAGCTTTAGGCACAAAGACAATGACTTTAAGAGGAGAATGAAGAGGCAATAATTTTCAGATATGCCTATCTATTTCACTTCCCCAAATGGATATCTTGTTATAAATAACTACATAATATTTCCATCACAGCCACTAATGTGCAGGGTTTACAGCATGTATTTAAGTTTAATGGATTTTAGTTTACCCTTGAGAGAAGGGCAAAGTCTCAGTAGGGCAACCTTACTTCCTCTAGACAAGATATAAGCAACAACTGTGCAACTGCAGAGCAGGTCTAAAAATAGCTTTCTGGCAGTACAGTACAAAGCAATGAAGTATAAAAGCAAGACACTCAGTCTTATACTGCAGCTAGCTGCTCACTGGAGATTTTCTCAACTTTAATTCTAAGTATTATGAAAGAACCAATATAATATATAGGTGCATAAATTTTTCTATTACATATGTTAACTGTACTTCATGGAGTTGCACCTGCCCAAACTCATTTAGATTATATGAGGGAAATGGCAAGGTGCCACAGTACAAAAAAATGCTGTTACAGTAACAATAATAGATGCTCAGAGCAGTTGCAGCAACTATAACTAAATATCCTCCTTTCTCCCACTCCCTTTAAAAAATAAGAAAAAAAAAAAAAGAAAGAGAGAAAGGCAATTTATTGCAAAGACAATGACTAAGAGGCAAAGACAAAACTGGGTCTATTTCTGAACAAATCTCCAGCTTTCATTGGTAGCCACCCCAGCACTCTTTCAGCAGAGCTCCTCCCATCATTTTGGGCAAGGGGGAATTTAGTGATACACGGTTCACCAGTCCCAGGAGTCAAATAGGCTGCTACACTTTCTAAGCACCCTGTTTATTTAGACAAGAATGAAAGCCATTCATTGGGCTGGTTGAAACTAAACGAGCATCCTATTGAAATGTAGTTGTGTTGTATATCATGTTGATGTCCTGGTTTCCAAGCATATCTTGATCAGTGAACTCTGCTCTTCAACAGTTCTCACACTCGCCTTTTAACTGAGAACACAGAGTGTATTGATCGATATTGCTTTACGAACTGATAATCTGGTAATCACCCCTCAAACACAGTTATAGTCAATTAAGCTGATTTTTTTTTTTTAGTTAATTTTCCTGATTGTTACCAAATCTATATGTTCACACGCATGTCTTGGCTGCATGGCCAATGTGTTCAGACTTAACATCCATAAATGCGCCCAGAGTAGCCATCTGCAGAAAAAAAAGGTTTGTTTTCATTTTTTCTTCCAGTTTGCTGAACCCTTGATTTTTATCTGCCCCATAGGTCATCTGTTGTTCTTAAGGATGTGCACCAATTAGTAGTTATATTGACTTGAAAACACACATATTCATTTTCACTTTTTAAAAAGGTGCCCTGTAATCACCAGAGTATTGCCTACTAGCACTGAAAATGCTACCCTTAAAAGGCATTTGAGTGACAACCCACAAACTTTATCTTCAGTGAAGAGCCATGGTAGTTACCTATCTCCATCAAGACCATTAGAAATTTTTTTCTCTTCTTCATCAGATGCTACATATGCTACATAATGTTTTCTTTATGAGATATCCAGAGACACATCCTTTATTATTTTCCATTGTAGATTATAGGGTAGGTATTTGCACCTGCAACTCCACTCATATGCATGTACACACAGACACACATGTGCATACCTGTAAAAGCCTACCTCTTAGCTGTATTAGTCCCTGGCTGTTTGAGACAAATACATTTCAGCCCACTGTGCTAAGGCGACTGCCCCTCCTCTTCCTCTTCTCCCCTCCAGAACTGAAACTTACAGGAAAAGACGTGACAATATTTCTAAAAGCAGATTTTTACACACAAATCTGGGGCAGCAGGGGTGTTGTTGGTCATTGTTTCTCTTGAACTGTTTATTGTTCTGTAGAGGTTTACATGAGTGGAGCAGGCTTTTTCTTTTGTTGCCAAAGGAAGGGCAGATATGCTAATGGACAATTTGCAATAAATTGGACCTTTTCCACCGGTGTTTTAACAGTCAGAGGTGGCGCCTTTAGACACAGACATCTATGAGCTCTTCTTTCTCCATCTGGGGGCAGATCTTCAGTGGATGCAAATAACCTTAAGCTGCAATGAAATCACTGGCATTAGGACAGAGTGAATCAACTGAGTCAGCTCATGGGAACCCGTAGGGTACATTGATGAGCCATGTACGATCCAAATGGGGCCAGAAGAGTAAATTCAGGACAAAGCTGACTACAGCTCTGAAGGCAGATATACTCTCTTGGGGGTTGGAGGTCCTCCCTCCCAGTAGCTGTGGTGAGTATGAGGAAATCAGATGCAGTGGACATACAGTTCTTTAACACCAGCTTGGTGTGAATGCATATGGCCTGTTGTACCATGTATTTTAAAAACCCACAGGTATGGCATTCATTAAAACAATGGAAGGGGAAGATGGAGTGGTGTATGGGTGTACTTCGAATTTGAATGGAAATAAATCTATATCATATTAAGGAATTAAATTTTAGAATGAGTTTCAGTGCTACTTTTCAAAGAGCTTAATGTCACAAGGATACCAAGAATCCTTGAGTTCTCATGGCATCAGTGGAAGTGGAGAAATCTTGATATCATGTTAACAGGCAAAATAATTAGCTAACCTCTTAAATATGGACAGGTTTGATATTTCTTAATTTCTTAACTCTATTCCTTTTTAACTTGGATGTTGATGGCATTACTCTCTTCTGATTTTGAGTTAGTCCCTCCATCTGGCTGTTGTATATAATTTTATCTATTTCTGTTATCCTCAAATTAGTAGCAAAACCTAATTTTGTTTACTATAATGGTCTACTCATTATTTTAGATAAGTTTTCTGGCTTGTTCTTAAAAGCTTGATGGCTCACACTGGCAACATGAAAAAGACATTAAGGGGAAGTGGGGGAGAGACAAGGCTGATAAAGTGTTGTTGGGACTGCCAGCAGAAACTTTACTGGCCAGAGTGGAACTCTGCCTCTTCTGGGACCTTTGGAAACAATTGATAAAATAAAGCAACATTGATAGGTAGCAGTGCAAAATAAAGTAGAAAATGGCATAATATTGGTTAATTCATGAAGAAAATCAGCAGGAGATCATTATTCTAAGGACGCTAGTAGTTATCTCTGGTTAAGAGAAAGACGGTACTGTGGTATTTTGCCCCAGATTACCTAAACATCCTGTTTACCCTCCTGGTGTCTCTGGGCAATGTCAAATGCCTGCTTTGAAAGTTTTAAAGAACATCTGCATTGTGTTGCAATCGTTAGGCAGAATTTGCTATCTGACTTTATTTATCAGGGTGTTTTACTGTTGGGAGAAAACATATTTTTCTGGTATTGCTAACAACCTTTATCATGGCAGTCTGATATTTGGAGGTTAACGGGCAAAATAATTAGCTAACCTCTTAAATATGGACAGATATTAGTTTGATATTTCTTAATTTCTTAACTCTATTCCTTTATAACTTGGATGTTGATGGCATTACTCTCTTCTGATTTTGAGTTTTATTCAACTCTTATTTTATTCTACTTTAAAGAAACAACAGCAAAACTTCTGAGGTCAGATGACTATGTTAGAATTTCTCCTTTAATTTTAAGGATATTTCTGAATTTCCGGATGAAGAGAAAGAAATCAGGAACTTAATGGAAAATGCTTAAAACCAGTTCTTAAAAAGTTTAAATCTACTGTTTTTGTAAAAACATCTGTTAAGACTGTGAGAACTTGGCTGTGGCTTCTCCACCTTTGTTTTTGGTGAAATTGCCTTTTCTTCCTTTTGCCCCTGTTCTTTAACTTGGATCTCGTACCAAAATATTGCCATGTTGTGTCTGAACTGATATTTAAATAAAATATTTATTTTTAAAAAGATCATCATCATGAAATATTCCAGCTAAGTAAAATAAAGCATGAAGCAAAGCTTTTAGTTTATCATTGAGAAGTGTTTCTGAATTATCAGCGTCTTCTTATAGAACTGCAGGGCAAAAATGACTTCTGGCTGAAAGATACTGAGTATGTGTTTGGGAAGCATAACTGGTCTTATCTGGGTTGTTTTTTTTCATTGCTGTTCATTGAATATAGGTGATTCTTCAGTCTAGGTAGCAGGCAGCTCATTTGCATTGCATTTTGAACCACCACAAAGAGAAGAAGAGTTATTTTTGCCTCTGTTTCTTCTGCTCATCACATAGACTGTCAGGTCTTTGTTTTATGGCCTGGCTATTTGAAGTAGAAAAATCTCTGAACTTAAGGGTGGTAAATTCAAAAGGACACTAGGAGTCAAAAGCAGATTCAATATAGGAAGTAGGTATCTGAAGTGGGACTTTGGCAGAATTTTTACATGTTATTAGTATATTAGATAAACATGGCTATGTTTTTATTCCTTTAATAGGTCTATCTTTCTACAAAGTCATCTGAAAGTTATTACAGTCTTTATAGAGCATATTGTGTGTTTGAACAGCAGAAGCAAACACAATGCAAATTTAACACTCTTCAGTGCTAAAATTAAAGAATTATTTTAACACAACGCAAAGCCTCTAGCTTTTTCTTACCTTGCTTGCTACCTGTTTCAATTTGGCAGGAGAGAGATGAATGACCAATATGAAGTCGCTTGCTGCAGAAAAAGCATTACAAAACAAACTCCTCATATGTGTCCCTTTTACCTCTGAAAAACTGTCCAATTTCACATATATTTCTGAGTAGAAGCATGCCTTTAAAAACACAGTATGGGATAGCTTATACAGCATTGCATCTGTAGCGGAAGGCTTATAGCCACCTAACCCTTCATTGTCAAAGCTTAACATTACAACTATGTTAATATGCTTGGTATTGACTATCCATGAACACTTGAAATCAAAGCACATTTGTTGATTCATGCCCTTACCCTCTAATTTATCGTGCAAGCTCCTTCCAAGATTTCAGCCCCAGATCTTATATCTCTTCTCCATTATGCGAACTAACAATAATTTTAACTGCTTAACCTGCTAAAATGCTATTGGTTTGTGACCTGAAAGTTTGCACAAGGCCACATTTCTCTAAGTCTTGTATCCTACCCACACTCAGAACTCTGATCCTGAGCACCCAACCTTGAGAGCATCCAGGCTCCTCAATTTCCTCTTCTGCTCAGGAGGACATAAGTCCACAGCTCCCACCTTGAATGGATGGCCAGCTGCATCTTGGATCATTAGTTGTCATAGAACAAAGTGGGTTCTGACTTGTTGAAACCTCAGAAAACCAGGCAGGTTTTATACTACATACAGAAATCTAGACCTCTGTTCTGCTGCTGGTACCTCAGGTGGCTAATATAAAGCCAGCCTAGGTGTATCTCTCCTGCAGAACAATGGATGGGTTTGAAAATTGATTACAGTAAACTACTGATACATACTGTAAACAAACACAAGTTAAACTTAAGCTACCTACTTGAGTGGTGTTGGCAGTCATGCTTTTATAGCTGCATTGTAAATATGGCCTAAGTCCTTTTTCAGATTTGGCCTCTGGTTGTTTACCTGTCCATTGTTTTGATTATAACTGAGCCCCCATTTACTCTTTAAACATGGTGCCTTTGAAAACCTTCCTCTCCAGATAAGAAGATGGGCTCATGTTTCAAGATACTTAATTGGTTTATAATAATTTTTTTTCCTTCAGTCAAGATATTCATGCTTTTTCCCCACTGAGTATTTTGTTATAGTATGTACAACACAATTTGCACCAGTACAATTTCTCTTGGTTATCTTTCTGCTGTAATTTATGCTGCTTTTGTATAACTCAGGCCTACAACAAAGCCGCAACCATGCAAACTAAATATCTAGGTGGCATCTCAGTGCTTGCCTTTCTCACTCTGTGCTATAACATGAAATTGCTCCAATGTTTGTTTTCTCTGTATTGGGAGCAAAGGCCGAGGTAAATAGAAAGTGGATGTACTGTAAACAAAGATCAAACAGCTGGTGTTAAGAATATTTCCTATGTAAATATGCATATTGCTGAATTAAGCATGGATCAAAGTGTCCTGAATATTAGAAAGGCTAGCTGATTGGGAATACGTAGCGTAAAAGCAATTGGTACTTTGGTCTGGTGACACTTATTTCATTGTACAGAAACTGCACCCCTAAAAATGCTCTTCAGAACATAGTGAAAAGTAGAAGACTTCCATCTGTAACATTTAATGTGTAACTAGTAATTAGTTTTGGCAAATGTTAAAATGTCTATTGAAAACAGAAGGAAAGAAAGAAATCTTTAACCGTCCTGCATCTGTACAATAAAGGTGCAGTTCTGGACATCTTAAACAAAAGATGCTATTAGTTTTCCTTCCCAGGCCCCATTGTTTGATATTTCCCAAACATGTTGTGGTTATGGACACGGCATTCATAAGATTCCCTCTATTTATATTAAAGTGACACCAGAGAAAGTGAAGAAGTACTGTACAACAGGGGTTCTCCTAGTATGAATGGCACTTTAATAGAGAGCCTGTTTTGTAGGTTAGTTCTCCCCCTGCTTTCTTTCCAGACTACCTAGTTCTAATACTTAAAACATTCCTCTAACATCTAAAGTAATTGCTGCTTGGAAAAGTGATCTTAGAGCTTGATTTTTTTTCCCAAGTTTTGAGGACTGACAGCTCCCTGATGAAGTCCGTGGGAAAAAGTAGTGCCCATAACCTTTGAAAATCAAGTTTTTCATGTCTTTCACTGACTTTCAAGGACATTTATAGCAGCTGGAAATCTTGACCTGCTACAACTCTGTGAGTGACCAGCAGGTCATGGATGACTCACTGAGAACTTCCTCTACATAGAACCTTCCACTTATGGTATCATTCTTAACCTTTCCTCTTTCCACCCCTTTAAGGATAGTTTTTATCTGCCAGTTCCGTGTTAATTAGAGTGTCCATATGCAAAGGGTCCTTCTGATATTTCTTAAGGTGAATGAGAGAACCAGAATTTAACATTGCTCTCTTTGTAAAAAGGTTATATAAAGAATGTTGAAATGAAAATAATAAAATTCTCTCAAATACTTTCAAAACAGGTAAAATATAGGATGGTTATAGAGTGTTTATAGTTTTTAAGTGTCTTCCAAATCAGAGAGATCATCTTTTCTCTTGAGCTAGGTTCTGTGCAGCAGAAAAGCATCACCACTGAACTCCTTGAGAAAAGTTCTTTTTCCCTCTGTTTCTGTCAGAGGGAACACCATGTCCCTTGTTTGGGATTCAGTGCTTATCCACTGGAGAGAAAAAACAGTATAGTGCAATTTAGGTCAGAGACTCAAAAATGCAAGAAATGAAATCTTACCCTCAGGAGAATTTTTATTTCCAAAAGGAAAAAAATACCTTATTTTGTCTAAAACCTAGCTGCTGCCATTTCCCATACGTGTCAAACACATGGATGTCAGTGTGTAATTTTGTAATAACAGATAGCATTATACTGTACTTGTGTAACTATGCAGTAAGACACAAAATGCTCCATGGAAATCTCTGCTCCATGGAAGTCTGGTTTTGCTACTAACTTAAACTGCTGGATTTCTCCCTGTACACTGGACAGCTGACACCAAGAGTCCAGGGACAACACATAGGCTGAGATATACTGATGAAGACTTTGGGCTGTAAAAGCATTAATGATAGAGCAAAGGTATTGAAGCGCAATCTGTGACCAGGAAGGACTACAGTTAAGCAGACATACTGTTTGCAGAGATTAGTGGAGGGAAAAATAAATTACTGGCAACCTGTTCAAGTCAGTTAGCACATTCACCAGAAGGCAGATCACTGCTACTACTTTATTAACTTTGAAAACTAAAATAAGTCTGCCCTGAGGAGATCAGAATGGTGCTGCTGAAACTGACCCACTGCTGCTTCAAGAATAATCTAATAAAGTTAATGCTGGAGGTGGTATTTCAGAAGTGCTTGCAAAGATAACTGTCAAAATGCCCGGGAAAGCAGAAACTCCAGGGACTGTACCAAAAAACGGGAATATGAAAAATGTGAAGCTGGTGGTAGAAAGAGGAGAAAATAGAAGTTTAATTAACAACATAATTGGGTTTGAAAATCAGTTCAGCCCTTCATTAAAAGGTCATTTGAAACTCGTAGCAAAAGAAATGTGCCTTCAAATATTCTAGCGTATACTGAAGCTGTAAGAAGACCAGCCACAAGGTGACTAGAAACGGAATGGCTTGAAAATACATTGAATCATGACATTTTGAGACAGCTCTTCAGCTAGTCTAAGTTGGTGTAACTCCCTTGGCTTCTGTGGAACTGTACTCGTTTACATGAGCTGAGGAGCTGACCTAATGTGTCTCACTGCAACTGGGAATGGAGGTAGGGGGCTTGAGGGGAGGGTAGAGACATTTCTCTGTAAAACTGGTGAGACTGCATCTGAAGTGCTGGGTCCGGTTTTGAATTTGCCAATATGAGAGACATGGACATACTGGAGCAAGTTCATTAAAGGGCCATGAAGATGATCAAGGAGTTAGAGTACCTGATATATGAGGAGAGGCTGGGAGAGCTGGGACTATTTAGCTTGAGAAGAGAAGAATAAGGGGGATCTTGGCAATGTGCTTAAATACGTGATGGGAGGGAGTAAAGAAGATGGAGCTTGAGTCTTACTAGCAGTGTCCAGTGAAAGGGCAAGAGGCAATGGGTACAAGTGAAATACAGAAATATCCATAAGCATAAGAAATACATTTTTTACTGTGAGGGTAGTCAAACGCTGGAAATGGTTGCCCAGAAAGACTCTGGAGATTCCATCTGTGGAGACACTCAAAACCCTGGATGAGATCTGGAGCCGCCTGCTCTAATTGACTCTGCCTTGAGCAGGGGCGTTGGTCTGGATGATCACCAGAGGTTGCTTCCAGCCTCAACCATTCTGGGATTCTTTCATCTGAGCAAACTGATGAAGGGGGGCAGGGGTGAAGAGGGGTTTTGGGTTTGTTTTTTTTCATTATGAAGATTTATACTCTAGTCTTGGTAAATAAATTGAAATCTGGTTTTCTTGAAGGCTGATATGCAAGGGTGTAAACAAAATGTATGGATTTTTTTTGTTTGCTTCTGATGTGCTTTTGGAAGGTCAGCTTTTCTAGAATTGCAGATCGCTTTAGAAGGGTTTAACAGGCATATGGGAAGAAATAAAAAGTCATTTCAACTGCAGATTAGAAGTTCTTGGAGCAAGTACTGTGCTTTTCTCTTTCAGTCTGCATTGTGCTCTTACAGCGCTGCCAAAATTAAAGAGGAAACATGGAAGAAAAAAATACTGTTTTTTCAAGTACCTGCTAGACTAAGTAGCCTCCTCTAGGAAATGCATGGTATATTAAATGGCTTGGAGAAGATAGCACTGAAAAAAGAGGGCATACGCTGAGCAGGAGGCAAGATATATTGTTGTCTGTTCTAGTCACAGAAAAAAATCACACAAGTCAGTGGAAGATATTCCTTCACAGGCAGTTGTACAGCGATCTAAACCATTCAGATTTGACCCTGTACTTCCTGGAAAGTAAAGTTGCCATTAATTTTTGAGGCACGTAGGATTGTCTGGAATTCTGCTAGCCTGTGTCTTGGAAAGAGTCTCCCTGTTTTAACCTTTAAGTCTAATGTCCTGTCTTATCAAAGAGGATGTTACTTGTTCTGTAGCACTCCCTGTAAGAGGAGATATCCCTAAGCAGAAATAAAAGAAAAGGAGATTCTGCTGTTCAGTCCAGTGAGGCAAGCAGTCCACCTAAAAATTTCCTTCTTTCAATCTGGGTGCACATTTTTCAAATGCATTATTTTCTGCAACACTCTTTAAGGTGTTGTGGGAAAATCCTGCAGCCCTGTTCCTGTGCAACAAGAAAGCAAATGATTTGCTCAGGATCCTGTGAATATATTATGATGTGCTGACTGGATCTCTTTGGTAACTGGGGTCCTAACTCAACAGAGAAATCCATCTCTAGCAAAGGCTATGTAAACTGTTCTGGTGGGTTGACCTTGGCTGGCTACCAGACATTGAACCAGCTGCTCTCTCACTCCCCCCTCAATAGGACAGGGAGAGAAAGTAAGATAAAAAAGACTGTGAACTGAGATGAAGACAGGGGTATCACTTATCAATTACCATCATAGACAAAACAGACTTGATCTGGAGAAAAATAATTCATTGACGATTAAAATAGAGTTGGATGGAAAGGAACAAAGACAAAAAAGGAAAACACCATCCCACACACCTCTTATTCCCCGGCCCAATGTCACCCCTTCATTCCTGACTCCTCCATCTCCTCCAACCCCCAAACGCCACGGTGGGGGTTAATGGGAGGTTGCAGTCAGTCTATAGCAGGTTGCAGTCAGGCTCTAACAGTTCCTCTCTGCTAACCCTTCCTCTTCACACTTCTCCCCTGCTCCAGTGTGGGTCCTCTCCATGGACTACAGTCCTTCAGGATAAACCTGGTCCAGCATGGTCTTTCCATGGGCCACAGTTCCTTCAGGAAATAATCTACCTACTCCAGTGTGGAGTCCTACATGGGCTACAGTGTGGGTATCTGCTCTGCCATGGTTTCCTCCACAGGCTGCTGAGAGGTCCATGACTAGGTACTATTGCTATTTTGGAAAGAATGAATATCTCCTTCCTACTGAAAGTATTGAATTTGGAAGTATAAAAATGTTTACTGAATAGACAGAAAGCAGTAGTGGTATAGGTGGGTTACACCCTTAATCACAGTGTTGAGAAGTAGGTAAACTTCTTTCCTGGAGAAAAGGATTTCACCACCACTGTAAAAAGTTTTCTGTTGGAGCAGAAATATGTGGCAGAATATCACTGTGTCAAATCAACACTACACTTCCGATGTTCATGTGCAATAAGTCAATCTTCCTAGCAAAATTTCATGCCCTTCCAATATAGCCCTTTCAAGGCTGAATTTGGCCTGGAATACCTTTATTCTTTTTTTTTAAATTATTATTGCCCATTTATTAAATCCATGTACTGCAAACCTCCAGCCTGCAGAAGTTCCACCTCAACAATGAACAGCATGAAAGCCTTGCTGAATGTTAAGTTTCTTTTATTGCTAAAGTTGAACTGCCTTATCTGGTTTGCTACAAATAGTAGAACAATTATTTCTAATCCTGTGGGATGTGTTGATTGGCAAGTGATAAATATCTCACAAAAACAATTTTCTTTGGAGCACTTATGGCAGCCAAAAACCAATGATTAATTGATTAGTGTCTGTTCTGTAGATAAGAAGTCCATAATTTATTTACATTTTTATCCTCAAATGCTTATTAGAGGCTGGAACAGGAAAGTCAGTGCACTGCTTACATTGTTTTATTGCAAAAGAAGTATGTTGCTCTAGTTTAAATAACCAAACACGGACGACTATCTTTCTAAATTCATTTATCAGAAGGAAATGATGTAGATAGCAAATGTATTCTGCTGCTTCTCAGAAAAAAAAAAAGGGAAAGAAAAAAGAAAGAAAGAAAATAAAAGAAAAATATATTGATGAAGAAAAATACAGAGGAGGGAATGATTCTGGATTCCTAATGAAAATCGTAGATTTTCTGAGGGAGAATGCTTATATGTTATTTCCTTCTCAGGGGATTCCTTTAAAGTCTGATTCTTAGGCTATTGCACCTCTACTCTTCACCTGTCAAATAAGAAAGCCAACATCATCTGTGTTCAAAGTTCTGAATATGAGTTGGGATTATGAAGATCTCAGATATGATAGAAATGGAGGTTATATTGATCAATTAAATAAAAAGCTTTTAAAAAGTTGTACAAAGGCTAAGCAACACAACTACAAGCACACTGTGAATTTCATGCTACCTCTCCAAAAACATGCTTCATTGTTAAATGTTATGGGAAGACTTAAAAGATGCATCTTTATACAGATAAAGAGGCATTGCTAATAATACCAGCCAGTTTTGCAATATTTTTCCTGAATATTATTCACTTCCTGGAAAACTTCTTGAAAATCTCTGACTGTGACAGTGCTAGAAATCAATGGCTGTGAAAACTGAGTGCCTTATTAGAATGTTTATGTGTGAATATGTTGATTTAGTTAAAAGGACACTGTAAGAAAAACAAGCAAGAAGTTAAGGCCATTCTCAACAAACACTTGAGAGCTGTTATGAGACCATAGTAGAATGGAAAACAACCTTGGAATCAGAGCAAGAAATACAGTTTAATAAGGGACTTTATCCTCTGTCTGGGGACAGAGGGTAGTTTGGTAGCAGTATCAATTTACTTTTCCTGCTGTGTTGGCTAAAAAAGTTCATCGTCTCTAGGTTACCTTCAGGTGCTAAGCTTATATTGTCATGCATAAACAGTAGCCTGTTTAAGAAATACTTTTCTTGCAGAATTAGTTCCTTCTGTTTTAAATGAATGGTAATTTCAAGGCTGGTGATACCCATTTCCTGAGCTGTCACAGACTATTGTTTGTACTTCAGAATATACTCCTTGCATGACTTTTGACCTTCATGATCTTCTTCACAGGCTCAGATGGTGTCACAGCCTTGACTACTGCTTTCCAACTCTGGGGACATGTATTTTTTAAGACAGTGTAGAATGAAGAACTGGTGTGTGCATTTTTGCATGTTGTGTTTTCCGTGGTACAAATGCCTAAGGGACTTCTAAAATCTGGTTTACAATGAATACAAGG
Organism: Haliaeetus albicilla; assembly: GCF_947461875.1. Lineage (NCBI taxonomy): Eukaryota > Metazoa > Chordata > Aves > Accipitriformes > Accipitridae > Haliaeetus > Haliaeetus albicilla. Next base: position 27,273,462 of record NC_091503.1, on the reverse strand, counting down.
CTGACTGTAGTAATCTTTACTTGCAAGCAGCTATTCTTTTAAAGCTGAACTCAAAATAACTATTTTTTTTTTACTATCCAAGAGTTGATTTTTCACTGATAAGATGAATATTGACAGTGTTATAAACTCATAGCAGTAAAAGCAATGCTTGATATTTGTGACTGTTTAAGAAGGGATAGCACCTGCCCTAAGGAATTGTACCAGAAAATAGCCAGATCTCATGAAGAAGGGAGATTAAAGGCTCCCTTTTAAAGGGAGATTAAAAGCTGTGTTGTGTAAATTGACACAATTCCTTTTGTCAGCTCAGCAGTAGTGGATATGTAAGAAGGACCAATGTATGGAAGAACAGGCTTTGCTCATTATTCCATGTACAAGCAATGGGCCAGTTTAATTTCCAAGTTCAAATAAAAATATTTGTGGGCAGACTTTCAGAGGGTTTATTTTTTATCCAATGAAATTAGGAATCAGCAATGTTATGCATCAAATTTCCTGCTGGATAAACCAATTCAAATTATAAGTAAAATCAAAATTGGCTATGTTTCTTTCCTTTTATGGCTTTTGATCTGCTTGGTAGCTCTCTGCCTCTTTCCTCTTCTGGTTCCTTCACCTCCTCTCTTTTCTTGAATATTAAAAAAAAATAAAATTAAATTGCATTCTCCAGTCTTCTTACTACTTTGTCATCCCCTCACTGAAGAATTAAAATACAACATCTTATCATAAACACTGCCTGTTTATTAGTTCATTAGACCAAGGAAAAGAAAAGAATAGTACATGACCAGAATTCGATAATATTCATATAAAGCTAACATAGTCTTGTCTTTTGTTTGCATTAAATATGAATTTTTAATAATAAACTTATGAAAATCCAGTCTATTCAGGAACAAGCAGTAAACCCAGCAGTATTCATTTGATAAGCTGATGGTAATGCACTCAGCTGTAATGAACTGTATATTCTGTATAATTCCATCATCCTATCCTTGTATTCAGAAAACACCGAGAATGTTGTAACACTAGAAGAGTAAAGTAGAAACAGAGCACCCTCTGGAAATGGCAATCAGTAAATAACATTCTCAAATGTTCTTCAAGTCTATTGTCTTTTCTACCTTGTCTTCTCATCATATCTCTTTAAAATTTGTGTACATTTTCAGGTGAATCTTTTTAAATTGACACTAAATGAGTGTTTCTTGGGGAGTGGAAATGCTTTTTATTCCTCATAACACAGAACACTTTGGAAAAAAAATAATCTGGAGTGTGCAATATATCTGAATTATGGCGCAGCATCAATGACACTTAAATCCTCTACAGATATCTGTTGCTAATGCGAATGGCTAACTAGCAAAGGTGTTGTGTAAGTCTAGATGGTAAATGATTATGGGATTGTAAATGGATTTATTACATTTGTTTTGTGTAATATCATGAAATATAGTATAATATTGTGGTGGGTTGACCCTGGCTGGATGCCAGGTGCCCACCAAAGCCGTTCTATCACTCCCCCACCCTCAACTGGACAGGGGAGAGAAAATATAACAAAGGGCTCATGGGTCGAGATAAGGACAGGGAAGGATCACTCAACCAATTACCGTCACAGGCAAAACAGACTCAACTTGGGAAAAATAACTTAATTTATTGCCAATCAAACCAGAGCAGGGTAATGAGAAATAAAACCAAATCTCAAAACACCTTCCCTCCACCCTCCCTTCTTCCCGGGCACAGCTTCACTCCCAAATTCTCTACCTATCCCCCCCCAGCAGTGCAGGAGGACAGGGAAAGGGGGTTGGGGTCACCTCATCACACGTTATCTCTGCCGCTCCTTCCTCCTCAGGGGCAGGACTCCTCAATCTTCCCCTGCTTCAGCATGGGGTCCCTCCCACGGGAGACAGACCTCCACAAACTTCTCCAACGTGGGTCCTTCCCACGGGCTGCAGTTCTTCACGAACTGCTCCAGCGTGGGTCTTTTCCACAGGCTGCAGTCCTTCAGGCACAGACTGCTCCAGCGTGGGTCCCCCGCGGGGTCACAAGTCCTTCCAGAAAACCTGCTCCAGCGTGGGCTCCTCTCTCCACGGGGCCACAGGTCCTGCCAGGAGCCTGCTCCAGCATGGGGTTCCCACGGGGCCACAGCCTCCTTCGGGCATCCCCCTGCTCCAGCGTCGGGTCCTCCATGGGCTGCAGGTGGAGATCTGCTCCACCGTGGACCTCCCTGGGCTGCAGGGGGACAGCCTGCCTCACCATGGTCTTCCCCATGGGCTGCAGGGGAATCTCTGCTCCGGCACCTGGAGCATCTCCTCCCCCTCCTTCTGCACTGACCTGGGGGTCTGCAGGGCTGTTTCTCTTACATGTTCTCACTCCTCTCTCCGGCTGCAGTTTCTGTGCCCCAGCAACTTTTTTCCATTTTTAAATATGTTCTCCCAGAGGTGCTACCTCCATCACTGATGGGCTCGGCCTTGGCCTGCGGTGGGTCCCTCTTAGAGCCGGCTGGTATTGGCTCTGCCAGACACAGGGGAAGCTTCCAGCAGCTTCTCACAGAAGCCACCCCTGTAACCCCCCGCTACCAAAACCTTGCCACACAAAGCCAATACAAATATCAGAGTAAAAAATCCTGGAGGCATTGAATTACATGAACAATTTAGCACAAAGCCAAACTAATCTCCAGTTGTCATATATGAAAAAAGAGAATACATTATCCATAAAATGGAAATCATCGATCCCTATTTCTACTCCATATTTAGCTATTATTGAAATTATTGCTTTTTGAAAAGAGAATGGGGGAGAGTGAACTAAGTCTTTCTTTTGTAGGTAAACTAAGCTACCTTATGGGTCAACATGTCATATCCTACAACTTCCTGTAATCTAAATAAAAAACAATATAAAAATGCCTTTTCTGTGATGGAAAAATTTTTTTATTAGTGACAAATGATTACCAGAGTTTTAAACTCAACAGTAGCTTAACTACGAAAGAATTTCATGTGCTGGGTTTCTGGCTTGCTAAAATTTGTGTTCCTTTTTTCTTTCCACGTTCTATAACAAAAGTTAAATATCACACTGACAATGCCACTGTCTTACGGGTTAGAAAGATGTGTATGTGTGCTTCCATGATGTAAATAATAAAAAACCTTTCCACCTTGTATAAGAAAAAAAACAGATAGGAATATGTTTAAGTCAATTAAAAATGTTATTTTTATACATTCTAAAAAGTTGCATTTATGAAAAAGATTTTGAAAGCCTTTGTGATTCATCAATAGGCACTACCAGAAATTAAATGTGTTCCTCACAGAGCACTTAAACTTTATGCTTTATCCTCCTCCCTTACAGACTACATTGGTGTTAGATTGACAGTTTCATCAATACCCATCACAAACTGTATATACATGTGTTTCCTTAATACATGTTTACTAATGGGGCTTGATGCTTTTCTTGGCCTATTGATTATGTCTATCTGAACTGACTGTATTTTCTGGTTCAGCAGATGTAAACTGAAAAATCTTACTCTAATACTTCTTTACTGAGATGCTACAAGATCAGCCTCTAGTGGGACTTTGTTAGCATTTCTGGTCAATGGAAGTGGTAGATGAAAATGTTAAAAATACCATGGAATCGTGATGTTGTCTTGCCACTACTGTTTTTTCCAAAGCAAATCTTTTCCTTTTATACTCTGGGAAATACTAGAATTATCTCTTACTATTTTAGGGAAATCACTAATATTCTGCAATAAAAGACCAAATTTAGCTCTGGATGAAACTGTAGCTTTATTGAAGCAATGACAGTGTTATTGTTGACCTCAGTGGGAAGGACCGTGACCTCAGATGTTTAGTCAATGTACTTTGACTTTCATGTAAGAGCATGATACATGATTAAACACTGTGTTAAAAAGTCACATATGATCAAATCACGGAATCACAGAGTGGTTGAAGTTGGAAGGGATCACCTGAGGTCATCTGGTCCAACCCACCTGCTCAAGCAGGGCTACCTAGAGCAAGCTGCCCAGAACCATGCCCAGAGTTCTCCAGAGTTCTAGAATTGTATTAGCAGGTACTAATGTATAAGATCTAAGTGACCTGTGGTGAGGCCAGGAATATACAGTGACTTGGACCTTTACTAGTTGTATTGCCTATCTGACAAAAGCATTTTTTTCTTTCTCCTCTCTTCTCTGCTTCCTAAGCATGAATCTAAAGACTGGAGGAAAGTGCAGGAGATTGTGTCACTGAGTGGGTTGTTGCCTTATATACTTTTTTCTTTTACTTTTTAAAGCACCTCAATTTTAATTACTGGATAAACAGACCATGTATATGTATAATTTTTGCATATATTTATTCAATACAGTGCTGAGTTTTATTTGAACTGTGCTGTATGGTAACTATAAATGCTACTCTATCTTGCATTTTCTGCCTCATGGTGAGTCGTGACATGGTACTAAACTAAATGGATGTCCTTTTTACTATGAAGCGTTATGGCTGAATTATGCTTTCAGCCTATAAGCATGGGGTACTGCCCTTTCAGTATTCTTCACATTTGCTGAGACTTTTTATAACTTATTTCTCAGATGATGCCTTTGAAAGGCAATTTTCTTGTTATTTACAGAGAATTGTCTATGTGAAAATGCCAATCACAGCTTCATAAATAATTTACACTGGCTCTGCCATTTCATCCTTCCCCACTCCAACCCTAGTGCTGTCTCTCTTCCCCGTGGCAACAGAACCATTTCTGTGATTGTCTGACAACATCAACAAACACAGGTAAACAAGAAAAGCTAAACCTCACCACTACTTTTTTTTTCTTCTTTTTTTTTTTTTTTTTTTGCAGGCTACCATATGGTCGCACAAAAGCTTGTGCCGCCAAAAGCAGGAGATGGAAAGAGGCCTGGTAGGAACAGGGAGGAGAGAGAGAGTGGGCAGTTCTGCTTCCTCCTGTGAGTACTCTGGGGTAGTGCAGACTGAGTTTGTAGCAATAGCTGTTGAATTTTAATTTTGTTCTTTGGATTGTGCATCATAGTGGCATTTTAAGAGCCACATTCAAAATCAATCTGGACAAGTAATTGCAGTGTGAGGAGATATATCCAGAGCACCCACTTTGGGGCAACTAATTTAGCTACCTAGTTTCCATTTGTTCCTCCTAACTTCTCCAGGTTAAAATCCCTTTGATGAATTGTCTGCACTGAATTGCACCCTGGAAAACTTACCTTCTCTCTGTAGCCCAAGGAGAAGATGGATATACTCCAACAGGGACCCTGAAGGTTCTGCTTGCTAAGTATGGGACATGTGCTCAAAGCTGCCCCTGCAGCACATGGGATCTGTGCTTTCCTGAACCTGCATGAGTGCTTTAATCGCATAAAGACTACATGCTCTTCTAAAACACCTATGCTTGAGAGGTAACCATCCACCTCAAGTGTGAAACCTGATTCCATCAGGGAAGAAAGAACTCTGGGTTTGGACCAAAGTGAACAGAAGAGGGCAAGGGGCCAAGCTGTTAAGACCAAACTATTTCTTCATCTATAGATTTAGAATTTATGGAAATAGGCCTTTCTGTAAATTCAGATGTTCTTACCTTACCTTTGGACTTCTGCTTCGAAAGCACAGTGTGTGCTAAATAAAAGCTTGGGCACTCATTGCTCCTTGGGAAGAAGCCAATCATACTGCATGTCATTTCAGGTACTGAGGGGAGGAGCAGAGACCCTGTGAGGAAAATAGCACAGGATTAAAGAATGATTTCCTAGCACTGGTGCACAAGTGTGAAAGAGATGAGTGAACACAGGAGTGCACAAAGGCCCCTAATTTTGGCCTTTCTGAAGTTTGCAATGTTTGATTTTTATGACTCTGATGTTGGTTTGTTTTTTTTAACAAGCAGCCAAGAGTTGGGGTGGGGGAGAAGAGGGACTATTAGGGTCCTAGTTTCTAGGAATTTTTTAATGTTTGCAGACTTTTTTTTAAACTGGAATTATGCAATGTGTCATAAACCCAAATTTTTTATTCCTTCCCAAGTTTAAGCTTTTCATTCTATCTGATGCACAAAATCTATGGCCATGTTAGATATGCTGGAGCATACTAAACCTATTCACAATGTTACAGTCTTGTTCAGCACCTCAGATGAGAAAGGGTAGGTGAAAACAGTAAGATATCAGTTTCTTAAACCTCCTTACTTCTGCATCTGACTGAATACTCCCTAGGCATTTTCAGAGGAAAGTAAAACATGCTAATGCTAAACTTTTATGTTTTGAACTAATGATATTTTAAACTAATTTGGCGTACTTTACACAAACTTAGCAACAGAAGCCCTTGCACAGTCAACTACAGTGGTGTAGAAAACTTCTCATAAGCACTGTTTCCAGCTTCCAAGTGAAACCAGATCATTAAAAGCTTTGCCAGTCCTCTGTATCTACAAGATAGAAGACTGCATGCTTAGTCATGCAGGTGAGTCTCCACCCTCTCCACTATGCTATTTTATTCTTGTCAGGCATCAACTTTTCCACACTGCAAATGATGGATGTATGAATGCAAAATGTTTGAAAACAGTAGTACAGAGTCTATTTATGTGTGCCTGTGTTTCTGTAAGTATATGTAGAAAAGACAACAAGTTATTAAAAAAAAAAGAAAAGAAAAAAGTAAGTACTGTGAGAAGCAGAGAAGGCAGTGTAGTTCCCAAGGCAACTAATCTTTTCTCTTTTTGTTAAACCCTAGAGCTCAGGTAGGCAAAGAGCAATCCTCACATCGCCACAAATGTACTCCTATTTTTTTGTAGAACAATCTCTGTCATTGGCTAACATTTTTGTCCAAGATAGAATTTGTCTGTTTAAAGTGGGAGAGATTGATGTTTCCAGTGATGGAGGATTATGTACTTTATGACTAGTATGCTGTCTTTAATCCATTTTATTTCACTTCTTGAAATTTTACTCATTTTAGTGGTACCTCCCAGAAGGCAAGAGGGATTTTAACAAAGTAATATCAGAATGCAAAATCAGACCTACTCATTCAGGTATTCTGGTCTAGTCTTTTTTAATATACGCCAGCTAAGTGCTACTACAAAATCCCACATGTGTAGAACAGTGCTACCTGCACATTCTATCTGCCTAAACAAAACTTTCCTTTCCTTTCTGCAGTGTGTTTAATGGGAAGATGGGAACAAAATAACCAAAATCCATTGATCTTTTTAAAGTTACCTTAGTTGTTCCTATTGAACACTTGCTTTTAGGAACTAATTTATAAATGTAGAGGACACATGTAGAGTAACTGAGCTGGTAGCAAGGACAGTTTGGAGCATCCATCTCATGAAAAAGTAATGAAAATAACTAGGATGAAAACAGATTTAAGACAATACAAAGAACATGTGAAAGAGAGTCATTTGGGGTTTTTTTTGAGGCTCTTGCAGATGTATTTCCAGCGTTCCGGAGGATGGATGGACTTCAGTGTAAACTTGTAAGAATGTTTAAGTGGGATTTTGGTCACTCGTCTGTTGGTTGCAAGGACCCTGAATTTACTTGGTGGCCTCTTGCTGGATTTTGGCCCAAGACATTTACATTTTAATGGAGAAGACTGATCCACAGGGAAGTGAGTGAATTGTCACAGAGTCAAACTGTGGATAGGCTATAAAGTACAGAAGGAAACCCAGCTGTCTTGACCTTCTAATCCTCGTCCCTGATCATTGCACAACATAGTTTTCATCAATTTATACTATACTTTGGATTTTAAAGAGACACACAGTTTTTTGAGGCTTTATTAATAACAGGAACTGAGTAAGGGCATCCTCACTGTGGTATGTTATACTCAGTGCTTCCATCAGCTGCTGATTTGCCTGGAGACTATTAAATCTGTCTACAGTAATATAGGTCCACCAAATCACCAACATGCTAGTGGCAATCCACCAACAACATTTATACCTCCATATTTGTGGTTGCCTTAGTCCAATGCAGTGAGCCAAACAAGCAGTAAAATCACAAAACTTTCTCTGCCAAGAACCCCTGGCTTAGAAGAGTGTCCAACAACTCATTATGGACCTTAAAGTCTATTACTAGGAGTCTCTAATGTTGCTTCAGTGCGCCATCCCATCAAAACTAGGAAAGCTGTTTAGCATAATCTGGTGACTTCCATTTCTATATGAACATTTCACACACTGCCAAACAGAAACATTTATCAGTAATGGGCTAGATACTTTACAGATATTCTTGCAGTACCAGTACAGAGTAAGAACATGGAGAGAACACTATCGCTTTAATAAAACAAAGTTTTTGGACAGTGGGATCAGGGTTGAGAGACCAGAAGCCATCTAATCCCATTAATTATCTTCATTTGGTAATATGAAAATGTTAATAGAAATAAAGAGAGCGATATTTGTCAGAAGAGCAGCATCATTGCTTACTGCTTAGGGCAAATTTGTGCTGTTAAATTTCATGTTTGTGCTTGACAATAACCTTTCATATACTCAGCAATTTCATGGTGACATTAAATCTGGAATTAACCAGACCACACAGCAGATTGAAAGGTTAGAAATTTATTAGGACTTATACCATGGATCCTTGAAATAAATGAGAGTATTTACATCAACTTCTGTGGCCTTAGAGTCAGGCTGTGAATGCAGAGATGCATTCAAAGTAAACTTGGCCCTTTTGTTAGGGTTTTAGAACACTGCTGTTATTTTCCTGTTCTATCATTTCACCCTGTTATAGCCTGTGTCTTCTACCAGAAACACTGTTTATCAAGGAAGTATCCAAAAGCACGGACTATTACAGGATTTTTGTTGTGCTAGATGTCTTTCATATATAGAATAATAAATCATGTTCTCTTCAGTTTACAATAAAGCATTTCACTTCCAACTAATATTAAATTAAGTTGGACTGCACTTGCACCAGCAGAATGTGTCAGGGGCAGGAGAGAGCTAGATATATTTAGCTTTTCCAAGATTTCCAAGATTGGACCAAAACTCAGGACATGAACCAATTCTTTTCTCGTTCTAGCACTGGTGAATTTGTACCAAGAAAATGCTGTTACACAGACCTGCCCTTACTCAGACATCTAGTTCGGTGCACCCTAAATTCTTGCACTGATTTCAAGGGGATTCTGTATGGAATATTCTCTCAGGTTGGCAGAAAATATAGAAATAAGGCATGAAAAAAAAAGAGAAGAGGGAACCAAAACACTCTCCCTGGTAAAGAAATGTAGAACCACAGTACAGATATATTAGGGAATATGCTCTTAACTACCTAGGAGATCTGGATCAGAGCAGAGGTCCCTAAAATATTTCAATGTCTGTCCTCCACATTTCAACTAGGACCAGTCTAGGTAATTCTGTTACAGTAGTAAATCTATCACTTGCTAATCTAGCTGGTAAACATCATAGTGCTATGTGATGATGCAAGAAGGCTAGAGGGCACAGGTTTTTCACTGACATGTCAAAGTGTACTTAAAACACTGAGTACTTCCACAATTTTTATTTATATATGAAAACCTGGGATATGCAAAAATTTAAAACTATTTTTAAATCTGCTTTTCTCTTCAAAACAAGACAATATGCAGAGAATAAAATCTTTGGAAATTTCATGTTCTTAAAATTAAAGGGAGCAAAATCTTTACAGGACTCTCAAGCTGACATTGTCTTACTGAAAACACTCTTTAATTTGGAAAGCAGACATGATTAAAAAAAGAAAAAGGATTTCAGAAATGAAGTATTTTTCACAATCAAGTCTGAATAGCATTAATCCAGATTATTTTTTGGTGTAGCGTTTATGTCTGAATTACATTAACTTTATCTGGAATTTTTTGTTGTTGTTCTATTGTTTGTTTTCTAATACAGATAAGGTCTAACTACCTTCAGAGATTCTTTTCACCTCAAAAAATAAAGTGACTCCTTTTTCCTTCAAAAAACTCAAGTCCTGGTTACAATGTAGCATGACGATTAAAGCTGCATTTCTCCTAGGGGCTAATTTTGCTTGAGTTACCTGACTGCCAAGTAAGTCACAGTAGAAACTGTGACTGGAAATGCTAGGACATCCCCAAGTAACCATAGAACCAGGAGACAAATAAAACTCAAAAATTTGTATCACAGAACAGACTTTTAAAGAATTTCCAGAATAACATTTTTAAATGCATTAATTGGCATTTAACTAACCTGTGGTAGGAAATGCTAATGCTCGGTCTTGTCTAAGCTTCGGCCGTTAACTACTGAAGTCGGGTACTGCATATAGTGTCCCGGGCCCCAGGAGGATGAGGTTGTCCACACATGCCTCTGGAACCTGTTGGCAGGGCTTTGCTCCTGCTGGACTTCCAGGACAGCCAGGTGGTTCATAATTGATCTGATATGGAGAGTGTCCTCGCACATTTGCAGGTCACTTATTTTCACTTGCAACCTAAACCAGTGTAGAACAGGATTTCTCATAACCCAAAATAAACCCATACATCTCTTAAAAGGAGTGCAGCTGTGACCCCATTTAGTTTTTTTCCGTAAGTCCTTAGTAGAGAAACAATTTACCATTACTACTCTTTGGATCCTCATAATAGTAATTCATTGTACAACTATAAAAGCTGCCTTTATAAATGTCACTTATGTGGGACAGCAACCCTGAGGGACTGACTGCTGGAGACTACGGTGAGTCTGAGTAATTTCAGCATTGAGAAATGGCCGATCCATTGCCAAGGGGAGACAATCTTTTAGTGCTGCTGCTGCTTTCTAAATGCTATGACCTGGCTCAAAGCCTGATTGCAAAGGCTTCAGGATTTTGGCAGGCATGCTGTTTTGCTGTAGCTCTCCTGGCATTACTTTCTCAGTGGCTTTACCTATCAGTGAGAGATGGACTAGAAGTCAGTTACATTCCCACTCTTTCCAAGAGGGCAATTCAGAAAAATGGAGCCTGAAACCATACTTTTCCTGACCTGCAATTTGTAAAAGCCCTTCGTTTTTTCATATGTCCTTTTTTTGTTTGTTTACTTTGCAGCTCACTGTAGCAATTTCATGAGAACAGTAGTCTTCAGGGATTTTTTTGGCCCAGTCTCCCACACTTGAGAGGTTTGTATGGCTCAGAAAAACATGTGAATTTCTGAGGCCAAAGCCTCCTACACTCAGATGATACTTAAAAATTACCAACTGAAATACAATATTGCACTGACAGGAGACATTCTCTTTAAATGCCACCGACATTAGTGGGTGGGGAAGCAAGTGAGCAGGCTCCTTGAGCTGTGTAGGTCTGTAGGAAGAGGTTATAGCTAAGTAAATGTGTCATTAATATTTAATAAATGTATCTTACCCACCTCATTACTGTTAATTTCTTAAAATGAAACTAATCATAGTTCTGTATACATGGGTCATCTTTGCCTGGAAAAATGCCTCCTTTTTTCCTACTCACTCTATTTATGAAGCAGATGACTGACACAATCTGTGTGGAGCAAAATAGAGCATTCAGTAAAAACTCCTTCCTCCCCTTGCTGTTAAGATTAGAAGATTCCATTAAACTTGTTTTGATTTGAACATGAATTCTTTGTCAGTTCTAAAGGCTTTCACGTTCTTTGATATTTCCTTGGGAAAATGACAACTGAATTTGGGTGTAAAATTTATAACCCTGTTATTGCACAGAGGGAATGTTTTAAAAAGGGGGACTGCAGCTCAGTAGTGACAGCCTTTATTCTGGCACTATATAGGTCAGTGGATTGTATTTGACAATAGATGTCTGTAGAGAGGGTTCAAGATTTTTTGTGTTTTTAAGCAAAAAGACTAAATGTGTACATGCGTAAGCGTGGAGGTGGTTACACAGCCATATGTACATAGCAAACACAGAATCACGGTATCCATTAGATTGAAAGGCACCACGGGACATCTCTAATCCAACCTCCAGCTCAAAGCAGGACTAACACTGACCTGAGACCAAGTTGCTCCCACTTGAGTCTTGAAAACCTCTAAGGCTGGAGACTGCATAACCTCTCCAGGTAGCCTGTTCCACTGCTTGGCAGTCCTCACAGGGAAAAAGTTTCATCAAACTGAACCTGTCTTGTTTCAATTTATATCTGTCGTCTCTCATCTTCTACCAGCAGCAGAGTAGCTCCATAGCCATCCAGTCCCCAGCCTGTACTGCTGCAGGGTTAGTCCAAAGTTGGCAGAAATGTCATTTGTCCTTGTTGACTTTCCTGCAGTTCCTGTTGGCCCATTTCTCCAGCCTGTCTTGCCTTCTCTGAATTTCTGCCTTGCCTCTGAACATACTGAAAGTTCCTCTCAGTTTGGAATACTCTACAAACTTGATGAGAGGGCACGCCATCTCCTCCAGGTAATTGATAAAGGTATTAAACTACTACAGGCCCCTGTGGTACTCTACTTTTAACCAGCATCCAAGTGGAACACAAACTATTTACCAATACCATCTTGAACCATTTTTTACCTGTCTAGCAGTCCATCCATCTTGATCATAGTGTTCTAACTTGGTCTTAAGGATGCTGTGAAGGACCACGTGGAAAGCCTTGCTAATGTCAAGGTAATCAACAGCCACTGCTCAATCCTCAAGCACAAATCTAGTCATTGCATCATAGAAGGCAGTCAGGTTGCTTCTGCCTCATTCAGCCTTGGTAAATGCATGCAGGTTATTTCCAGTTACCTTTTCATTTCTTCATCTGCCCAGAATTGTGCATCAAGAGGACTCACTCTACAATTTTCTGGGCACTAAAGTGAGGCAAAGCAGCCTGTAGGTCCCTGAGTCATCCTTCTTGCCTTTTTTTGAGCATCAGTGCCACATTTGTTTTTCTTCAGCCATTGTGGGCCCTGCCTGATTAAATGACCTTTCAAAGATGATAGAGAGTGTCACAGTGACATCGGTCAGCTTTCTTAGCACCCCCAGCTACGTCCCATTAAGTGCCACAGACTTGCATAGGTTGAGATTTCTCAAGCAATCACTGACTTGATCCTTTTCCCCTCCTGGTAGATTGTCTTTTCCCTGAACTGGTGAAGACTGAGACAAAAGGCATGAAGTACCTCAGCTTTAACTGTGCTGTTTGTTATGCAAATAAATATTGCAACAACCAGGAATAAAGGGTGAAACTGTTGCTAAAAGTCTGACTCTAAGTCCCTATTGTAAAATGTGTCCATTTTACGGGAGAATAACAACTATGTTGTCTAAAGCTTCCATGTTTTACATATTTCTATATACTTGTATATAAAGGTGGGTCTTTAGCACATGCTCAGAAGCACAAGGGAGGGAAGGTTTCAGCATGCTTTGAGTCAAGAATGAGTCCTGGAGGGGTTGAGAATGGCACAATTAAGGTTTTTCATGTTATAACTTAATCTGTCAATGATTATTCTGAGCTTGTATCTCTGTAAGCACAACAGAATGCATGAAGCCCAATCCAAGTTGATCCAGTAAGCATAATAATGACAGATAGGCACTGGTTGTGGGGCTTAGCATGCTTAAATATTCTCTTAAGACCACTCATTAACCCTGCACTATAAATACAGCCAAAGATCTATGTTCTTCTACAGCTCTGAGGGTCTAAAAAAGAGTAGAACAAAGGGGCAATGGAGAGGAAACAAAATGTGCTGGCCAAGTTAATGTCCACAAAATGCTTCTACTATATGTGGGAGAGAGGGGGATTTAAGATATTGGAAATTCTTTCTCATATGACTATTCTTTTGTCCACCTTTATTTGCTGGCTTCTCTAGGCCTCCATGGTGTCTTAATGAAACTTTTGTGAAATATTTCAAAACCTTTTTATGAGGAATATTTTTCCTTTTCTAGTTACATCTGAAAATGATTGTCTGAAAAATATGGACTAGCTAAATTATGCAATCTCATATATTACTGAGTCTGCAAAATATTATAATGGCTTTGTGATGAAAGTCTGACACAGTTGCAATAAAGTACCGCTGTTGCAGGTTTACTGCCCCCATGTGAGAGGTTTTGACGAGAAAATGATACTTTGAGAAAGTATCTGCATAAAAGACAAGATGATGATATGTGTAGGGCATGACCAGGATAAATGTTGAGATTAAATTGGTTTGGCAGTTTAAAGTCAAGCTTCAGGGTATGTCAGGAGCTGAAGAGTACCCCCAGGAACCATCAATCTGTATTAAGATTCATATCAAGGTTCAGATCTCAAAGAGATTTCATCAATCCAGATCTAATTTTCTGTGCCAGCATTTCTTTTTCAGATGACAGCAGATTATCTACTGCAAGGTTCAGTAATAGCTAGTCTATATTCTAGGGTTTGTGCACCTGTATGCAAAAGAAAGTTTCTAATATTGGATCAGAAAATTTTTCTTCTTATTGTAATACAGAACATACTGCAAAGACTGCCATTGTTGTGGTATGATAAAGAAAATGTGGGCTGCCGAAAATCTGGAGTGCTACTGTGTCTTGGCTCATCCATACTTTGCCACCATCTGCATGCACAATGCTGTGGCCTTGTGAGTAAAGAGGAAAAAGCAAATTGGGAATTGCATGGCTCACTGTTAAAGGAACTACTGGAGAGAGTTGCATGTATACTGTCTAGCTAAACTGAATAGAACAAACCAGCTTCCCATAGAAGGGGGCTGTAAAGATAACCGAAAGCGTCATGCCAGTCAGCTGTTTGAAAACAACATCCAAGCTCAAACAATGAATGTTTCCTTTTGAAGTATTTGCAGCATATATGAGAATGGTTTAAACTAAAAACTCTCTTTGTGAGGAACAATGGCAGCCTTAAGATCTAAGCAGGAACAATAAATACACATTTTGTTTATCAGTGTATGTGCTTATTTTGGTTTTCATTTTCTTACTATACCTTTTTTATTTAGCCTATTAGCATGGAAGAAAGAGCAGATACTGAAGCAAAACAGAATTATTTTCTCCTGCTTAACCTATAACTTCCTGTACTTTTGCTCTCATTTCTTCATATTCCATTACCCCAACCACAACAAAAGTGCTGTTGTTATTGAAATCAAACAAGAAAACTGTGGAGGTTTAACCTGCTGGTTTCTTCTACAGTGGAAGTCTGGTAAGATCCTAATAAAAGACTCTCAAGCATAAGGGAGATCCCTTTTGTGTGAACGTTTTAGAAATTAATACAGTGACCTGTATTAAGGAACGACTACTGTCATGTATTAAGAATGCCCTCATTATACTATTTATTTACAATACTCCTCAGTGTATCTAGGGATTATGAATACCTGCAGAGCTACCTTCAGCAACAAGAGATTGCTTTGGGGATGGAAGAAAATGGGATCTGAAAGTAGATGTTTCATCCAGAAGATTTTGTCAGAGAGAGGCCAAAGAGTGAATCCCATTGGTGCACCAGAAGAGCAAAAGTGCAAGCTGCTTGAGCAACAACAAAAAATCCCCCTGTTTAATATATACTGAATTTGATGGAAAGCTTCTGCTGATTTTCATGGGCATTGAGCTTGTGTTATCAGTTTTTCTTACATGTCTGAGTCTGTGTGCCTATACTAGTACTGTCCATTAACTGTGAAATATGTTTTATTACCCTACATTTGCAGTTGGCATTGGAGGCACTCTACCTGGGCTTATTATTTCTTGGGAAAAATGCTAAAAGCTATTCCAAGTTCCCTTCTTCCATGAGAACCAGTCATCTTCTAGTACTTGGTACAGTCTCTTCTTAAGGCTTGCTTGAAATAACAGGAAAGAAAGGAAAGAAAGAAGCAAGGAATGGTAGGATTTCTGCTGGCAGGCAAGCTTTTTGTAGTGCCAGTGCTATAGTTAAGCTCCAAACACCCTGACAAATCTGACAGGCTAGGAACTATATGCAAGAAATTGCCACCAGTGCGAGGTTTACAACGTGGATGGTTAGCAGATACAGATTTTTTCATGGGTTTAAGAGTAATCCTACTTACCAGTTCTGATACAGCCTGCAGAATTGTTCTTCTTACTGTTTCTTACCTTATACACAAATTCTAAGCCCAAAGCACCAAGAAAAGTAACAACACTAAATTAGAAAACTTTTCAAAGTTCTACTATTCTTAATTGTCAGATGATCCAGAAATCGTAGCTATCCCAGGTTCCCAGCTTCAGAACTGAGCTCGTGTCTCAGTGGATGTTTAGATTAAGCTCCCTGTTCTTATTCGTTATAAACCTTCTGCCAGACATGTTTTTCAGTCTACACAGAGGTAGAGTTAGAGTAAGTTAAGGACACAATATCTCTTCTGTCCTACATCTTAAAAGATTGTTTCTCCCTGACTCCGTGGAGTACCCAGAGAAAGGAAAATGCCTCTATGTACTTGTTTTTTCCAGGCCAGACAAACAGTTTGTTGTAGAATTTTTGGAATTAAGGTAGTGATAAATAAAATGAGAAACCCATTGCACCTACAGCAATTGTACTCTCACTACCCAGTGAAGAATTATCTGTTCCCAATAACTTAATGTGAAACCTGTGGAAAAGCAATTCATTATGTGAAGATGAGAGCGATCTAATCTGCAAGAATAACAAACTGCATATACCAATTAAGAACCTAAGCCATCTGGCCCTTCAGCAAGACTTGCTGTATCTCCACTTGGTGCGATAAATTAAAAAGCTGTTTCTATGTGCATACTCAGGCCAAACATGTTTTCTTCAAAAATATCTGCTGTCTTAGCCACTCATTAGGTCAAACAGGAGTTTTTTTATCTTGTTTCGGTTACTGTTCTGAATCCTCCACATACTCAGCTGACATCACCTCATGCTTACGTAAATAATGATGTGAAACTCAATGCTTTCTTTTCACAGTAGAAACTGTCTCTACTCTTCTATAGTGAGGAGTCACAGCCCTTGAGTTTCACTGTTACATGGAGGGAATTTCCTAGAACTGACACTGACGATTAAACTACATTATCCCTGAATTCACAGCTCTAGTTTCCTTCAGTAGTGGAAACCTTTGGATATATACTAAAGCTATACCCATCTCACTACTGCATGTAACCTCCAACCCCACGCTAGGCATCTGTACACTTTCTGTGAGTGACCTGCCTGAACTAACCAGTAAAAGATAAGGTAAAAGTGGGACCTGAGTAACCAAGTGCAACCTGGAGCGGGATGCCTCCTTTCCCTCAGCATTGACAGCCAGGATGTTTGTCCTTGAGTTGCAGATCTAAGTCTTTCTTACACAAACCATAATGTCAGGCTAGCACCCATTAATCCTGTAGTTAGAGAAACCATCTTGCTAAGTCAGAGAAAGAATTTTAATCTGGCTTTCTGATAAGCGTGCTATCATCACCTGCTGATAGACCAGTGTGCGCGAGGCTCTCCTGCTCAGGCTCTTTGGCTCTGTGTAGGTAGGTAGGTATCCAGCAGATCAGAGAGAGGAAGAGAGAAAGTAACTCTTACTTGGTGGCTAAGTGCTGATGTGGGTCAATTAAAATTGTGTTTTGATTAATCTTCATTGTTTCTGAAAAGAAGAATGGTTTCATTGGTTTTGAGCTGTATATTAGATAGCCTGATGACTTCTGGCACTCTCTCCCTGGGATGACACCCCTGGGCCAGAAGGAATTTTGGACTGTATCTTGAGAGGTATGTTTTGAACGAGCGGTGTAACGCCTGAGCTGTAAGCGATGACACAGGCAGCCTTTCCTAGCTCCGTGTGAGTGTGGGAGAGACTGAGGGCAACGGAGTACCCATCGTGGGGCAGCAGGGCTAGCTTTTACAGTTCTTCACCCAGGAGCAATAACTACGCAAAGGAAAGCTAAGCTTGTCTATCCACAGTCAAAAAGCAGCTATCGTAGCAGACTTAGGTCACAGAATTCAGGATCCAGTAGATCTAAAATCCAAGCCCAGAACAGGCTGATAAGGCTGCAGACCCCAAATTACTCCTCCCATTTCCATCAGCAGTGGAGTACTGGTTCCTCTAGCGAGACCATCCCAGAGATTACATTCCCTGCGGCTGGCAGTGGGGCGTTTTGTGGTTATTGGCTATGCAAAAATATTAGCCTGCAGGTCAGGAGATCAGGAAAGCTGGTTACCCTATGAGAGTGTGCACACCACCTCATGCCCCGCTGCTGTCCATTGATCTGTCTCACTTCATTGGTGAATTCTGCCTGAACTTTAGGAGCAGGGTAGCTTAATGTGTTTGGGGGATGGCATTCTTGCACCTTGAGAGCAATGTGTCTGCCTTGAGACATTACAAAATTTGTGCCTCAGGAAATATATCTAAATGCTTTTGGGGCATTGCCTGAATAAGAGTGTTAAGGTTTAAATAAGTGTTAAATTTTGAATATTGGTATTTAAAGGGAAAGTTAGTTACTATCTTTTTGTTCATCCATTTCAAAGAGATTTGTAAATCAGGCTCGAGGCCTGATTTAAAGACTCGGGCTGCTGCTGTTCTGATCTACTTCAAGTGAGCCTTTAAATAATTTTTAGTACATCTCCCAAACCCCCACTACTGTAAGTCCTCTTGGGCATACCATCTCTCTATGGAAAGAAATATTTCAGGATTTGGAAATGGACAAAAAGTTATTAAGCATGATATTATTGTTTCTAAAAAAAAAATTTGGATGCCACCAAATATTTGGGCTTGCCCTGCTAAAAAAAGTTTGCATCCAAAGCTTTTCTTTCTGTGCCACTACTTCCAAAAATAGTTAACAACATCTACTGGAACAGTTTCCAGCTAAAACTGAGACTGGGGACTTGTTGCTCATCCCTAGCAACATTACACATTCATGGGAGAATGTTAGAATTTTTTCTCTCTTTCCCCTAGTTAAGTGTATCTGTTGAGGAAAAGGAAAAAAAAAAAAAAAAACCCCAAAAAACAACCAATAATGATTCAAGGAAACTGTGACAAAAAGAGGCTGTGGTCATCAGCCAAATAGTTTACCAAGGCATGTCAATGCAGTCTTTAAAATTTTCAGCTTTAAAGTTGGCTAATTTTATATTGATGATAAACATACCACTCTGCTTCCCTTGCTCTCTTCATCTTCGTAACACCAATAGTCAACCTATTATTATGCCTCTGAAAGTATTATGCATGCAGGAACTGTATAAGTAGTTCAGAGGGGATAATTTTTTACCTTAGTCACTATTTTCTGGTCCTTGGACATGACTGCAACTCAGATTGGTTTTGTGATATTTACCAAATGTCTTGGATTCCTTGTGTGGCATGCGCCTAATTGCCTTACCATGCCTTTGCCATTATCTTCAAAACAACCCTTCAACAGATAGGAAGTAACCTCAGAAAAAGAGAATAATTCCCAGTCTCATTCTCTTTTACTCTTGACATGCTGCAGGTCATGAGTGAGTTAACAATATTAGGGGTAGGTATCTCCATTGTGATAAGTGGAGTCAAGTGGAAACTGAACCTGATCGCATGGAGTTTTCAACTGAAATACCCATCTGTGCCCTTGGTTTCCTTCAAAACATTTTTTCTTTTCTAAATCTCCCTCTCCCCATGTCCCACCAGCATGAGATGAGAAGATGGAGATATATTATGTGCCAGTGAACCATCTGCTTATTTTTCTTTCAAGAGCATCTTCTGCACTGACTGGTCTGTTCACCTAAATTGATCCATAACCTTTACACAGAGTAGCTTATCTGAAATTGTTTTCTATAATAAAATAGAGTTTCTATTACACTATAGTCATCTTTCACAGCATTTCTGCTTAACTTATGGAAGATGTTCCTACATTGCTTGAACATGACCCAAGGCATGTGGGATGCTAGAAATATCAAAATCTCCATTTTAAATCATACTCACTGATGTAAGTGTGGTAGGATTGTTGTCTGTGTGTTTCCAACACTTGTGAGAAACCTGTAAGCCTTGTTTGCCTGTCATTATTGTATAATTTCAATTGTGCTGCATATGAGAAAGGAATATGTTTGACACAGGTATATAGAAATATGTGTTGCTATCAAATCTCAAATTTTATTCTGAACAATGCCAGTGGAAAAATTGAATAAATAACAGATAGTATTTGCCCTGAAACCAAAAACTTGCTACTTAAGAAGCATTTTTTTGAAAGGAATGCTCTGAAAGTTGTGTTCTTCAAAAAAACCTTAAAACAAACACAGTGAGAAAATGTTGGCAGCTGGAAGATATTTAAAAGTGTATACTGGAATATAGCCAATATAAGTAATTCCATTTGTACTAAAGGTAAGAGGGGAGCTTTTGAAAAGATAATAAATTATTTCTCGTGGACGCCTGCATTACAAATATGAAACTTGAACTTGTCCCTGTTGAGGCCAATGGCAAAGCTCCCACCGGCAGCTGTGAGAGCAGCTTTGAGACTGCGAGCTGTTACAACTGTATGGAATTCCTCATATCCACACTGCAAAATGTACTGCTGATATAGTAAGTCAGGTAGAAAATGCCTCAGAGTTAAAAAATAAATATCTTTGCTTTATGCTATACATCCCAAGATAATGAAAAGTGAAAATAAAGATTTAGTTCTTCTGCAGATAAATGACAGTCAAGCATGGATCTGTAGACAACGTGCAGAGTTCCAGAGAATTCAGAAGTTGGTTTTGGCGTATGAAATGTGCACTAAAATCTATCCCTGCTGCCTGCTTAGGAAAGCTAGAGCTGAGGATAGATGGGAGAAAGCATGAAATGGAGGCAGAAGGAAAATAAGGCTTGACAGGCTCTGACGGCACAAGGTTAAAATGACAAGGACACTTAAGCTAATGAGTCTGTCATACTACACATATCCTACTTCTGTCTTCTGTTAGAGTCTGTATTTACTCCTGTGGCAGCATAAAATGTTGAGAGGGAAGGAAAGAGGAGCTTGGTATAATTTCCTGAAACCAAAACCGTATGTGAGCATTTCTGTCACCCAGGTAGCTTTACACTCTAGAAGAGGTTGCTATGTTTGCCGTGCTGGACCCCATGTTTCCCAAACTTCAACCAGCTCTGAGCATAGAAGTAGATACTCAGTGCACACCACCAATGACAAAGGTGGATCTGTCCTCCATGGGGTGTTACAAGTGGCAATGTCTTCCTTGTAATATTGACAGCATTGCCTGAAAAGGGGGTCTTTGGTTTCTCCACCTTCTGTGGTAAGAACCTGTCATGTCCTTCCTAGATGCCTTGTACAAGATCCCTTGTACTGCAGTGAACTGTCTGGGCGATACATGCACAAAACATCAAATTCTGGTTGCATCACTATTCGTCTGATGTTATGTAGGCAAACACACACATCTTTAAGCTCCTTTGCTGTCCTGTATTTGTCCAGTAGAAGTTTTCAGTTAAAGCATTATCTGCATATTTCAAAAACACAGATTAAAGAAAGAGATGGGGAGTGTTCTGTTAGTTGTATGCAGGGCCCCATCTTTATCTGTTTAAATAAATAAATAAATAAATCCTGTTTCGAGCTTTGAAAGCAGGTGGCTTATTTACATTCAACAATCTGAATTACTCTGAGGGGGTTTTAAAATGTTGACAGAGCTATTGATAAAATAGGCAGCCTTCACTGAGAAAAAGGTAATTGAAGCAGGAATAAGCAGGCCTATTCAGGCTGCTGCTTTTGTAATTCCAGCTTTCTGCCTTGGCTCAATGATTTCATCAAAAATAAGTCATCAAGGGAGAGTCCCATGTTGTGCTTTGTTTGTTCAGGAACCAGGTGCGGCACATGTTTGTAATTTTAAACTGCTGATATTCTGCAAATTCTGCAGTGTAGGTGAAATCTGCCGCCAAACAGACCTCACTGTCCAACTCAGTTTTCTTTCTGCTAGTCAGTAAGGTGCCCTTCTACTCAGCCAGAGTTCTCTGAAAGAGCTGACTCTCTCAAGACACATCACACAGAACAAATTAGTAGATTAACATTCCAGTTTTTCTGGATATAGATATCATGGCTTTTGTATTCGTTTTCTGTTCCCGTATTAAACATGGGCAAGGAATCATGTCAAGTCAGTGAAAATGGGTTTTTTTTTGTGGAAAATTGAATGATTAGCCTCTGACATTTAAATAATCAAATAATCAAATAGGGATCAATAGTGATAAATAATCAAATATTCTCAGTTTCTAATTTTCTGCACCTTATAATTATTATTGACAAAGCTGGCATCTATCTCTGGCTGACATAAAACTAATATCGACTCCTGAAGTCAAATAGTTCATTTCTGGCAATTAGTCAATTAGGAGTCCCACCACAATGATGTATAGTGCATATTTATGGAGTTATTGCCAAGAATAATTTCCTCTTGTTCTTAGTATACGTCTTCATGATTAATGAACACACAGAGCTGTTCAGTAATGAATTGCTTTCTTCTAGTCTAGAAGTTATTAAACAAGAAAAACGAAGGCGTGACAGCACCAGGTGAAATGGGTGGGCAGGGGAGGAGGCAGGAGGCAGCACAGGAGACAGCCCTGTCCTAAAGCCGATGTGCAGTGGCTGCTGGTCGGCGCTGGGCTCTCAGCACCCTTTGGGAGCCACATCCGCCTCCACGCTCCTCGGCAGTGTGAGATGTCCTCCGCGTGGGAGGGATGGGGCTGGCAGTGAGGAAACCAGAGCAAAGTTGTATACCAGGGGCAGCCACACGCCACTTGTGATGTGTAGCGCAGCACTTTTTGCTGCACTCGCCTTCAGTTTTCCTACCTCTAAAGTGGAGAAAAGTGCTGCTTTTATCTTAAATGACACCTTTAAGAGAAAAAGAGAAAACATCAACGTTTACTACTAAGTATTGCTATTAGTTACTAAGTTTGACTTCTAAAGAACTGTAAGTGTACTGTACCTTGTAAATTGTAGAAAAGATAAAAATGCTTGCTTTCACCTCGTGCATATTTATTTATACTGGTGTTTGAGATTCTTTGAATGAAACTAGCTTGGGAGAGAAGCACAATTGGGTGAGCTGCTTTTTATACTTACAATCACCAGGATATCATAGAAATAGCTTTGCTAAGGATGCTTGTACCTTGCACTAGCTGCAGGGTTTTGAAAAATATTAGAGAAGCAATATTGAGAAGAGGATCCTGGGTCCTCAGCATTTTGTTGCTTTACTGTGGGGTGTGCCAGCTTAAAGGTTTAGCATTTCTAGGAATGTACCAGAAGGGCCTGCCTAATTCCACAGTAAATCACCTTATGTGTGGCGGAGCTGGCATCTTTATCTCTGTCCTTATGATGATCTCACTCTGTACCAGTCTGACATGCTCTTGAACTAGACATTTTTCTTTCACTTACACTCTGCCAAAATATCTCTTGATTTTTTTGTTTCTTTTTATATTTTACTCACAAATGCAGACATACATGATTAATATGTACCCTGTGTTAAGAACAGTGTTACAACACACTAGGGAGCATTTAAAATTAATTAGGAGGTAAACATGTATTTTAAACAATCTAAGAAGGACCAGTTAAAGTGAGTAAGTGTAAGGATATCTTCTACTATAAGTACTATACTAAGTATTTCTACTATAAGTACTTCTAAAACTATTTCTAGAAAGGTTGAATAATCATAAGTGCATTAATCACAGAGACTTAAGCACAAATTCCATCAGGCTACCAAAGTGTGTACAATTAAATATCTGTGAAAATTTTGCAAAATAGGGAGCTAGAGGACAAACGATCTGAAGCCTGTCTTTTCATGCTCGTTATGCCTGCTCAGTGCCTGTTGGAAAGGATGTCGGTTGCAGGTGCTCAGTGAAGCCAAGCTATGCCCTAGAAATTTACTTAGATATTGTGGGAGTCTTTAGATTTTTTACATGTAAGACTCTAAAAAGTTTCTTGAAAATTTTAAGTCAGATTAAATACCTGCTGATCTACTACAATCCCATTACCCTAGCAGTTAAGATATCTAAGATGCAGTTAAGATATCTAACTATTCAAATCTTTAAATAGTTTTATCACAGGTGTGTCCATGGGCAAGGAAAATCCTTTTTACACCTCTCTAAGTGGAGGAGCTGAAGTGCAGAGGCAAAAGGCCCAGTCTTTGAGACTGCTGAGATGTTGAATGTGTATGAGGAGAGATGAGACTAAGGTCTTCCAAGCTTCAGGCAAGCACGGAATTTCCTTGCCCGTTCTTTAAGCAGATCTTCTAGGAGTACTGCCATTATTTTCATCAACACTTCAGCAATATGTAAAGGGGAAAGTGCCATGAAGCCTTTTATTGCTGCTTTTCGTGTATATCTATTTGTAAAAAATACTCCTTATTTCCTTAGCCATTGAACCTGTGCAGATTACACAGGTTTGTAGCCTGTAACTGCTAAGGAGTTAAAACATCTTTAAGTATAGCACATCACATTGCCACAAGCTTAAGTGATTTCCATTATGAATGATGAGTATGACCATGTAGAATCCTTTGAATGCTAGGTATTGAAGTAAACGTCATGTGAGTAATGCCTCAAAGTCAGAACCTTGCCTGCAAGTCTTCTAGGCCTTGAGACAGTTGTGTGTTTTTAATCTAAATCAAAGAAGATTGTAATGGGGTAAAAGAGTACATTACCGGGAACTTTGATGAGAAAGAACCTAACAGAGATCTTGAAGTAACACATACTGTGGGGTCAGAAGTTACCCTTCCCTGTAAGGTTTTTGTTTTGTTTTGTTTTAACAAAAGGACAATTTGATATTCTTGCTTCAAATCAGTGTGTCTATACCTGCATCATTCACAAACTTTAATTTCCATGCCCTAGAGGACTATTTCCATTTTCCTGGTGGGATTCAGATGGAATCCAACAAGTCCTCTCTGCCTCTGTTGACTGGGAGTAAATAGCTGTCAGCTCTCTGCTTTAACAAGGCAAGGTGTTATGGAGAAACTTAGGGAAGAAATCTGAACTACTATGGTCTTCTGATAATTCACTTTATGGGTGAAATTAAATTTGTTTAAAAACAAAGTAGATGGTCAGAATCTATGGTTTTTTCCCCTTCCTAAGTGAAATATTGTAGTGGGGTCTTCACCATGACTCTTAGAAGTTTCTTACATAAAGATGAAAGCCTTGACCTTGCATTGTTGCGCTGTTAAATCATAAATCACGTAGTGCTGTTAAATCATACATCCAGAAAGCATCATGTCAGTACTGTTGCATTTGTTAAAACCAGAAGTTGTTGGCTAAAGCATAGGCTAATACACAAGCCAATGGAGGCTAAAGCTAAACTTGCATTTGTTTTTGTAGGATCAACTGAAAAATGTCTCAACTCTTTCTATCTTCTCGAACACTAATTAACTTATTAGTCTTTATTATGATAATCACTGTAGTTAGAGGCAAGTGTGTTAATCAAGTTCTGTCTGGCTTCATCCCAAACTCTTGATCTGGCTCTGCTCCCTGTCCCTGAACAAATATGAGCTGAGGACTAGAAGAACCAAGCCAGAAAAATATTCAGACATTATACTGATAGTCATAGACAGAGTGTGGTCATGCACCAGACTCAGGACAAAGCCGTCCTCAAAGGTCTCAGATCTACTCTGACCGTTTTAGTCCAACTGGCAGAACTGTTCCCCAGCCCCCAGTGATCTATGCTGTAACTAACTATGACGTGCTCTGTTTGGTAGCCTGATGGTTTGGTAGCCTGATGGTATTGAAGCATTAATTGCCCAGTGCTATTTTAACTACAACAAGAGATGTGGGGCACTGCTTATTCCTGTATAACAAATATTGCTGTTCTTGGGCCCTTGTTTCATGCCCTTCATCTGGCAGGAGGCACAACTCAAAGGATTTCCTCCAAAATCAATTTGTCCCTTATAAGGACCATCCCATTTTCACCTTCTTACCTTTTGGATTGCTTGCTCCTCCTAGTATTACTTAAGCAACTTTTCTAGTTAGAAACAAGACAAGCTAAAAAATGAAGTACTTCTGCCTTTGCTAAGATTCTTTTTCTTCGTATTTAGGGCCTTCTGCGTAACGATGGGTTCAGAGGTGTGACCTCCACATTCTCTGCTGAAACCTCTCCCCCCTCAGCCGTGGGCCAGGCTAGTTTCTGTCTGATGGGAGGACCACCCCACCGTGCAGATGGGCAAGCAGCAGAGCTGGTGCCAGGGCAGCAGCATCCTGGGGAAAGAGGTGAGGAAAGAGTTGGGGCAGGCAGCTGGGCAGGCTCCAGGGCTTTTCAGCAATGTATTAAGACACTTTCAAGCCATTATCAACAAAACATCTTTTTGAGACAGGGAAATACTGTGCTCCTTTGATGAAGTGAGAGCTTGAGGCACAGAAGTAAGACTAGACTCCCGAGTTTCACTGAGTACTGTCTTCCATCTCAGAATACCAGCAAAATAGCTCAGTTTTCCAGTATTCCCTGTTTAGCATCCCTATATAGCCCCATAAACACTACTAAGAATTTATGAACTCTGGTTTTTCTTCCATCTGGGAACAGCAATTCAACTATGCAAAACAAATGTTGCATTTGTTATCAGCTGAAGTCACACATTCATGAAAAGAAAGTAATAATTATGTTTCCTTACAGTTCCGTGTAAGTTGAAGTCCCACATAAAATACTGCTAGTGCTTCACTGTCATTGACCCAAAAGTCTCTCAGACATTAAAGGAGTTCTATTGAAAAATCCTGAAAAATAACTGACTGTCTTTCTCAGTTTTATGTTGACAGCCTCCCGTTAGCTGACATTTCTTTCTTTGGAGGTCACTATGGGGATAAGTTGACATGGTTTTACTTTTTAAAGAACTGTAGATGGTGGAATGGGAAGTCTGCTCTCTCCCGTGTCTTGCCCTTCTTGAGGAGCTCATAGCACAGAGTGCAGGTGGTTGAGCTTCCATGTGTAGGAATCTCCTGTACTCTGCTGATTTAAATTTTTTTCTTTCTTTCTCTTTTTTCTTTTTTCTTTCTTTTCTTTTTTCTTTTTCCTTTTCAGAAATATATTCCCCTGCAAACTCATAGAACATTTAGAACCATGGTAAGTACTGAAAACAATTTTCATAAGGGAAATTGTTTAATATATTCTACTCGTTAAATCAAACCCTTCTCTAGCTTTACTCACATGTGCCAATATGGGCAGCTGAGACATCCTGTAATCATTTTTATAGTGTGTTCATCAACACAAAATTACTGAGACAGTAGTATTGAAATCTAAAGGTTACATGACTTTTAATGTATTCACTTCTGTTTAAGGTTGGTTACAAATCATATTCAGAGAGGAAACAAAATGGTGTATGGAAATATCTGCATATAGAATTTGACAGGAAGGGGGCTATTAATTTTGTTTTGTTTCTTTGGTGGTTATTTTTGTGTGTTGTTTTTCCCATAAAGTTCATTGCAAAGCATGTGGATCTGAACACAATATATAAGCCTAGGATTTTAGTTACAGATGAGTTAATCTGCAGTTCCATAGGCTGTCTGCTAAATATTAAGTCAACTGGTCTGTGCTTGAATGTATTTCCTATCAGTAAGCATTCCAGCCTCTAGTAAATGAAGACAAGCTAATGAATGAATTGCACATACAGGCAGATGCACATGGTGTGTTGTGTACAGCAAAAGTGGGAAATAATATATTAATATTACAGCAGGATGAGAATTGTTTTTGATTTATATTTGCAAAATGTGGAATGATATCTTGTATACATAGTAGTGGATTTAAAATTGTCACCTTTGAATTTTAAAATGAGAGGCATCAGGAAGCAGATAAATTACACCTTGCATGGGGGATGTGTGGAGGAAGGGGATATTTTGAGGTTGGCAACCACACAGTATAAACTTTTATTGTGGCAAATGAGCCCCAACAGTTTTAAGGGTCTTGCTGCTTGTTCTGATATTGTGTGCTAAGCATCCTTACAGTTAGTTGGCTGTGGATTACATTGCTCACCACAGGTAATTATTATCTATAGCTATAAAACCTGCAGTACATCAGAAGGCTCTAAATAGCTTTCTGCAATGGACACCTGAAGGAACTGCCTGTTATTAAATGAAAATTTTAGTCTGACTAATCTTCAAAAAATCCTAAAGCCTTTCAAAGAGATGCATAGGAAATATGTACCACAGTGACATTCTGTATCTTATTCCTTCCATCTATTTGTAGCTGCTAATCTTTTAAAAACTGTGTTTTGGTAAAGTCTGCGTACATATCCTGAAGCTCAGAACTGGGTGAATTTTAATAAAGTAAAAATAATCTGCATTTTTTTACCATTCTCAGGAACTCTTACTGAATTATATTTGTATATGAACCTTCTGCTGGCAGTTCCAATTTCTTTATGAGGCCAAGACTTTAAGAACAGATGTTGGATATTCATGCAGAGTCATTTCAAGCCAGTTCTTGGAGGTCCCACAAGCGAACACCTAACTTTCAGAAATCAGATAGGCAGGTTTAAATACAGCAAACCTCAGTTTTGTGCATGTGGTTATATGGGAATACTAGTTACTAGATATTTGAAGGCATACTTGGTAAATGATAGCTTGCCAAGCATATTACCTGCATAACATATTGGGGCAGTGGAATGAGCATGCAATGTTTAATGGATTGTACATGGTTAGGATCGCACATGAAGTTCAAACATTAGGATCTGAATGAAGTGCAAACCTGTTTGGCAAACTTGGGCCTTAGCCAGTTGAAAGTTTGTTGGACGTTTCTAAGAATGCTTTTTTTTTTTCTTTCTTCCCTATTCTGTACATTGACAACACTCAAAAAGTGTAGCTTTTTAGTACCCAGACATTTTAGGGCAATTTACAAGTTGCTTAAAGTATTCTCTCCACTGTCTTCACTACTATGAGGACTGCAGTGCCAAGTCACTCTTGTTGCTGTCGCTGGAGTCTCACAAAAATCACGCTTTGTGTTCTGAGTATAAAATATACATTAGAAGTACAAGAAGACTTCTGGGCAAGGTAAGAGGACTGTTACGATGTCTCCTGCTGGCGTGCCTGCTGTCTGTGCAGAAGAAAAAGTTCCAGTCAACAAATATGGTCTGAACTGGGAAGATCAGTTCAGCTGTGTCAAGTCTGGGGAAAGAAACACAGTGGGGTACCCAGCTAAAGTCTTGGACCTAACCCAACGTTTCTTTGAGAAGAAAGGCCGTCAGTGGGTGACGGACAGATAGAGCAGCCAGTCAAGACTGAAGAGAACAATGCAATGCCAAAGAGACTATATTTAGCCACCTGCCATGCAATCCTGAATGTATATATTCATACTAGTATGTGTAGCTGTGCGGAAAAGGTTATGACAGACTCTCCAGTAAATTAAAATGCTTTGCGGGGAGAGAGAGAGAGACAGAGAGACAGAAAGCCATCTTTCTGCCTGTCAGCCTTCAGTATACCTTGCATGACTGACCTCATATGCTGGAAGAAACAGAATGAAATCAGACTTCCAAATGTATCTGCAATTGCGATGTTCATATGAAAGGCTCAGGTCAGCTGTGTCCCAGTGAGGGACTCCTCAGTGTTATTTTGGGTTGATCACAGATGCAGTTTGCCCCCCTTGATGACCCAGAGAGATATTTATTTTAATTTTTTTTATCAATTTGATCAGTTTCAGATTTTAAATAGTGTTTTAGAGATGTCTTTTGCTTTTGGCTGGGGGATCTTGCTACCTTTCTAAATTGCAGCAGAGAAATTGTTTTCCATTATGGGTTGTATTAAAATGAACAATTGGCTATTGGAAAAGAAGCTAATTTTTCAAGTGCATGCATTTCAAATGGTCACATTCAACGTCAGAGCTCTGCTACTTTCTCTGCAAACATGCAGGGCCTTTGATATGCAACTCTTACTCAAGTTCACATATTTTTACTACAGACCATGTCAGATCACAACAGAAAAGAATAGTATGTTTAACTATGCGGGTCTCTTAAGTTCTCTTAAGACAATGCAAAACATACACTAGTAATGTTGCAAAACATCCTCAGCTAGCATTTTTGCTCCTTCCATGAATGTGAAATTAGACTTTACTGCCAAGAAGCAATGGTAGAAATAGCCCAGATTTTCACTCTGGTTGTCTGGCTGAAATTCCATAAATTCCATTTAGTTACCTATCCCAATAATTATTCTAAAATAAAGTCATCTCATCCTCATCTGCTCTTAGTGCCACCTTCTTTACCCTGCTCTAGTCAGCTTCAGTTTTGTGGGGTTATTGAGCTGCTGGGAAAGGACTGACAAATGCATAAGAATACAGAAATGATGTTGTAGCCTTTACCACTGAGCTTAAAAATACATGATGCCATGAAGTGCACGTGCAGAATTTGGCCCATGAACTCAAATATTGGTAGCTGAAAAATGTCAGCAAACATTCTGATAAATTGTCAGCAATTAAGTGGTAGTCATTTAACATGTTGGAAGCACTGTGAAATGAAACATTTCTTGGAATGTATAATCTCAGATTGCCAGGTAGTTCAAAGTTTTTAAAAAAATAATAAATTGTTGCTTACTTTGAATTTTAAACTCCATTTTGCCTCATAATGCTTTGCTATTTATCTTTGGATATGAAGAATGTCAAAAGGGCTTATCTGTCAGCTGCAGAAATTCATCTTTAGAGAATCACTAATAGTCAAAGATAACCACAAGCATAAAAGGCAGGCAAGGGAGTAAACTGAGAGTGTCTCTGCTATCACAAGATGAACCAGACTAGGAAGTCATGATAGTCTTTTGTTAACTCCCCAATATATATTCTTATTTCTGGTATTTAGGAAACTATGAATTCTCTTTATCATATTTAAGCTAGATGTTGGAGAAGTATCTCAGCAAGCATCTCTATTAGAGAGCAATGTTATAGCATTTATAATATGGAGCCATATAGTACCCAAACTAAAATATGTTTGATGGTGCAAATCAAAAGAAGTTTTTCCTCCATGGGGATTATTCTAGCCAAAGATGTGCAACGTTAAAATGCTCTCGGTGCTATAATTAGTATAGAAGAGGACTCTTGTTGCTTTAGTTTCAAAATCCAAAACCAGTGGCGCCAAGAGTATCCAAGGTACCTCTACATTAGTGTTTTAGCTTTGCTTGGGTGTTTGCTTTTGAAACAAATCTCCTGATCATCCTCAGCTACTGCACTTTCTTCCGCATTCCAGAGCAGTCTTAGGGCACGTGTACTGGCTTTCTTTGGGGTTGTGCTGGTTTTGGCTGGGATAGAGTTAATTTTCTTCACAGTAGCTGGTATGGGGCTGTGTTTTGGATTTGTGCTGAAAGCAGTGTTGATAACACAGGATGTTTTGGTTACTGCTGAGCAGTGCTCACCCAGAGCCAAGGGCTTTTCTGCTTCTCCCCCCACCCCACCAGCGAGCAGGCTGGGGGGGCACAAGGAGTCGGGAGGGGACACAGCCGGGACAGCTGACCCCAACGGACCCAAGGGATGTTCCAGACCATAAGACGTCATGATCAGCATGTAAAGCTGGGGGAGATGGAGGAAGGGGAGGACGTTCGGAGTGATGGTGTTTGTCTTCCCAAGTCACCGTTAGGCGTGCTGGAGCCCTGCTGTCCTGGAGATGGCTGAACACCTGCCTGCCCATGGGAAGTGGGGAATGAATTCCTTGTTTTGCTTTGCTTGCGTGCATGGCTTTTGCTTTACCTGTTAAACTGTCTTTATCTCAACCCACAAGTTTTCTCACTCTTATCCTTCCGATCCTCTCCCCTATCCTGCCATGGGGAGAGTGAACAAGCGGCTGTGTGGGGCTTAGTTGTCGGCTGGGATTAAGCCACAACAGGGGTGAAACCTAAAGCCCTCCAAACACCAACATTCCTTCAGTGAATGGGACCAGAATACATAAGTCCTAAATAACCCTTCCCTCTCCACACCCGAAACACGTGTCTGTGTTGGCTTTGCACTGAGAAGGGTGGTTAGACCTGGAGAAAGATCCAAGGCTCTCTATTACCTACTGCACTGGGTCACTGAATAGTAGAATTGTAATATTATAATGATATAATTATGTAATAATTATCATAATAACAATTCCCCAGTCACCTTTGGGAAATAATTTGCACCTTCTTATTTTTCCCCATGTATAATAGTTGCAAATTTTTTGGTCTTCTGCAGTGCATGCAGGTGCACCTATATTGTTTTTCTGTGGTTTTCATTAGCTTATATCTGAGCACTGGGTGACTGAATTGTCATCTTCTTGTGCCTTGTCTAAGCACCAAAGCACTAGAATTTTCAGATGGTGAAAGTAGCCACTGAGAAGTGTTCAGCCTAAAGCTGCAAGGGATTCAATGTGGGACTCTGTTCATTGGAACTTGGTAACTTGTAGCAAGAAGTTTTAAGGGAACCCAACAAGAAGTATTTTTATTAAAACAGACAGTTTGACATTTGGGATTTTAGGCAGAATTCTTGCAAGATTTTGTTTGACCTTCACAAAAGTACTCCCTGCCCCTGCAGGTGTGTTCTGCTGGAAAGGCTTTCCTCCTTCCAAATTCCCCCAAACTTTCTGCTATTGCAGTGAGACTTGAACAGAGGTCAGAGGAGAACGCATATTAGCTCAGTCTCTTAAAATAACTATCAAATTCTGGCAGCCCAGATGCAGAAGTTGTATGCCTGCCCTCTGCTATGGCTTACTGATAGAAGAAATACATGATGATACTTAACTTGGCTCTCAAGATACAAAACTGATCTTGAAATGTGAGAAAATAGAATTTCCAAAGCTGCTGTAGGTAACTCAGTGTGGCTATCCTTTAAAGCAAAAATGGCTAGCTCTTTAACAGTTAATTTACAGGAACAGGGGAGAGGAATAGTGATGCTGGGTGATAATAGAATATATATAAGCTGATATCAAGTTTATGTCACATTAGAGTGAAGCCTTTTAAGACTGTAATGGTCAAGTGTGTACTGGCTTGTGTGTAATTTTTTTTTAAACAAACAATTACTTAAGCTGGTTTTTATACAGTGTTAATAGGAGTTGAAAGAGAAACAAAAATCATACATTTACAGATACAGCTAGCTTTTTTAGTGAAATGACAGTTCTTAATTGCAAATCTTTTCAGCTAGTCAATCTGTGAAACTCCTTTTAAGTCAGTAGAACTACACTGATTTACAGAGATATGGTCATGTATCTGATCTTCCCCATCCCCTTACACAGGTGTTTTCCTCCTTCCTCTGCATTTATCTTGACAGATTTTCATCTGCATCCTTAAAGCAGCATTCCCTTACTTGCCTTTCTTCACAATCCCTTACTGCTCCTGTGGTTTATGACCACAGTGGTCCTCTGGCAAAGTTCATTAAGTGGCATTTCCTTTGTGCTTGAGTAGAAGTTCTCATTGAGAGGCTTTTTCCTTGGAGATGTTGTGACACAACTTTCGAATTTAATTATATTACTCTTTGTCTCCAATTGCCTTGGGAGTGACTACTTGATAATAAAGCACTTGGAAAGTTACCATAAATCAATACTTTTGCTAAGAGCTGCAACAGCAACTCAGTAATAGACACATGCTAGTGGTGAAGGCCAAATAATCTCCTTCATGAATAAGCCACTTGTTTCCCAAAGGCTTTGATCTTTGATCTGTGTTTAGGCAGGAGATGTGCACTTCTCTGTCTAGAGAAAGTAACTTTACTGCTCCACCCACCTCTCACTGCAGCACAGGTAGACATTTGGGCCATTAAACTCACAGTTCCCCTGAGAAGTGTTGATATTACACCTAGATAGCAAGTCTGACATGGTGTCAAATTTTTGTAGCACATCAAACAATGTTTCTGTTTGGTTTAGTGCTTTTGGAACAAATACATGAGTGATTTCTATTTGTGAACAAAGTACAAACTTGAGACAGAAGCAGAATAGCCATTCTGTGAATTTTCACTGTTTATTGAAAGCCAAAATGTTGAGAGTCCTTATTGCATGTCAAAGTAGCCTTTCAACCACCTGTGGAGTAAAAGATTGCTGAGTGCAAAGAACTAAAAATGTTTTTTCAGAGTAGGTTGAAATGCTTCTGGCTAGGACAGTCAGTCTGGATTAAAACTCAGATAATGTTTCTAGATATGAGTGAGCAAACAGGAGAGTAGATAAAACAAAAAAGTAAAATGTTATTGTTGCCAAGGTGATGACGCATCTCCATAGGGCGAACAATCTGTGACTTGTGCCTGCCATCTAGGAATGTTGTTGGGCATGAGCTATAAAGAGATGGGCTTAGCATAAACGTTTTGGAGGGATTTTTTTGTCTTCCTGCATATCTGTAAGAACTGTAAGAGCTTGGGTACTGAGTTGGGGATAAAGGAACCCCTGGCCCTAGCTACCAGAGCTTCACTTGCCTTGAATCAACTGGTGCCAGTTCCCCTCCAAGAGACAATTCAACTGACTATCCAATAGACACCTAACTTGGAAGTAAAAAAAAAAAAAAAAAAAAAAGAGAGAGAGAGAAAATAAGATTTTGCTGTTGTTGTTTATTGACTTGAATAGTATGAGAACTAAAAAATTTGCTAGAATGGGACCATGTGACCAAGACAGAGGGGCTGGACCAAAGGAGGACTGAGGAGAAGACAAATGTTTGTCTAATTCAATCCCTAGACAAGAGTAGTACTTCTTTGTGCTTCAGTCTACTCAGAAATCAAAACTTAGACTCATCTTTTTTGAACAGGCAAGTTATCTCAGAACTTCTGTTGTTTAAACTTATTTCATCTGCAACTGGACATATAGTAAGTCCAGCTGTCATGATGAACCAGCTCAACTCACTGACCAAGCAGACAATGATCTGTAGGGTTTGGGGCCTTTTATTCTGTGTTAGTTTTTGTGTAATTATTTTTTAGTTAGTGAGCTGGTTTGCTTCATGGACAGATTCAAGGAATACCAGAGCTGGTACACCGTAAGCAGTAATTATTTCTCTACAACAGCAGAAAAGTAGAAATAGATGTTGTAATATCTAACTTTCTTATACAAGTACAAACTTTTCTTTTTGCTCATCTTTTTCATACAATGGATGTTTGATAACTCTGCTTTATAAAGTTTAGTTCAAGGGTTATATAAGATATAAGGAGTGTAATGCTGTAATAGAATTGCAGGCGGAATAAGCATGTAGGACCTGCTGTTTGCTCTGATGCAGGCATAACCTGGATGTTACAACAATTCTTTTCTATTTCTAACTACTGTTATTCTACAGTATGGAGAGGTCAAATTCTACAGCAAATCCAGCAACAACTATGAAATGTGAAACTGATCGAGTGTGTGATAATTTGAGGAATAAAAATATTGAAGCCATGGTTCATTTTTATTCAGGTCATGTTTCTGATCATATCATGTTCTTTTATCTATTTATATATTTATTCATTCATTTATTAAACAGAGTAGTGTGGATACAAAGTCTCTCCATACAAAGGAAAGCCCCACTGAAGATTAGGGGAAGAGTGGGAAGGAGCAGCTAATGCCTGACTGCTCACATGGAAAATTCTTAATGAAACCAGAACAAATTTTTCACGATGTCCTAGCAAAGTTCAGAGAGAAGCTAAACAAGAGGGAAAGACAGCCTATTACTCATGATCAGTGTAATGTTGTCCTACTATCCAAATAACAACAAAAAATAAATCTGAGCACAGTGCATGGTCTTTCTAGAACATGCTGTATGTGCTCTGCTTCTCATAATGTCAGCCATCTGCCCATTTGAGTAAGCTGAGTCTTCATAGTTGAAATGGTGAGAAATAAAGAGAGAAAGATTGCAATATGTATTGCTTAATTTGTCAAACTTCATAACTGATTTAATTGGACAAAATGCTTGGTTTAGGATTTGTCTCTTCATTCAGTTTGGAGGAGGACAGATAAAAGTTCCTTGAAGATTATTTATAAGAAATATTGCCTTGAGGACACCTTATATAGATAACACCTATATCGCTTCTCAGTGGGCTCTTCGTACTTGAAAAACTGGTGATTTTTGTCTCCCTCTTTCTCTCACTAGACATGAACAGAACAAATTTATCAGGCAGTCAATAAGGCCATTTCTTTAACTCTTGTAGGGTTTTTTTCAATAAATGAAGATTTTTTTTAGATAAAGGTACTTGTACTCATAGTAATTGTGTACATGTGCAGCTGTGTCACTAGTAAGATCAAGATAAAGGGCACTATGGGACTCCTTACCAGATTTTCTCACATGCACCTCTTTTCCGATAACCACAATTGAGACAATCAATGAAATTAATTCATCACATATGTATATTCTACCCAGGATGATTAACATACTTTGAAATATTTGAACTGTGTAATAGCTAATAGCTCCAGCAAAGAAATCAACTGAGAACTCCTGTGTCTCCAAAGACTTGTGGCTTTTTAGAAAGTGTTTACAATCATTTTAAGCAGATGAACAGAAAGGAAAGAGTCTGTCTTTCTGTCTTCTTTTTCTGTTCTCAAGCTATCACAAAATCCTTGTGCAAGTGCCAGCAGAAGAGTAGGAAGCTCATATGGATCAGAGTTTCCTATGGAAGGGCAAAACCTTCATATCCCAGCACAGACAGAAAGCAGTGTGTGGTCATGAGGTGCCACTGTGTCATTTCGTCATCTCTCTGACTGATGCCCACACCTTCCCACCCTTTCCAGCACCCCGCCCTGCACATACCTTCCTTTTGTCTTATTCCTCTCACAGTCCCAGATTGTTCTTTTCCCTTTCTCACCCTACTTAGGATCTCTCTGTAATTAAGTTTTACCTCCCAGAACTTCATGCTCACCTTTTTTATTTTTTCTGGTGGTGAGTTACCTGTGCAGTTTTATTCTGTTTGAAAATAGACTAAAGGCCTTCTGAATGTACTCTAACAGTAGAAAAACTTCACAAAATGAAGCCAGAACCAATAAAAACTGAACAGGAAGATTCAACAGGAAACCACAGATACTGTTCAACTCTGTTCTGAAGTCAGGTTCCAGCTGACTGTACGTAGGTTCGGTGGGTGATGGCTGGTCTGGGCTCAGTGGCAGCCATGTGTGTTGCCAGAACACCCAACTCACGTCATGTTTGCTCAGTGAAATCTTTTTAGAGCATTCAGCTAGTCCCTGAATACTTCAGTTTTACTTCTCTCAAAAAATATAAATCTAGCCTCATCTGTAGCACAAATCCTGCATACTGGGACATTTCTTCAGCTCCCTGCCCTACTAAATCTACCAGAAGTAAATGTTTGAGCAGCTGTGGCCAACTCAGCCACACTGAGAGATGCAATTTCTTCCTAAGACATGAGGAGGAATAAAAAATAATGAAAAGAGGTATGGTTTTTAAAAAAGTGTTTTATTTGAACTATATTTCAGAAACAGGTTCTCAACTGACACAGTATTTGGACCCCTCTACTCTAAACATTCCCAAGATATGCTAAATATCACCATGGACCAAAGAGACTGTGATTTAAAGGTATTCAGCAATTGACTTTTAAAGTGAAAGTGTCTTCAGCCTTTGCTATTGCAAAGCAGAGCTCTGCAATCATGCACAGTTGCTCCAAGGTGCCATTATATTAAGTGTTCCTGTCCTATATCACTGAAATCACAGTTAATTCTACCACACAGACTCCCAAGACCAAGCTCAGGAACCAGAGGCCCTCAACTGTTTTTATTTATGAGAAACTGACTGATAATTTTGTGAGATGAAAACATTTAGTTGCTCTTATTTCAAAAGGAAATAGGTAGCCACAAAAGTTTTGGGTTCAAATGATGCTAGTTTTATTTTCAGAGTAGATTTCTATGTGCAAGTGTGCTTGAAAGCACTCGCAGTTGCTTGAGTTCATCCTCCACACTTTCTCAAGGTGAGAGAAAAATAAATTTGAGCTGAGAAGATAAAACACCTTAAAATGTATGAAGAGGCAACCTTTTAAGTTCAACAATGCTTCCAGAATAAATACCATTAAACTATGTTAAGGATAAAATTTAGCTTTTGGTGCAGTAACAGCATTTCAAAAAAGCTTTTTTTTTTTTTTTTTTTAAGGTAGAAAAGCATCAGTGTACATTTTATATTTCAATGTTTTTTGTTACTACCACACCTCATGTCAGAGGCGTGATGGATTGAGCCAGTCCATGATGAAGAACATTTTATTTCTGTTTTTTAAAAAATGTTGAGAGAACTTGGTGAAGACTTGGTAAATAGCAAGAAGAATTCATTTTCCCTTGCAAGTCAGATATGTTCAGGAAACAAAAGCTAAAAACCTAATAATGTCTTATATGTGTGCATATCTGACAGCTGTTGTCCAACTGCAACATTTTAATTTCCAAAGACAGATCTCAGCAGACCTGTACTGACTTGGAAGGAGTTTTGCAACAGCCATGTGTCAACTTCATTGCGCTGCAGAACGGATACTCTTAACCTGGATATTTTAATGCTAGAACTAACTGTCAGTTTGGTCATGCTGTAGAACATCAAGAGACCAAAGGAAAGGCATGCCAGCTTTCCTCATTTCTATGCTGTGAGGCTTGGATGATATAAGACTTGGATGAGACTGATTATCCTGTGCCAGGAATGGTGAGAAATCTGGGCAGGGTAGAGATCTAGACAAATTCTCCTCTTGCTTTAAGCATCTCCCTTTTGCCACTCTGGTAGTAGGATTTCTTGTTCGTCCTAAAGATCCCACCAGAACTATAATGATGCAGCAGCAGCATTCTTCCAGGGAAAAAATTATGTATAAATTTATTTGTTTGGGGAATGCATGTTTTCTTCAGGGAACTGTTCCATCAGAAAAGGTGTAAGGGTTTTGTGAGACTTAATGGTGATAAAGGAACACTGAGACAGTCTAGGGCAGGTTAAAAATCTCAGATGTTATAATACAAATAGGATATATTCCATAACCCTTCAACCTTTAGTTTTCAATTGAATTCTATATTAGGACACTCAACACAGATGTAGGTTCTCAGGCCTTTGCTTTATAGGCTGTCATCTCCACAAAGTCATTTGTTTCAAGACAAGCAATGGAGAGGACAGAGATGTGCTGAATGTGCAGTGTTCTTATATCTAAGTGACCATTGGCTTGACTGTTAAGCCTTAACAAAGACTTGCCTTTTTTTTCTTTTATCCTCCTCTTTCTGCTGTCCCTTCCTTCCTCACTCTTAGCACCATCCCCTCAAACAAACAAACAAACAAGTTAAAAAAAAAAAGGAAAAAAAAGGGTAAAGTATTAAAACAGACCTTGGTTACTGAGTCCAATTTCCTGCTAATACATGAATGGGAACAATTTATGTTTTCATTAACTGTTTCTATCTCTTTCTACTATACATATACATAGGCTTCCCATTGAAAGGTCGGTTGAGAACATCAGCTCTCTTAAGGAAAAAAACAGTTTTCCCTCATTTCCCAGCTAAAGAAGTTCATTGTCATTTGTACATTTCAGTTATCTTCATGTTAGCATCACCTGTTAGTTTAAAAAGCTTATTTGCTTCCCTTTTTTTCATCCGATAACCACTTAAAAAGACTGTTCATTTTGATAAGCTGGTGTGGTGAGTTGACCCTGGCTGGACGCCAGGTGCCCACCAAAGCCATTCTATCACTCCCCTCCTCAGCTGGACAGGGGAGAGAAAATATAACAAAAGGCTTGTGGGTCGAGATAAGGACAGGGAAGGATCACTCAACAATTACCATCATGGGCAAAACAGACTCAACTTGGGGAAAATTAATCTATTACAAACCAAATCAGAGTAGGGTAATGAGAAATAAAAAACAAATCTTAAAACACTTTCCTTCCTGGGCACAACTCCACTGCCGAATTCTTTTCCTCCTCCCCAACGTGGGTCCTTCCCACGGGCTGCAGTCCTTCAGGCACAGACTGCTACAGCGTGGGTCCCCCACAGGTTCACAAGTCCTGCCAGAAAACCTGCTTCAGCGTGGGCTCCTCTCTCCCCGGGCTGCAGGTGGAGATCTGCTCCACCGTGGACCTCCATGGGCTGCAGGGGGACGGCCTGCCTCACCGTGGTCTTCCCCACGGGCTGCAGGGGATTCTCTGCTCTGGCGCCTGGAGCATCTCCTCCCCTCCTTCTGCACTGACCTGGCGGTCTGCAGGGCTGTTTCTCTCAAATATTCTCACTCCTGTCTCCAGCTGCTGTTCCCCCCAACAGTTTTTTTTCCCCTTCTTAAATATGTTATCACAGAGGCACTACCACCGTCACTGATTGGATCAGATTTGGCCAGCAGCTCTATCACACATGGGGGAAGCTTCTAGCAGCTGCTCACAGAAGCCACCCCTGTAGCCCCCCTGCTAACAAAAGCTTGCCACACAAACCCAATGTAGATGGAAAAGCTTCCTTCTCCTACCATGCCTTCTCCATTCTACTGATCATTTATGATGATTTCTTCATAACTTTTCTGGCTTCCACTGTTCCATTCTAGGTCACCAGAATCCGCAGCCATTCTAAGCACAAATATTGCACAGCAGACATTCCTCATTTGCTTATATCCCAGAATTAGTCTACTCAGGCTTATGATGTGACCAGAAAAGAAACATCTTCTGTGATAGATTGGTGGGTTGCTTTTTCTCCATGTTTCCAAACAGAGCTTTTGCATTTGTTCAGACTTCCTCTTGACTCATTAGAAAGTAGCAGCAGTGCAAGAAGGCCTCATTTAAAAATAAATTCAATTAATTCAGTAAATAAGTGCAAAGATAGCAAATGAAAAAGATGTCATACTGCTTCTACAAGGATAATAAGTGAACATTTCACTGGGGCCATGTCTTCCCTCCATTATCAGATGTGATGCAGTGAAGCCATAGGATTCCTGCAGGTGGAGAAAGTGCTTAACTGAGCCAGTTGAATTTAACATCAGAGGATTATTTAATCTGGATTTGAACTTTACAGTTCTGGCCAACAGTGATAAAACTCTTACCCGAACTGTTGTGTTCTCTCAGCAGCAGGTTTTGCAGCTCCAAGAAAGGCAAAAGGATAAGTGCATTTACTTTTACGTATCTTAATTAAATAATGCTCTTGTAGTTTGTAGTAAAAGATGGTATAGAGAGTTTGACTTTTCATTTCAATGCCCATTTTCTTTGCAAGTTCACGGTTCATGTTTTCTGTCACAACTTGCTTTAGCTTTTAGTAGTTAGAAGTGCTCATGAAAAATGTCTCTTCAGATCAAAATAATTTTTAGATCTTCTAAAAGTGTATCAGACATGAAAAGAGAACGCATAGAAGTAAACTTCCCACCTATTCAAGAATAGGATTTTGGGTATCTAAATGTTTTAGACATTAATTTATCACCTACAGTTTTCTAGCTTGCATCCTTTAATATTTTCTGTACTCAGGAAGTTGGGTGAGATATATTTACATAAACCAGTATAAGAGGGCTGTTGGTGGGAATCAGAGCTGGTTTCTATTGCAAGATGATGCAGACAGTGCAAACTTATAGGACAGGATACAAGTAAGCTGGAAATCAATAGACCCTTATATTTGTAGCCAGAAAGCTACTGTTAAAATAAGCATCTTATATTACAGTTATGTAAAAAAAGGAAGAAGTTTGTTATCATATTATTTAGTCCAGGGCTATGTCTGCAATGCTTAGTCAAATAAGTGGTGTTTTCTTCAGTGGGTA
Organism: Haliaeetus albicilla; assembly: GCF_947461875.1. Classification (NCBI taxonomy): domain Eukaryota; kingdom Metazoa; phylum Chordata; class Aves; order Accipitriformes; family Accipitridae; genus Haliaeetus; species Haliaeetus albicilla. The sequence continues at coordinate 27,232,317 of NC_091503.1, read as the reverse complement.
GTTCCAGTAACATAAACAGGAAAGTTAACATGAGTGGTATTTACAGGACGTGAATTTCAAACTATTTGACATAGCATGATTAAGCAGGTATAGGTGACAGATTTTTCTGTGCAGCCTTAACTTTCACTGTAATGCTGCAGCTGAGATTCTTCAGTGAAGAAACAGGAGAGTAAAGAGATAGTTTTTTTTCTTGCTGCATACAGAATTGAAAATGCATTGTTTGGTGTAACACTGGAGTAACCTATAAAATCCCTATGCCAACATTTGAGAAAAATAGATTGAAAAGTTGTAGCAGATGAAGAAAAGATATTCACATGATTTGACGTTTGAAGAAAATACTGGCTTAGGAAGAAAGATGAGGAGTATCATCTGGAGAAGACAAAGTGACAGGATTAGATTGCTGCATTGAAGGGTACCATCAAGCTAATAGTAACTGGAGCACAAAATTAAAATGAGGGGTCATTCCTGGAAACTTCCAGATCAAGTTTGAGTGAGTAGAAGGAGGAAAAAAGTAAAGTGCCTACTGTAAAGTGATGCTCCCCAGAAAGGAAGCAGGAATGAGGGAGATGAGTTTGTTGGAGAAAGCTTTTTAAGCAGATCACTGTGTGGGCTAGGCCACCTTGTCTCCATCCCAGTCCTGTTTCCATGGGGAGATGTCATTACCAAAGGCCTTTTGGATCTGTCAGGAAAAGGAACCTGAAGCCTTACAAATTCAAAAGGAAAGATATCATATTTTTTTAGCAGTGGTAGTCCTTAGCAACAGGAAGAAATGTTGAGAGAAGTGATGGATTCTCTATCATTCAATGTATTCAGATGGAGACTGGCTACCTTTCTGAAAGATATGCTTTATTAGCACAAAGCTCCTGGGCTTAGTGTAGTGGCAACAGGATGAAAATGGCCTGAGATTAATTCACCAGATGGGGTGAACTATGTAAAAATCTATCAGCTCTGGACAATTAACTCAAGCCTTCAGTACCAGCTATTTCAGCTGGAAGAGCTAGTGCTTCATCATTTAATAGAAGTATTGTGAAGTTTAATTCAATTATGTCTGTAACATACACGGACTCCTTCCTGTGGAAACTACCCCAGAAACAGAAAACATAATTAGCAGCAGATGATTGCACTAATTGTGTGCTCAGGAACACGTCTCTCTCAGTGTTTCATCATAAGGAAAATGCTGCATAAGCATAGTTTGGTTGATGAGCAAATCATATGGAAGAATTCTTGCTCATGTCTTCAACAAGACACAGATCTTTATGGAGATTAGAAGCTGCTCAGTGAGTGACTTTCACTTCACCTTTTCAACCACTTGTTATATCCATGCAAGAGGAAGGAGGCACATTTGCAAGCTCATGCTTAAGAAAAAAGTGTGTGAGTGAGGCAGCACCTATGTAGTATCATCTGTGCATTTGTTCCCCTTATACTTTGCTTAGAGTAAATGAATCATGGATTGGACAATTTGCAAAGCATATTTTTCATAAAATTATGAAGGACATTTGGCTCTCAGATAGGATTACTGTCTTTCTCTCTTTTAGGGCAGAATATTTACCTTTCTCAAGTCATCACTAACCACAGTAGTGTATGACCCTCTGACTTGAGATCATCCTGCCTTTTGCCAGTTTGTTTGGGATGAAATCTGTCCCTATGCTCACACCTAGCATACAGGAAAGTAGATTACTTGGTAAGGTGAGTAGCTGGAGATCCATCTGCCAGCTGCCTAAGAAGAGAGAAATACATGCACACATTAGTTTCCATCCTCATTCAGTCATCAGTCTTTTTTTATTCTGTTCCTTCCTTTTGACATCTTGCTTAGATGATAAATTGTTCAGGTCATGTTTGTGGTGCTCAGGTGTGTCTATAATGACATAAGTTGATGTTGATGTTATTTCAGTGACAAAGAAACCCCTCTTTTCTGCTTCAAAACTAAGATGGTGGCCTTTCATACCCACCACCTTGAAAAAAGAAAGGGAAAGGGAAGGACATGTTCTATGTCCTTTTGCCCTTTCAATGTGCCAGCTCCATGGCAAACGGATTTGTCAATATTCAACTAAGTAATAATATTATAAGTGTCTCATTTCATACGTGTTATAAAGTTACCCTTGTTGGTTGTAGCTTGAGATGGTCTTGCACATGCTTGGAAGAAAGATAATTTTTAGCAGGGCTTCTGCTGAGTGCTTTTAAAGATGCTTTCTAGAAAATACATTAGAGGCAAGACTACTACTAATATTTCACAGCATGAGGCAAGGCCATTGCCTTGCTGTTCCTGGTAACTTCTGTTCTTTGGGGGTCTATAAATCACAAAGCCAAAAAAGGAAATATGAACTTTAATGAATACTCTCTCCTGGAGAGAAATCTGAGTGCAAGAAGAGTGTGGGAGCTAAGGAAAAAAATAGAGAAGTTATCTGGCATTAGCTTAGCCTACCTATTCATTAGGTCCCTTTCAAAAGGAAAACAGTGATCTATGTCGCAGCATTAGTGCAGACCTTAAAACTACGGGGAAAGGAGAAGTTGAGTGAGGGAGTTGTGCATTGTAGACATGAAAGCGAGATTTTTCCCCATATTACTTTGGGATCATTTAAAAATGCTTGGAACGACTCATCCAGCCAACCACTAGGATGAAGATAATGTATGAGTCCAGGAAGACAGTTTGTGTGTAGGTCTCAGTGCCTATAACGCTTTCTCTGAAAACTCAGGCGTCTCCATCCAGCCTGCAGCAGCCTCGGGTGTAGGGGGAGGAATTGGACGTCTAATGTAGGGTGCCTGTCAGAGCTCCTTCAGCAGGGATATGGGAGTGCTCGCTGCCTGTACTGTATTTTACACTTGTCCCTAGTTCTCTGCGTGCGCCCTCTAAGGCACTGGCAGCGTGGACGACAGGGGAGGCAGCTGTGAAACAGCCTCTTGTTGTGTTGCCAACAGCCATGTTGGTATGGCCTTTTTTTGGAGGGTGTTTGGATACAAGGGACCATTCCCCATGGCATCTGTCCTTGAAAAAGACATATGCTACCCATACCAGCTCCACTTTTTGTTTATCCCTGCTGCACTTGCCTGTAAGAAGGAGGCTCAGTCTTCTCTTTTAATAATTTAGGTCAAAGAGCTAACAGAGTGTTCCAAAACTGCAGGAGAAATGTCCTTGAACTTAAATGGCTGGATAAAAATAGGCCTTTAATACAGTGAGGCAGCCACCTGAAATGTGCTTTCTGACTGCCACTTCATCAAACAACCTTTAACCCTGCTGCCACTGCCTGCCAGCGTCCTGCCAGCGGGCAACGAGGGTCCGTCCCTTCCATCCCTCCTGCTGGCAGCCCCCAGCCCAGAGGTGCCCTGCTCCTCCCCGCTGGATGCCCAACAGCAGTATCTGAATTCCCTCCCTGCCCAAAGTACACTCTCCTGATTGTCAATCCCCAGGTTAAATCACCTGAGGATAACCCAGGTAAAGATGCGAAAGAAACAGAAAGCTAACCTAGTTTGTTCAAAGCCACACAGACAGAGACGGGGCAGAAGCTGCGAATAGATTCCAAGCCTTCTTACTCATATTCCTGTGTCTGCGGCCCCAGACCCTGTTGCTTACACTTTAAAAAAAGACAAACATTTCCTTTGGAAGGCCCCCACCCCACTCTCCTCCCCCCTCCTCTTCTCCTCTCCCTTCCCTTCTTTCGCCCTCCCCACCTTCTCTCTCAGACGCTGGAAGAAGTGAAACTCCTCTACAAAATGTCCCTGCATGTTTGAGATGTAGAAGAGCGTGATCCTACATGAAGGGGATGCTGTGTCACGTGCTGGCAGTGTGGAAGTCTTTTTCTGTCTTCTGCCAGGGTTCAAATAGATGACCTTGGCCAAAGCAACGGACCTTTCTGTGACCCAATTTCCCCTCTTAGGGAAGATGATTAATCATAACACTGGGGATTTTTTGAAGCTTAATTCAATGACATTCATGCAATAGTTTGCGATTAGGGGAAGCAAAGATATGAAAAGAAATAAAAGAGTTCTAATGCAGCTGTCTTGTTGGCACAATATTAAAGCAGCTGATTATGGGCACTTAATTGAAGGAAATGAGAATTATGATCAGTTAGCACAGAAGCAAATATGTGATCCACAGCCTGATGAGAATGTAACTCCACACTTTCCTGTTCTGAAAAGAATACTGAACCATGACATGGGCATATTTTTTATGTGAGTTGAAGATGCTTTGATAACTAAATCTAGGATTTCCTTTTTGTTGAACTTTTGCTTTGAAAGAGCTGGTGCAGTTCTGCAGTTCACGTCCTGCCCCAAGAATGAACCTGAGCTGCATGTACAATTGCTGGGCTCATCAAAGGGTGATGAGAGAGAGACAGACTGAAACCGCATGTTTGAACAAGAAACGTTGCTCTTGCCTTGATGTCTTGATATGCTCCTCACAGCCTGACCCCCAGTAGGGCAGTCAGTGATCTTTGGAGATGGTGAAATGGTCTCTTCCACAAAACAGTTTGTTTTAAACAATTTGTTCTAAAAACCTCCTTTGCTTTGGTGGTTTCTATCCTCTTGTTTGCTTTCTCTGTGCCTGGCTACTAAAGGAGAAATCTCTAGCAGAGAAACATGTCAGTGTGTCAGTCCTGTTTCTGGATATACCTGTAAGGTGCTTCAGAGACACGTTTATCACTATACAAACCCAGTGCTTTGTATTTTTGCTTACTGGGGTCTTAGCATGACATTGCCTAGTATGGCAAAGATGCAATGAAGGTGTAGCGAGAAGTCTGGGAGCTAAATGACACCATTCCACAGCTGCAAGCAGCTTGCGGAGTGGGAGTTTGACATTCCTCCCCTAGGTGAATGCCTGGGAGAAATCAGGGCAGCACTTTGGTTTCCCTTAAACTAATAGTGAATCACAGGCACCTTTAAAGAGCACAGAAAGTTGTCTTTGAGGATGGAAGAAGGAGATAAAAAGTCAAATAGATTGTTTTTTTCACATCGCTTTTTTCAAGTAGGTTGTGGGCAATGATGCCTGGCAGGTTGGGTCTGCTTGACTAATATATAAAGCATGAAAGCACTTCACTAGCACTTTTCTTCTCATTGGCAGATGCCTTCTGCTTCTGTGCCTCTTACCATGCTATCTACTCTCCTTCATCCCTTTTGTTGCACGAGGCTGTTTTATTGCCCTTCTTTCCTCATGCTCCTCTAAACATTAAGCAATGTTGTACAGCAGAAGAAAGGGGATGACTACTTGAATAGTCCCATGCTATATGTTTGCTAGTTAGTGTTACCCCAGAAAACTTTATAACATCTTCCATTCCACTTGTGTACCATCTGCCAAAGATTTCTGTCAACAAGGCTTGTATGATATCCAGGGGAAGGCTTCCAGACACTTGCTCATATTTTATAGCAAATGATACAGAGGAGGAAGGAAGAAAACGGCATTGTCCCCAGCTTACAATGATGTTAGTGACTTTTTATCATGGTAAACCTGAATTAATTTTTAGTCTCAAGGCATTACAGTAAATATTGTATCTGATCGATAAAAAATCCTGGGATCTTGTTTCCATAGTGTTGTCACTGTGTTCACATTCATTTTGTATCAATGCACCCTCAGATCCCCACACCTATTTTCTTCAAACACCTGAAGACCTGCAAGCATCCCTCAATCTAATTTCATGATCACCCCATCTGTCTTGCATCATGTTTCCATTTAACATTGATATAAGTGAGGAGGGACCCTGCTTACATTCAGTAATTCTTTTTTTCAAGTATACGTACCAGCATGTATGTATACTTGAAAACTCTTAAAGCAAGGCACTGAGGCACTGGTAGCAGATGTAAATTTAGCAAAACCTTGCCATGAATAGTGATACAGCCTGATAAAGGTAAAAAAAAATAAGGCAACCGCCTTGCAGAGGCCTGATAGTTTTCTTACTGAGTGTGACAATCCTGGCTGTCGTGCTGGAAGTTACAACCCTAATTCCAGGGAGATGCAGAGGAGCAGAGGCTTTGATACTGTGGTCAGAGAGATGTGCATTAGCTGACATCCACAGCTCTGAATCCCTTCCATTTTAATTGGCAACTATGACTGTAAAAGATGGAGGGGGATTAAATTTCCCTTCCAGAAACAGCATCGATTCAGAGGGAAGTTTCTGAGGGTCAGTATTTCTTGAGCCTTGTTCCAGGTTAGTCCATCTTGCTCAGTATTCTTTCTCTAAGCTTAGTACTAACAAAAGAATTATAGTTTGACTTGCTTAAAGGTGTTTTATGGGCAAAATACACTTTAAAATTTTTCAAATCCAGCCTTATCTCTTGAATAGCTTGCTTTGCTTTTATTGGTTGGATTTTCACTTAACCTGGTGAGTAATAAGTACCTACTGGAAGATGAATGCAGAATACAAAGATGCAACCTAATTCTGTCCAATTTGTTCAGGCTGCCAAGTACAGAGGGGTACTAGAAACAAACCAGGCATGCTTCCTGAACTTGATCAAATGGTACACCTTGGCACAGCGGTAGATAGGAATCTGCCCACCTCACTGCAACTGTCCAGGTTTGAAGCTGATTTTGTACTTCATAAGAGGTTGGTGGAACAGCAGAAAGATTTTTCTCAAGGCTCAGATGAGCAAACTGGGCTAATTCCAAGTCTAAGAGTTTATGTTCTTCAGAAAGCTGTGCTTCCTTTAGAAATCTGTGGGAGTTGATTCCCCATTCACAGAAGATTTTTGGCCTTCTGCTCCTCAAATCTAGGCACAAATGCTGATGAAATAGAGACCCCCAATTTAACTATCATACAGAAAATATGACCACAAGTTAACAAATCTGCCAGTTTTCATTGCCTCTTTAAAAACTTGCATGTGAAGTTGATGCATGTGCATAAATCTTGCTAAGAAAAACAGCTTTGCAAAAAGCCATCTTATAACTGTTACTGAAGAAGGACCCTTTTTTCATTTGTCTGCTTCCTTGTAAGTAGACCTCAACTACTACTATTTACATTTTGGTGCCTGAGTATCTCTGCATTGTCACCACCATTTTGGTCAGCTCAAATTTTAAAGCAACATACTGCTGAAATGCCTGAAGATCCATGGAGAGCCTTCCAGCACAACATCTGAACCCTTTACACAGGACTTATTTTGGGTTGTTTGGTTCGTGGAAAAGCAAAGGAAGGGACAGAGGTTTCCATTGCTATTCACTGGTTGTTCAAGAGAAAAGGAAATAAGGGAGGGAGTAATTGTATTGCAGATGATACTTTCTTGCCAGTACAATGTGTGAGAGGTGGGACAAATGCACACTGTGGTACCACGAAGGCAAAGTAATCTGTCTGGGAGACTAGCTGCCTGCAGGCTATGGTTCGAATTTTTCAGCCTCCCTGGTGCCTGTGTATAAGACACATATTTTACCATAAGCCTGAAATGAGACTTTCAGATTTCCAAATCAAAGATTCTTTATTGATTTCCCACTCCCCTTTATTATCCCTCCGACTGAAAGATCATGTTCAACTTTGGCATTTCACTTTCTCCACCACCACCCCCCTTTTGCAATTAGGGAATGTGGATCTCTCACAGACCACTCTGACAATAAGGAAAACATTTTATGTTTTGCTTCTTTAGTGGCAGAGTTGGTGTTATGTATACTTTTGCAGAGTGAAAATGTATTGATTAGCTTTGTTGAAAAAAGGCTGAGCATTTAATTACAGTACACATGCATAACTTTCTCCCATAACTCTCTTGTTGGGTTGTAAATAGGAGTAAGCGATTTAGAAGAGGGATTGTAATTTTGTACAGTTCCTAACTATGGTTAAGTGTCTATTCTTGGTTTAATAATACTAGTCCCTGAGTAGTATTAAAAAAAATGTATTTAAAAGTCTGTTATTTCTTGGTCCATTGTCATGGATTTGGAGTGAGGTTTATTCCCTTCCCCCTCTGAAGCACTCACAGAGAGACTGTGATTTTTCTCCATTCATTTTCAGACTTTTCTTTTAGTCTTCATGTTTTGTGCCACTTCCTTAGGCCTTTGAGTATCCTCCTCTGGATTTCTTCATTTCTTCCACATCTTCCTTAAAAATGCATTTTCCCAAAGTAGATACTATTCTAGTTGAAATGGGCAAGAGGTGTCTCAGATGTAAAACTTTTGTTTATAATCCCAGTCTCTGGGAGGAAACTTGGTGAAAATATAATAGTGTTAATTCATGTTGGGCTTCCGTTCTACTGTAAAACCTTACTGCTTTTTTGCATAAGTACTCCCCAGCCTCATCTTGTATTTCTATAGCTGAAGATTCACAGTAACCACAACTTACAATAATACAGAGAGAGTGAAGAGCTCAAACATTACAAAATTTCAATTAAAGAGAATAGTGAACTGTTACAAACATGGATCTAAACAAGGATATCCACTAGATCTATCTTGCACTGTAAATGTGTCATCTCTCAGTGGCTGAGCAGAGTTTAGTAGGAAATAAAATTTCAGAAACCCTGTGTGAGCAGCAAGCAATACAGTGTCCATGCAGGGAGGGCAGGGGAGGAAGCAGGTTCAGTAGATATTTCAGCATACTCTCTTTCAGCTCATTATAAGCAAAAATTTAAGGTGTCTTTTGCTAAGCTTCCAGCATGACCTAAAACTGATATCCCCATTCTGATGTACCAAGTAATGATTAAGCTATAATGCTGGTGAGATATTTTGAATTAAAACTAAAGGTTGGACCAGATGATCTTTCAAGGTCCTGGACTCGAAACCAATCTGGGCTTTTCCAAGCTGGTCTGTTCTATGGTCCTATGTATTTAATAGAATAGAGAAAAGAAGAAAATAATCCTTTAAAATTATACTGGCCAGGAAAAAATGGGGAAGAGGGAAGATCAAGATACTAATTGTGCTCTTAAGCCATGTATAACCTTTTTTTTTTTAAACCAGAAAGCTTTCTGGTTGTATCAGGTCATGCACAACAGGAGAAAATAGAAAATGGCACCTTGGCTGTGCTGAGCAAAGGTACTGGTGTACTGATAAAGGCAGAGTGGTTAATAATGCTGGCCAGCTGCACATAACTAGCAGCATGTAGGTCAAGCATTGGTTAATAGGACCCAGAAACTGAAGTTCATCCATTATATAAGTAATACATATGAAGGCATCTGGAACAGAAGAAAAAGAAAGAACTTGAATACCTCTGGAAAGTGTCCTGGACTGCACACTCACTAGATGTCTCAAGACAAAACAGTCCTTACTGCTGGCCTCCCAAATGTCATGCTTTGTCTGCCAACATTGAAAGAGTGTGCCTAGCATAATAATATTCAACTTGGATCTTTTGCTCTGTGCCTACACGAGATGGTGTTTGCTGTTTGGCAGCATCTATAGAGGAGGGCAACAAGATGCATGGTTCTGGAAACCCACTGGACTGGAGCTGTAATGGCTGTGTGTGCGTGGCAGCAGCTGAAACAAAGGCACAGACATTGCCCCCACTGCAACATGGTGCAAAGTAAAAATCACACAAAATCTCTTTCCCCAAAGAGTGTTACCAATGGAGTTAGGAGAGGGAATCTCAGTGTGACCTTTCTATCTTTGTGGTCTGCAACGCCCTGCATTTGTAGGGAAAAGAAAAAACCCAAGGGGTGTTTTGAGGTTGAATTTGTAAGTTCTGTGGCATTTTAGCAGTAAAGTGTGATCTACTACAATGAAGAGGAAATAAGGGGACATCCTCTCAGTTTTGAGATCCATTACAGTGCAGCTCATTTGGTTTATATTTTGTTTTGATTATTTTTCTTTATTTATTTATTTCTCCTATTCTCCTGAAAGAGCCAGCTGGCCTATAGCTGTTATTTTCTGAGGTAGTTACTGATGTCTTATTATGGTATAATGGAGCTAGTTCTGCCGTAGGAAACATAGGGAGATTTTTCCTTCAAGATGTCAACTGCAGCCTGCCTGTATATTTTTGTGGCTTGCTGGTAAATTGTCTCTGGGACCAAAGCTGATAAAAAGCTTCCACAGAAGAGATGCAGACAAAGTGGCAGACTTGTCCTGTGGATGGATTGCTTTGACCCTTGGTGACAGTGATGAGAGCGCTGGCCATTTGTCATGCCCAGTGCCCCTCTTCAGAAACCTTGCAAAACCCATTCAGTCTTATAAATTGCTAGTGAGCCCTCTGGCTCACCAAGCAGCCACAAGGAAAGAAAGTGCATGAAAACCAGAGCAGGACCAGATCATTGCCTAAACCTGAAAGCTTGCCATTGCAGCTGTTCTTGAGTGAGGGATAAAAATGTTCAGATCAGGTCTTTACAACTATATTTCTAGTGCCCATATTTCAGAAATGGCTTGTGAGACTGCTCATAAACATAATTAATATGCTTTTTCACTATAAACCATGCATGCAGATTCCAAGGCGTGAATGAGAATTAGAAAAGGTTACTACTAGGAAGAATTAGGGATCCAACTCAGAATAGTAGTGAGAAAGACATTTGCAACAGATACAAATGCTTGAGAACATTTTAATTTTTATTTATTTTGATATTATGTCACTGATATCAGGACTTGTCTATTGCACAAAACTTATTTAGACAGTAAAGGATGAAAGTATGCAGCAGACACAGACTGCTAAATAGAAATAGATTAATCCTTAACAAAGTCCTGTGCCCCCATAAACTTACTCACTATTATTTGCTTCTAAAAAGACCAATGACTCAGAAGATCAATCTCCAGACTGTAATGCTAACTTAAAAAAAAGGTTTATGATACTTCATGTGAATGCAGTAAAGGACTTTTGTTCCTATAAATATAATTGTATAATTATATTAATATGTGTAATTATATTCATACACAATACGTAATTATTCAAAGACATATAAAGTTAAAGATCAGAATCTGGACATTTCTTTTCCATTCCTTTCCTGGCTTCTGTCATCTGCTTAGCTTGTCCCCTTCCCACCCCCAGAAAGGGATAAAACCCAGTATAGAACTGCTAGTAAAACACTGCTACATTATATGCAAACCAGCACTGTCTCTTGGATGCCCACAGGAAAAAAACAACTAAACTGCACTTCTGTCATGACAGCATATAAAAGTACTTTCAAGAAAAGTTTATCTTCATCCAGAGAGAGTTAGCGAACTCCTCCTTTCACTTTGTGTCGGAGACTGCTTGGAAATGGGTATTTTTCCCTGCCCTTTTCTCAGAGGGTTGTGGGTTCTGCCAACACTAAATGCATTCGCCGTCTGTGTCATTTGGTTTGAACTGGCTGTTCTGCATCTGCAGGCTTTCAGGCAGCAGCAGATCAGCTGATATTGCTAATGCCTGAGCGCCCGGTGGAAAAGGACCTGGCGTTGGTTGCCATCCAGTTGAATACGAGCCAGCAGTGTGCCCAGGTGGCCAAGGCGGCCAACGGCATCCTGGCCTGTATCAGAAATGGTGTGGCCAGCAGGAGCAGGGAGGTGATCGTCCCCATGTACTTGGCACTGGTGAGGCCGCACCTCGAGTCCTGTGTTCAGTTTTGGGCCCCTCACTACAGGAAAGACATGGAGGTGCTGGAGTGTGTCCAGAGAAGGGCAACCAAGTTGGTGAGGGGCCTGGAGCACAAGTCTTGTGAGGAGCGGCTGAGGGAACTGGGGTTGTTTAGTCTGGAGAAAAGGAGGCTGAGAGGAGACCTTATCGCTCTCTACAACTACCTGAAGAGGGGTCGTAGTGAGGTGGGTGTTGGTCTCTTCTCCCAAGAGCCTAGTGATAGGATGAGAGGAAATGGCCTCAGGTTGCGCCAGGGGAGGTTTAGATTGGATATTAGGAAAAATTTCTGCACCAAAAGGGTAATCAAGCATTGGAACAGGCTGCCCAGGGAAGTGGTTGAGTCACCATCCCTGGAGGTATTTACAAGACATGTAGATGTGGTGCTTGGGGACATGGATTAGCGGTGGGCTTGGCAGTGTTAGGTTAATGGTTGGACTCAATGATCTTAAGGGTCTTTTCCAACCTAAATGATTCTGTGATTCTAACCCTGGGAGCTGAATTAGTGTCTAATTTGGTAGACCCATACATTCATATATCTGTATGAAGAATGCAGTAGTTGATCCCAATGTTGAAGAAGAGGAAGAAAACCAAAGTGGAAGGATAGGCTGGGATACTTGGGGTACCATGTTGGCCAGCACACTGCAGCCTTCCACTAGCACCAGCCATCGTGGCATCCATTCCGTGTTAGGTGAGATGGATGAGGAGCTGCACAGCCCACACTGCAGCCAATGGCTGCATCTCACCGTCAGGACAAGAAGCAGAATTGGACTGTGGCTTGCACAGTCACAGAACTAAGGGAAGGAAGAAAAGACTACTTGTCACGTGTTTGCATAAAAGAAAGCTGTAAGAGATATTTACAAGTATTGCCAACCTGGACAATTTAAATAATATAAATTGCACCTCAAATCTGTGATTCAGGTTCTCTTTTGTTTACTTGCTTGCCATTTCCCTTACCTTAATTTATAGAGCTTTTAGGGCAGGTTTGCAAACTTCCTTGGACACTAAAAAGGCTAGATGGTTTTTGCTTTGAATAAAACCTAAGATGTTTATGCAGTCACTGGACTCCAAGAACTGTAGCTTTAAGAAAAATGTCACATAATGCACAATGACTATAAAATCTTGAAAGGGGAAATCAACAAACTTTTGCCTTTGTGTTTTCTCTCTTCAGTCCAAACTGAAAGGCAAATCCTCACAGCTCTGAAATTAGTAATACACAGATTCTGACAAGAGTTTTGTCTTTTGCTCAACTTCCTGGATCACCCAGCAACTACTGTTTCAAATTTTCTCTACAACATCTTTTATTATCAGCTGGAAAACAGAAAGTGATGCAAAGGAATAAGCAGGGGAACTTTGCCTTTCATAAATCTGTGCTATTCAATATCTACATAGCATATTGTAAGCAATGTCATAGCAATGATGTGCTTTTTAAGAAAATCTTTTTCTTCCATCTTTAATTTCTGTGACTGATTGTGGGTTGAGCTAGGAAATAAGAAGATTGCTGTATTTCCTACATTACAAATAAAATCAGAGTTGAATTTACAGTGTTTGTTTGGTCCAGATCTCAGTTTTACCACACCTAGGAACTAAAGGAAGAACCTACAGGAAAAATAAATGTTGCTTTTTCTCTGGGGTCTAATTCAAGACTATGCAGTAAGTGTGCTGGGCTATGCAATAAAATAGCTGATCTCCATATTTTGTTCATGTTCAACTTCAGTAGGTAGCCAGAAACCTACATTATAAGAGCATCCTTAAACAGAAAGGTTGCTGCAAGCAACAGATAGTCGTGACAAAGCTTCTGATATTTTCTCTTCTGTTACAGAAAATACCACAGACTTTTCTTTTTGTACTAAAAAAGCAAGAGCTGGGTTTTAGCAAAGGCAGGCAGAAAACAGTTACTGTGCACTTTTCTATGTATGGATATTTTCTCTTAATTCTGTACTAGCAGTAGTTGCATAAATTTGGACAAAAATTTAAAAATAAGGAACAGCTGCCTTCAGGAACAGACTGTGCTCTTACACATATGGTGGCAGCATGCTCTCAAAGCGCAAGAAAACACAAGGAGCGTGTTTTCAGATTGGTACAGTCAAGTTAGCACTGAGCAAAAGTTTCGTGCTGAGCTGCAACCCTTTGCACTTCAGTCAGTGTTAACAACATGTTTTTCTTGAGCTCAGCCCTCTCCTGTGAAAGGTTGACTGAGAGGGCTGGAGAGTTTGCGGTAAGTTTGGCAGTGTTTGCCTGAAACACCAGACCCTTTCGGAATACCCTGCCAGGAAATGCAGCATTTTAGTTTGGATCAGAAGCAGACTGTGAATAACCTGCCAAGAATACAAAGCAAGTGGGGAGCAGCTTCCTCAAAGGGTCTTGAAAGGATCAAGGTAGGAGCCTTTTCTGGGAATGGGACTGTCCTGGAAGAAGATTTGATATGGGAGTGTGAAGATTGGAAGCAGAGGGGAAAAACTAATGATTGACAGTGCTGACTGTACTGCCATAAACAGCTCATAATTATTTGGGGTGAATATTTAGTTGATGTATTATCAACAATGGAAATTTCTTTAGCAGCCTTGGTCCAGTGATGAAGAAAACACAGCTATCTCTTTGAAATGAGCAGGGTGATGTATTTTTGTCCTATAAGGATGACATACAGTGTTCTGATGCATCTGTAATTCAAGGAGAGACAAAATGCCTATCCCAAGAAAAGACAAAATGCCTGTCCAAGATGGGCATTTGGGAATGAGGGGTAGTTTGTACCTCAGACTTTCATGCAAGTTGGCTGAGCAGCTTTGTGGCCTCTTGAGGAAATACTTTAATTCTTTCATAAATCTTAAAATAATTGGTAAATTCTGAAAGACTGGAAAAGAGCTACTGATGTGATTATGCTAAAAAAGGGCAGGCAAACGATACACTGAATTAAAGTTTGTCACCAGTTCAGGCAAAGAAGTGGAAAAGCAGATATGGGAGTCATTTGATAAAGAATTAAGGGATCAGACTGTAGCTGCAACCACCAACATAATTTTATGGAGAACAAGTCTCCTCCAAGAAATCTGACTTCATTCTTACAACTGTTTCATTAATAAAAGTACCTACAGGCAGACTTTAATAAAGCATTTGAAGGATAAATTCTGAAAAAAGTGCTTACTCTGAGGACTTCTGTAAGTACTAATGAAGCTTGTGTACCTAAGAAAGCGTGCATGCTACCTGAGTTTTTCGCTCTTTTGTATATTCTTTGATGTCTATTGAAATGTGAGTTCACATTGTGGCTTTTTTTCCTCAGCCAAACCTTTTAAACAAGCTGTGTCTCTTGCCACCAGGGAGCCTGTTTCCACAAGCTATAGAAAGTTAATAGTCTTTGAGCTTTTGAACCCAGACAAAGTTAAAAATTGTTAAATGATCCAAAGTTACTACAGGTTGTGGGCACACAGGCAGATGAATGACACAATGAATACAGAAGCCTTGTTTCCAAAGCCATGCTAAAAAAATTAAAATTAAGTAAGCACGTTTTGATGAATTTAAAAACAGGCCAAATGAAAGTGCCAAATGGGTACCCATACCTGAATGGGATGCAGGATGGCAAATGGAATCGTTATGGTGATAGCCGACTATAATCTTTATAAACCAGTTGTAACTGTTGTCCCCTTCAGCTACCATTTTCAAACCTATTTCTATGCCTCACATGGTCAACTATCTCTGGTATTACTAGTAGGAATAATTAGGTGCTACTGAAGATCCAACATGCACATGCAACCATTCATATGTGTGATACTGCCATATAAATTGTGCCCAGGGGTAAATGATTGATGAGGCTTTAGTTACTGAACAAGGTGAAGGTAACAAATTCACCTGAGGTTTGTCATGGTTTGATAAGTGAAAGTGTTGATATGTGAAAGTGTTGACATGATTTCACATGTACCTTGACTTCAAGAATAGAAGGGATTTTATTGATTATTTTATTGATTACTGTATCACAGAGGATCCTGGGATCTTCACCTTTACACCATTATAGCTCTTCCAGAGGTTTACACACTGTCAGATTCTCCCAGAAAAAAGAAAAGGCGCTGGCCTATTAACATGGTCTGGTACCGAAAAAGAGTAAAATAAGGCAAAAAGAAAGCTTTTAAAAAATAATCACATCACTGAAACTGTACTTCAAGCCCCTGTGAAACAAACAAAAGTTTTGATACATATATAATATGTGCATATCTTTTGTTCAGATCTATGCCATCATTTCACATCATGCTGTCAAACAAGCATCTGTCACATGCTTTGTGCATGTGGAAAAAGCTCAGTGTAGGTTTGTGTGTACAGTAAAGAGCGGATCACATCACTGACTCTCTGGCTGCTCCTGTATTCTGGTTTGAATTATCTTAGTCTTCTCTATAAATTGAAAGAAATACAGGGCTCTAACTTACATAGGGTTATCAGCTCAAACTTATTCTGGCAGCCAGAAATAACTGGGATTCAAAGTTTATGCTCTTTTCCCTTGCTAAACCATCCATACTGCATGGAGTACAGCACAGAACAGGGTTTGGTCCTGCTGTTTAGGGAACTTTCTTCTCTTAATCCAATGGAGTCAGCAAAATCAGCTTTCTGCCTATTTTTTGTTATTTCAGCTTTAAAGCAGATGAATCAGGGAGAAGCAGACAGCATTTGGTCCACTGTTTCCTGGAACTCTCCACAATCTCTGTTTTTTAAGCAGATGGCTCCTAGGTATATTTTATTAGCAGACAGCACTGCTCCGTAGAACCCATGTGCAGCCAGCCCGTAAAATGCAGTTGCTAATCAGGGGTTAATGTAGTAGTGCTGGCAGGGTCTCAGCGGATTCCTTCATGTGAGTCACTAATGACAGTTCCTGCACCAAACAGACATGCTGGAATGCATTATGCAGGTGCTAGTCACTGGAAAGGTGCTTTGCATATAATGAACCCTGTTCTCCAGGCCAGAGGTTGAGAGAAAGGTGGTTAGTATTCAAAAGGAAATATATTTTAGTGGTATGTCAACTCTATTGACGATGCTGTGCAAAAAAGGAAGAGACGTACTTAATACTATGCTATATAGAATTTCCCTTCTTAAATTCTCTTTCTCTCTCCTTTCCATAACCTCTTTTCTGAGTGTTTTCTGAGTGAATAGGTATTGCCAATGTCTGCTTGGCTTGTGCTGTCATAGTAGATTAGGAATGTCAATGAACTAGACTGGTTGTTTTGTTTCCTTCTACTGAAGCATATGCTGAATACAAGGATGCAAGACCTGTATCCCGGGGGGATGGGTGGGACGTGGAGGAACTGACTTTTGCTTCAGGATTCTGTGTGTTGGCCTGCACCAGGTGTAACTCCAAACTGAGTGAAAAATGGCACGCAGTTTCTCCAAAGTTAGAGCGTTAGAGTGGGAATCTGAATAGTGGGGAGTCAGCGGAGGTGCAGAGGAGAGTCCGCTCTTAAGGGTGAGGGAATTTGTGCAGAGGGAAACTTTGCCAGTAAGTGACACTTCTGGGGAAGTTTTCAGCAACACAGAAGTTGTCTGGGTTTCTGTTCTGGCCAACGTCTACAACTTCTGTGCAGTTTATGCATGACATCGTGTGTTTACTAGCAAACGTCTCATACTTTTTAACAGCCTATCCCTAAAAGGAAACCTCAGGGCTAAACTTCCTCAGACATTCTCTTCAACTTCTTTTCCTCCCTTTCCCAAACTGGGAGCCAGGCTTTCTCTCAGTGTTTTGACAGTCTGCCCCAACCACACTTCCATTTTGATTCATCCTCATCCTTGGGTTTTATTCAGTCAGTTTGGGTAACTATTTATTTCTTCCATCATTGTTAATCTGTGAGTGAAATGCTCCCCTTACTTTTTCTTTTTTTCATATTTTTTCTAACTCTCCAAAGACAGTATGAGAAAGATTGGGATTCCCTATCCTGTCTCATATATCACTTTTCACTGGGTTTGATCCAGGAACATTACTATCTTCCTGGCTCTTGTCAGAAGACAAAACATTCTTCATACTGTGAAACTTATGGTTCAGGCACACTGTTGCACATTTCCTATGTGATAGACTGTTACCTTAAGTAGCATATATCTGAAGAAATAAGGATGATACGGTATCTTGACTAGGAAATCAGATTAAAGCCTTTCCTAGTACTTTTTTTTATTGTCAAAGCCAGTATTTTCTTTTTCTTTTTTTTTTTTTTTTCCAAAATGAAAAACGCCATCCTTGCCGTAAGGATCGGCCCACTAAACTCACTCGAAGCACGTCAAGTGTGAACAGAGTGTTTCTGAAGCTTAAACAGAGTGTGACCAAGCTGAGTGCTTGAAGAAAAAAATCTCTGGCTGCTGACAAATCTGGCTCCTTGGTGCTTCCAGCATTCTCAAATGTAAATGCATACTCTTGACTTCTTCCGACTGTGTTTGTGTTTGAGTTAAATCGAGTTGCTGCAGCTTCCACTCTGCTACCTCTGACCATAGTAGACACTGGACCAAATTCCTCCTTGTGTAGCCACATTGATTTGTTGTCTACAATCAAGGTGCAAACTACACTGTCAATAGCAGCATGCCATTTGTTACAGCTACCATTTTAGTCTAGGTTCATCTCTCCACTACGCCAGTGAAGACAAGCTCAGTAGCCTTGATGCTGCAAGTCCTCACATCGTACTTGGCAGGAAATGCAAACCTGTAATGCTCCAGGAGAAACCAAAATCAAACACACACACACACACCCCCCTGCTCTTCCCCAGGAAACAATGCCCAACATACAACCCCTAACCTGTACCAGTGCTGTGAAGAATAAAGCCCAAGGGCAAAGAGATCTTATAGTGCCTTTGATTCTGCAGAATGTGATGACTGCTGCTAATCAGTGTGTGGGCAAATGACATCTGGTCTGTTAGCCAACAAGAGGCAAGTTGTTTACGTCCTTCGAAATAAAGCAAGCATGTAGCCTTATGTCCAGGACAAAATAAAACTTCAAACAAATGGGGACATTTACAAAATACCCACTAATAATAATGATGATAAGTATTCTAACAAAATTCTGTCCCTGGATCATAATGGAGAACAAGCAGCAATATAGCTGGATATCTTAGGGACCAAAAAAAAAAATTATCAGAGGAGTTGCTTGAGAAAAATTAAAGAAACACTTTTAGACAGGATAACAGAGCAAGCAGGAAAGCTCTGGAAAGCTAGAGGTATGTAAGTAAGATGAGTAAGAGACTGGAAGCTTTCACCCCCGTGACCAGAGAAGATACCCACCTTTGGTTACGTAGCCTGCTTCCAGCTTGCGCTGGACTTGTGGATGCCTGAGCTCAAACTGCTTTGCAGTAATTCTTTTCTACAGCAGCAACCCTGCAGCCAGAGCCAACTTTGTCCTTAGCTGTCTGCAGGCACTCCCAGACAGCCTGTCCTTAGACTTCTGTGTTCACAGCACACAAGAAGAGAACAGCACGGGCACAGCCGATGTATGTAAGGCTATAGGTACAGCCCACCTGAGAAATTATCCATACTCTGAACATAGAAAGGATTTTAACTAAAAAAAACCATAAGGATATAGAGAAAATCAGTGGTGCAAGTGCAAATCCCAGTCTTTTTTTTTTTTTAATGCCAACTGCACTGTCTCCCAAAGTCATGGAATTTCCCAAAGGAACTTTATAGGTCTCACCACCTTGAGGGACAGGCATTAAATGCCCTTCAGCTCATATGAGACTGAAAGAAAAGGAAGCCACTGTGAATTTGTTGTGGAAGAAGGCCATCAGTTGCCATCAGAAGAGAACTCGTAACTTTTTGGCCTTGTTGCCTTGTGATTTTCTGATCATCCTTTTTAGAGATGAGCTGTAGGATATTTTATTGATCTCTTGCAACCTGGCGGTCAACTCTGCAGCATCAGATGAATTGGTGTAGCTCCGTCTCATAGGGGACACCATCAACACCTGTAGCTATGTCAGTAGGCAGTTAATTGAAATCTTGTGCAGTCTTCTGTTGTTGCTTCAGACTGTGTTTAAATATCCCAGATCTGTGACAAGATGTGTACCTCTGCTCCAACGAGATTGGGTGGGCAACATGAGAAGGACAGCAGTTTTGATGTCCAAATTTGGACTGCAATAATTTGGTTCTTCCCTGATGTCACTGACTCATTTTAAAGGGCCATTTGCTTGCTTTCCTACAAGATAAACTATTAAAATTATTGAGATCATAACATGCTGAATGTATTTCACTTTTATTGATTCACTTTAGAAACTGAAGGAGAGGCTGTGCCAGATTTTTAACATGGATATGTGCCAGCCAGTGCAAATGCATGAAAGATGCAGTCATTTTAGTGAGTCAAAATGGCCATTGCCACATAATTTTTGCTGTCTATGCTGTAACCCCAGGAGCTGAAGCTTGGCAAGTTACTTTTGTAGTGTGGGCAAGTTAGTCTATTGATTTTCTTCTGACAGCAAAGCTTGCTTCCAATTGTAGTGTTGCTTCTTTGTCAAGCAGATTCAGATTTAACACATTTGAGATTCACATTTAATGAAGTCTCATTTGGCCAGTTTACTATGCGTTAACATATCAGCCAATTAAGACCTTTATTCTGACTTGGCCTTAGCATCTTAAGGGAAGTTTCTGAGGAACAGAGTCTGGGTGCAAAATTGTGGCATCTTGGCAAGTGGCAGAACTCTCCCAGTCTTCAGCAAATCCAGCACAACACTCCAGCCATTGCACCCTGAGCAGACAAACCTTCAAAGCACCACCAAAGGTAAATAGTTGTGTGCAGAGGAAAGTATACTTCGTTCTCCAGTTCACCAGCCAACGTGTGTAGCAGGTGGAAGGAGAGGAAGACAGAATTAAAAAAGGATTTGGGGATTGCTGAACAATGTGGGTCTTAAAAAGCATCATAAATAGAGGAGGAAAAAACTTGTAGAGGGGAATATATGCTGATCTCTGTGTTGCCTTTGTCAGCAGACATGAATATGAAAGCTGTCAGTCTTTTATATGCTGAGAAATTAATAAAGCATAATCCAACAAATATATAAGCTCTTAATTATATGATACATCCAATTATAGATAAAATAATAGCATAATGAGATTGGGCTAAAGGAAAAAAAGCTGCTGTTTTGAAGAGAGGCTGCTTTGTTGTCTGAGGTTTTGGAGATGAACTAAAGTAATAGCCATGGACACATCTTTGTGATAGTTTTCATGTAATCGTATGCACGTACAAAAAGAGAAGCTAAACCATCTCTTTATTGCTGGTAATAAATATCAATGAGTGCATTTTAAGAATTGTCATTATATCAGAGTCAAACAAGTGTCCAAAGATTAATGGACTCTAATTTTTCCTGCCTTTCACTGAATAGCTCACAGTACATTTGTGAAAGCACACAGTAAAAGTAGCATAAATCATGTTGCACATTATTCTACTTGTCTGATACATCCTAGCCTAGATCTACACCCCTTTCCCTGTGTTGCCCTACCTATAAAGATAGTTTTTAGATTGGTGCTTCTGGCAAAGGTATGGCTGCACATGAATTCATAGAAACAGGAAGCATTTTTGGAAACCAGGAAAGTGGCATTGAACTAGATAGACAAGCTGAGATGGGGGGTAAGGGGCTGTTGCAGCAGTCTGAAATTGTAACGTTTTTTATATTGCAGGAATGTGAAGAAAGATCAGCAGTGGCCAGCCACTACCTGTGAAATCACATATGAATTTAAGAAATCCTGTCCCTGTATCCAAAACTTAAATCGAAGTAAATTACTTCCTCAGTATAAATTAAATAAAGGCTTTCCCTGTGTCAAGTGATTTGGGAGACAGGATTGCAAGATTTCTTTTCTTCACAGGTTTTCCTCCGTTTAGCAGGGGATATTGGGAAAGTCGTTGCCCCTCCCAGTGTCTTAGTTTATCCATAGTAGGAGGAGGTTGGTTTACTTTTCAAAACACTGTATTCTTATAAGAATTATAAGATATTTTTCAGTTTGGTCCTGTCTTCATAGGGGAAGTTTCTAAGGAAGAAAGTCCAAGTGCAAAATCATGGCAATTTTAAGAATATAATACAAGAATAAGAAATTCTTCAATTATAAGAATAAAGAGCAAAGTAGTGGTATTGACAGTGTTTCTAAAAACTGCTGCACTTTTTTTAGTTTCCTGTAGTTCTGTTTCTTCAGTGCATGAAAAAGACCGTATTCTCTAAATCTTTCTTTCCTCGGTCACATAGCAATTGACTGCAATGAAACTAGACTTTAGTGGAAGATATTATTCAGTGTGAGTTTGTATGGCAAACCTCGCTCTTTTTTACTCAGTCATTCTAGCCCATGTTTTTCATCCTTTTTACCATCAGTACTTGGCTCTAAACAGCACAGACATGGAAAAAAGGAAGGTAGGTTATCTGAAATCCCTTTTTCTTCTTTTTTTTTTACAAAACCAATGTTTTAACTGAATATCCCTTTAGATGCATATTTGCTGTTGCAAACCGATAACGGGCAACTTAAGCTGGAAATATTGTTGGAACATTTAGATAGCATTATTTAAAGTACATTAAAGTATGTATGACCTAAGCCTACCCTAACCAATTGCTCACATCTCTCTTTATATTCTTGCTTTTCATTATATGTGACAAGATTTATAGACCCTGTCTGCTGCCATTAGGCTCTGGAGCATTGTTTTACCAGCTGTAACACAAACAGCATGTTGCTGATTTTTGTCTTTTCTTTTTTTCCTTTACAGTCTATTATTTTGTAGGACAACATCCTGCAGAGAAAAGTAAACTGATATCACTGGGTCCCCACCCAGCCTCCACCACCTCAAATTCCGTGAAAACTCCATGCACTTAATTGTGATGTATATCTGCTAACTTCCATCTATTATATTTTTTCCTGAAAAGAAATGCCATTTTAAAACACAGTTGCCTTAGATAATATGCAGTAAAGTAGTTGGTTTTGCTTCACTAATTGGGAGGATTAAATTACTTTATCACATGTTTAGCTTGTTTACTTCTTTTAGCAAATATGACCAAACCTTTTTGGATATTCATGACACCTTTCCTGGTTGTTTTCTGTATTTGCTACCATTGCAGTGACAGTGTTTCCAACTCCTTCAAAGTCCAAACCCAGTAATTTTTAAAGGAATAATGCACTCATTGACAGCTGTGAAATATCAATTGGTAATACCTCTTTCTATGACTGTGCTGCCGTCATACCCGCAATATGGATGGTATCTAGGAGGGGGAAGGAAGAAAAAGCACCAGCATGCACCAGCTATTTAGCCACCATTACCAAATTATGATTGGGCATATCAAGGAGATTTGGAAAGTGAAAATGTCTCTGCTTTGATCTGCAGGTGAACTCTGAGCCCTGAGCATGCTGCCTGTCTTTTTCTTGAGTCAGTGAGAGGGTCTGGTGGAAGATTCAAGCTGCTTAAAGTTAGACAAGAAAACCCTGTTATGAGGTACAAGTGCTGTATCAACAGGGAAGGCAGTTCAGTCCGTGGAGACGACTCAGCTCTTTGACTTTGGCCAAGTTACCCCCCTGTATCAAAATGAAGTCAGTTCTGAATGTGAAGGCAATAGAGCAACCGAAAGCCAGGTTTCTTTTCCTGGGGTTGTGAAAAGAAAGCCCAAGATATATTTGCTGTGACAACAAACAGTTTTTTGTTTCTGGTGGGTGATGACTCTGTGGAGATTTGTGCTTTTTCTAAAGAAATCTTTATGTATACCCTCACAAGAAATGCAAACAACGTGTTTGGGAATTTGGCACAAAATAGATATTTTTCTCCCTGTTTCTTCAAATTCCAGCATCTAGGGTCCAGCAGTCACTCCTGAATGCTACTCTTTTTCTAGCTGAAGTCTACTTTTGTTAAAAACAGAAGCTGTCATTAAAGTACTTTCAGTGATGGAGCTGTTAGAACAAGTTTGGTTCCAAGTACGTATACAAATGCTTCCAAAAGCCAGAGTATTGCCTTTGGAATTTCATCTACCAGAATGGGGAAAAAAAAGAGCATAAGGGGTTGTTGTGTCTGTGATAAAGAACAGTGTACAGAGCATTAGCACACTGCACAAATAGTGTCCTCCAGTTAACATATATAATATTTTTTGGACTATAATATGGCTCTTTTTATGTCTCCAGAATCACCTCTCTCACAATTATATCCCATGTGTTTGTTTATTGCGGTTAGGTCTTTTGATATATGCTAAGCAGCTCCTGCATGTAGGTGGGGGTGAAATCTTTATGTTTCCAAATTAAAATCTGATGAGAGAACCAGTTAATGAAATTTCTAGTCTGAAAGTCACCAGTGCCCTATCTTTGATTCTTGTTCAATGGTTTCATACATTTTTTACAAAGCCAACACAGGGTTTTTTCCTTTAAAATCCCTTTGTTTTCAGCAGTACTTTTTTTCCTGCTTTCACTTTCAAAACAATTGTTCTCCCAGCTGAGAGGTATTTTTTCCAATGATTGCCAGTTGTTAACTGTGCTTTTCCTATCTCTCAAAACTACCGAGACTGTATATATTGTCCCTTAATGCTTAAACCTTTTGGTTAACTTCCTAACAAGCTTCCTTCTGATGTTCCAGATGCACTTGAGAAGGTATCAGCCTTACAGTTTCTTTAGATCTGATCCAAAACCTTTCTAAAACCACTGAAAAGATTTCTAAAGATTGTGTTCTTCCTGTTTTCTTTCCAGCTTTATGAAAATTCAAATTTTGCATAAATTCTGCATGTCTCGTGCCTGAATGTCCATGAATGTTGCCCACCTGTATTTTAGGCCATGTTGGTTTCTGGTTTGGTTAGTATTACAGAGTTTGATATTGAGAAGTTTTTCATAGTTTCTTGAGCAAGTTGCTTGTTATTCAAAGGATGAGGACCTTGCTCTTCTCTCTAAAGATAACTAGATTTTTGCAGGTATATTCTTCTGTACTAAAATGGCAGACCAACACATATAAACCTCGGAGGTGGGGATTTATGTGCAGTTGATAATGACAAATTTAGTGCATTCTTTTCTGACAAGGGTGTCAGCACAACTATTGCTGTCCACGTGGTTATCAAACCCGCACTGGCAGTATCTCAGTTCAAAAGCTACTGAAATGTTGATCTCAAGTGGAACAGCCAACATCTAAGATAAAAAAAAGGCTTTTATATGCGCATCAGTCATGTCAACAGAGAAGGATCTTTCCTTTGCAAAATAGTACTGATTAACTGGATATAGAAAAAGGTAAATAGAATAGGGTGAAAGGTGGAGGAGATAAGCAATATTAGTATATGTTCCAAATAACTGTTTTACTGATTGGAAAGGTTAGTCTTAGTAAGGGCTGAGCAGGAACAGACAGAGGTTAAATTAGACCACTTTCAAAAATCCGGTGCTTGAATTTTGCTTATGTAGACTTTAAAATCTTCACTTTGGGGATCCATCACACTGCTTAAGTACCAAGTACACTGCTGGTGCTATGTACATTGCTACACTTCTTCCTTTATGCTTACTGGCCATTCACAGTTAGTTGAAAACTAGTATTTTTTAGGTGAGATGTAACCTAACCCAGTGGAATGAGCAGGAAAGCTAGATGTAGCTTCTAACTCAGCCATTATTTTTTCCGCTGTGATGTGGTTATTTCACCAGTTTGTACTTCTGATAAGTCAAGGCTGCATGGCTCGCCAATGGAAGCTGAGTAGTCATCTGTGCAGACTTCCAGGACACTACTCATGTAACCAAGTAGAAGTACAAAAGGTGAAAGTACGTGGTTAAATAGATTGGAAATAAGATTAAATTTGGTGTTTAAAAAAATTATGTATGTGACCAGTTTGACGTGTGATGGGTGGTTTGCATATCATGCTCACTGAGACAGGGTAAGCATTCTTCTAGCAAGCAATGCAACAGAATGAGAACTTGTACATGAAGGAAAGTCGATGTAAAGCCACAGACGAAAATCAGCTTTGGTTCACTCGGTAAGTACCCTGTAAGCAATTGCTCTCAGCTGAAGAAATGATTATTTTGTCAGAAAAAGAATCACAAAACTGACTTTGCTTGCAGATGAAACATATCCTAAAAATTTCCTTTCAGTTAATTGGTATTTTTCCTTAAACTTCTTTTTTGCATTTAGTATCCCCTTTATCTACTATAGTCTCCTTCAGTCTTGTTTATCTAGGCTATAAACTCTTCAGGAATGGAATTATTATGTGATGTACTTTTACAGAACTTTGCACAACTGAATTTTAAACCTGCTTATGGTAGAAACTCTTTACTCTGAGGGTGGTGAAACACTGGCACAGGTTGCCTGGCGAGCCTGTAGATGCCCCATCCCTGGAACCATTCCAGGTCAGGCTGGACGGGGCTCTGAGCAACCTGATCTAGTTGAAGGTGTCCCTGCTCATTGCAGAGGGGTTGAACTCGATGACCTTTAAAGGCCCCTTCTAACCCAAACCATTCTATAATTCTATGATTCTATGGTATTATTTTTGGTATTATTAAAGCACAAGTAATTAATCCTAAAGAATAATACCTGCAATAATGCCATAGTTTAATGCTAACATTTTTGTATCAGTAAACAACATTCTAAGTCCTTTTTTTCCAAGACTGAAAAAATAAAGTTCATTATTGCTGCATTTCGTGCTTCACGTTACTCCTAAGGAGCTAGTACTTTTTGTTATCCTTATACTCCATTAGCTCTAGATGTAGAAGCAAAGGAAGTAGAGGAATTCCACCCTTTCGCTACTTTGAACTAGTTGCTTATTGCCATGAGTCCTTTGTATATTTTAAATGGGTAACAGTCTCAGTGCCTTGAAGTGGATCATGGAAAGGACTATATGGTTTCACCTGCCTTAAAAAATCTACAAATGAATGCACAAATACATTAGTGTAAGCAACAAAATAGCCAGGTGGGAGTTTAATGGGCCATTAAAATAAACCTTTAGGCCCAAAACCCAGCTACAAGAAACAGATGCAAGCTTCAGTGATTCACAAATGACAAGCACAATACCATTTAGCAACCACATCAAATATACATCAGGTTGTTCCTCTGGCAAAAGCTCCCGACAGACTATTCTAGTTCCCTACAAGACACAGCAATGATACCAAAGCAGGAAGGATACAAAAAGGGCTTTGCTCCATTTATTGACATGGTTGTGATTAAAAAGAGTTTTCAGTTCCTGTCCAAGGCTATATGGAGTTGGGTGTCCAATAAATGGAGAGACCTAAAAAGGTAACTGAAAGGCTCCTCAGCTCATGTTCTCTGTTCTTGTCTCAGGACAAATTATATTTTACAATGAATATAGCCACATGAAGTTTACAAATACAAGAAAAAAGGAAGAACAAGGTCTAATACTGAACACTACTTTTGGACAAATAGAAAAGGAAGTGCTTTTGGAGCAATCTACTTGACTTAGTGTTTCTGTATATATTTTACATTTCCCTCCGCACGATTCTGCCGTGGTTCAGTATCCCAAGTATGCCTGTTTGTTGTTTTCACCCTTGGATACAGGGTACTGAATTTGATATTGTCTTTCCTGATTAGAATCATCAGCTGGAACACAGAATCACAAAATCATAGAATAGCTTGGGTTGGAAGGGACCTTCAGAGATCATCTACCCTCCTGCCACCGGCAGGAACATCTTTCACTAGATCAGGTTGATCAAAGCCATGTCCAAGACTGCATCTTGATTGCAGTCTCCTGGGAGGTGTGGTATATATGTATTCTCACATAAACTGTTTTTACACTGGGAGAAAAACTTGTTCCAAACCAGAAGTGACTAAGCTGATCTAGTCAAATGATGTTAAAAATGCAGTGAAGACAAGACATCTTAGGTTGTTATTCTAATTATCTCTAAACCTGAATTTAACCTGCTAACTCAAAATAAAGCCCAAGTGTCTCATCTTCACTTCTATTTTAACCAAGTTTATCTAGATGAAGATCACATAGCTTTTTCTTTTTTTTAATGACTCTACTAGAATACTCCTAGCCTACACTGTAGGTGTGCCAGCTTTTAAATATTTATGAAAATAATACCAGCTGAATTGCTTTGTATTATGACAGGCATAATAGCTTGTACTCATTACCATAAATGTATGCATAAAACTCCTTAGGTTAAAAAAAGTTCCCCTTGATGATAAATAGGTTTTGAAAATCTATTCAAAAGCCAGGTTGATCCATTTCAAATACTGAAATTTTAGAAGGGCATTTCGTCTACTGTGTGTAATTGAAATAACATATAAGGCAAAGAGAAACATTACATGTAAAGGGGTCTGGGAAGAGTTTCACTCAAACTATAAGGACAGAATAATACAAGGCACACACAGGGATGCTTCTGAACCGAAACAAATGCTGTTCAGGTATGGTGGGTGAATAGTATCTCATGCTGTTCACATTTCCTTTCTTTTAATTGTTTTGTTAGTGTAATCATCTGAATGATTAAAGATGAGGGAAAAAATAATATTGCAAATCTGCAAGTTTCATAAGTCACAATGTATTTAAAAGAGGAAATAATACTTCTGTGCAAAATGCAAAGGCTACAAAATCAGATCATTACACATGATAACTTTTGAAAGCTATGCTATGGAATCATTTCAAGGCAGATTATGTCAAAGTTTGTGAAGAAGGTCAGCTTGACAGTGTGCAGTTTTCTTATTTCTCTGCTCATGCACACAAATTTTCACACTCTAGGTCAGATCCCATGAGTGATCTAGGCAACCAAATTAAGAACCTAAACACAAATTACAGTCCTCAAATCCCCCATTCAACTGCTGCGTAAAACTGAAGTGCTAAATTAATGTTTCCATACCTCTTTTCTTTTGGCATATTTTCTAGGGACCTGGGGTTTTCACCTGTTTTGTCAGAACTACCCCAGTTTTGACAGAGTTGAGGGTTTTTCTCTGTCACCCAAGTCATGGGTATGCCCAGCTAGCATCTCTAAAGTAATTGTTTCTTTAATTGTTCTGTAATCCCATGAGAAGATTATAATACATATAACCCCTGCAGGATCAGGTATATTAGAAAATGCAATTATATTTTTGTATTTTGCAATCATTAGATATGTTTCTTAGGGCAGATCTTGCATTGTCCAATCTGCTTTTTCTTTGACATACTGAATAATTTTTATTTTTCTTTTTTAACACCATGTAGAAAATGGAGGAGACAGTGCCCACACATAAAACAGCCTGCCACTTGGAGTGGGGTTGCACCGGAGTGGTTTGCAGCCCCCTCCCCACATATATCACAGAATTGCATCATCACAGAAAGGCTGAGATCGGAAGGGAACTCTGTAGGTCATCTAGTCTAACCCCGCCCCGCTCAAGCAGGGCCATCTAGAGCCTGCTACCCAGCACCATGTCCACGTGGTTTTTGAGTATCTCTAAGGATGGCAACTCCATGTCCTCTCTGGGCAACCTGTCCCAGTGCTCAGTCACCCTCACAGTAAAAAAAGTGTTTCCTGACTTTCAGAGGGAGCCTCCTACGTTTCAGTTTTTGCCCATGGCGTCTGGTCCTGTCACTGGGCACCGCTGAAAAGAGCCTGGCTCCGTCCTCTTTGTATCCTCCCTTCAGGTATTTATACTGAGGAGATCCTCCTGAGCCTTCTCCAGGATGGACAGTCCCAGCTCTCTCAGCCTTTCCTCAGCAGAGACATGCTCCAGTTCCTTAATCATCCTCCTGGCCCTTCACTGGACTCATTCCAGTACGTTTCTCTTGTACTGGGGAGCCCAGAACTGGACATAGTACTCCGGGGGTGGCCTCACCAGTGCTGAGCAGAGGGAAAGGATCACCTCCCTCGGCCTGCTGGCCATGCTCCTCCTGATGCAGCCGAGGATATCACTCACCTTCTTTGCAGCAAGACCACATCACTGGCACATGTTCAGCTTGGTGTCCACCAGGACCCCAGGTCCATTTCTGCCAAGCTGCTTTCCAGCTGGGTGGCCCCCAGCATATACTGGCACGTGAGATGGTGCATGTGGTGCCTGCACCATCAGGGATGGTTCCTGAGTTTCCTACATCCTCAGAAAGTGCTCTCATCACTTTTTGGATTATCTCTGCTACCTCTTCCCACCAGGTCCTTGGAGAAAATCCCCTGGGTCTCTCGGGGAAAAAAAAAAATTACCTACAGGTGAGAATTTTGAATGCTTAGTGAATAGGACATTTGTCTTCAGTATTTGCTTGGTGGGTCAGTCTGTCTTGTGGACACACTGACATCTGGAAGCACCTTGCTGACTGCAGGGGCTGTCACAAATGTCACTGAAAAGGTCCATCAGTCACGCATATATCTTGAAGGTAAAGGCCCAAAAGTTATGAGCCAGGCATAAAACCCTGTAGAGCTGATGAAGAAAATCCAGCTGACTTCCTCAAACTTTGGATGCAGCCCTGTAGGATACGTTTCCACTGAAATCGGGGGAATTTTTCTTAGGTGGCATGATGAGCAGAGCTGGCACACCACGAGGCAGAACTCACCCCGGGGCACTGCAGAGCAGCACTGGGGGCTGAAGGGGGGGAGCTTTCGTGAGCTCAGTGAGGGGCCAAAAGAGTGCATCGGTGCTGGACAAAACTGTAAAACCTACTTGCAAAAATAATCACAGGTGTCATCACTGCGATGGTACTTGAATATGCCTGCAGATTTTTTTATCTTCATGTTAGTATTGCCTTGCCTTCCCTAAAATCCTTTGGAAATCCTTTAGGAAATCCTTTAGGAAAACGCATTCACCCTTTAGCGTCACCTGATACCTCTTGAGTAATCTTGCAGTGACCTTTCTCCCACTTAACTGGAATATTTGAACTGCCCAGACTACCGCGTTGACTTGCTAAACAGGATTAGGGGAAGAAAAATAGCACTTAACCTTGTTTAGAGAAGTGAGATATATTTCAGACTAGAAGATAAGACCTGATCTATAATAGATGTAGTCAGGTTTGTACGTATTCAGTCTAGAGTTAAAAACAACGGTAAGCTCTCCTTAGAGTAATGCTCTCTCTGCTTTAAAGTGCTATCAGCCCTGAGGAGGGGAAGCATTCTCAGGGATTAACTGCTAAGGTGCTACGAAAATAGCTGTACCAAATATACAAATAATTTTTTAGGCATTTTTTATATTTAAACCACTTCATTTTTATGATTTTTGCAAACAAAACTTGTGAGAAAAAATGCCTACTTTTAAATAAAATCTAAGCAAAATCTAATTTTGTTTCGAAAAAATGAGACAATCCTTATGAGTCCCTTCCAACTAGAGATATTCTATATTCTATGAGAGTTTTAATTTCACCTGTAGGTTTTTAAAGAAACAACCTAATTTTCTACTCTGATCTTGACTAATAAGCAAGCAGGTTGTTGAGCAAGTAAACGAAAACACAAAAACCAAGGGAAGACTCTGTGTGAAAGGTGTGAGATGTAGTGTTAGTAACATCACCACCTGACTACATAACTCTCAATTTGTCTCACATGAGGAAAAATGTAAGATGTTTCCCTTTTTTGACTTTAAAAAAAAAAGAAAAAAATCCTGCTTCTCTACCTTTACACACTCACATGCACACACTCACACGTACACAGACATATACAGGAACCCCTGTAATATTTGAGGTTGTTATTAAGGCTCCTACTTTTGCATCAGCTTAGAAAATTTTGTGTTTCCCCCAATCATTAATAAGAACACTAACACTTAAAAGTCCTTTTAAGTACACAATCTCTCTTTCACACCTTCACACACACAAACACAAGCACAGCATGTAAGCAGGAAGGAAGAATGAGACGAGAAAAGAATTAAGTTGCTTTACTAAGCTGAATTTCCAGTTCATCTATTTATAGTAACAGTGGAGCATAAGCTAAATAGCATTATGCAGGTTTATGCAAATTGTTTGGGATGAAAGGGGAGCACAGGTGATGAGAAAATAAATATAGCATTGAAGGCCACCGGAAATCTGTCTTAATGTTGAGCAATGGTCTGACTGAAGGAATAGTAAACAGCACAACATAAAGTTGTCTTTTTGCTTTTAACACCCAGCAGTTCTTCCCTTAAAGAGGAGGGTAGCTCGATCTTGAGGGTTTAAACTCAAAATAGACCCAGTGACATATGTGCTGTTAATTTGACCTAATTAGTTGTTGCTAGTTGCAGGACTTACATGAAGAATCTCATTACATAGATTAGATATAAAACAGAGGGAACCTTGGCCCTTGGTGGAGATCAAGTAGAACAGCAGTTTAATATCTGATACATGCTGTTTCTGGGTGCTCTGGTCTTTGCAAGAGGGTGTTAGGGGAGGTGAATCTCCAGTAAGTGTCTTCTGTGACTTAGCCTTCTGTAGCAAGCTTTTCTATTTGAAAGGCATCATTAAGATTTTTATTTAAAATTCCGCTGGTTTGGGGCATTGTTTCCTGGGGTTTATAAAAAAAGCAAAGGACTGTATCTGTACTCACTTCAGTGATGAAGCGCAAGGACTAACTGGCAGGGAACACACTGGTTGTCTGTAGTATGCCATGTCTTGAAACCATTGTTAGCTTCATAGTTATCATGAGAAAACACTAGAATTAGTATAATTCTAGAGCAATTTTCTCCTCCAGTGGGAACTGACTACAAATATATTACTTGTTGTTGTTGTTGTTAAATTCATATTGTCAGTGTACTTTTCATTCTTTGACAGGAGGCTCTGCAAAGGAAAATATGCAGGCTTTTAGAACACTTACTCAAGACAAACTCCCAAATGAAATCAGTGTGGAGTTCTGCCCAAATCAGAAGTCCAGAAGGGATCCTCAGGTCTGGCACTTGAAGAAGCTATTTACAGAACTGCTAATGAGTGCACTGTGATGGAAAGTCATAGCAGAGCACATCCTGAATATTACCAAGGGTGAAAATTTAACATAACGAAAGCAAATACGGGATTAAAAAAAATCTTAAGCAACTGAGAGCCTTCACTTAAATAAAATAAAAGAAAAAGAAAAAAAGCTGTTTAGTAAAGTTTCAGTTCATAAATAATAATACAATGCTTTAGCATAACTGATCCAAGAATATGTGTGCAGTATAACTTACAGATGAGCAAAATAGGGGGAGATCAGATCTGGTGAATATGAATTACTATTTTAAAACGGATGTATTGGAAATATGGCTAGGAGGGAACTGTGGAATTCAGCTATAATTTCTGTCTTTATTTTTACTTACATCTTGGCTTTTCCTTTTCAAGGGATTCAAGGGATTACACTAAGTAAAATGCTTGTCCTTACACACACTCTAAGATACGTCTAAACTACAATTCATTAGGCAAACAAGAACGCTGTTTGGAAAACAGAATCATGTTGTACCTTAGAAAATGGCAATATGAATATAAAAAGGAAGAGAAACCTTCCTTGGAAAATAAGCATGGTTATAATATCAGGGCTAATACAGCTGCAGTGAATATCAAAACCTCCCTTGATTTCATGGAACAGGATCAGAGCCGCACGATGTTGTCAAACACTGCCAGCACCCTGATGCTAGGCATTTGCAGAGCTCCTAAACCAAGAATTGAATGCTTGACATGGAAGCAAGGAGAATGAAAAGTATTTTCTTCCAAGTGGTCTCAATTTTACTGAGTACGTTTTTACACCTAAGGGATTTTTAAGAATGCCTTGGTCAATCAGATCACCTGTATAATGGAAATTGCTACCAAATCTGCTAACTGATTTGGGAACTCTTCATTGTTCTGTTCCATGGAGAAGTACTGAGATATTGGGGGAGAAGGGTTTGGTTTGTTTTCTTTTCTTTGTTTTTCTGAAAGGATTTGCAAAAGGAAACTTGTAGGAACTTGAAAATATTTGTGTTTTGCCTGAGAACTGATCCAGCTTCATATAATTGTGGGTTTTGTGAGATATCGACTGTGGAGCTGGCTCAGAAAAAGTCTCAGCCAAAGTCTTAACCAAGCTGACCAGGAAAGATAAAATAATAGCTTTATTGAAGCAAGCAATCAAACACAACTGCTCAGGCTATATCCTGGCCTTGCACGGAAATGTGATTCTGGAAAGAGCTGCCTTACTAAAAGGACAGAAGGGAAAAGGTTGCCAGCTGCTGCAGGCTAATACGGTATTTCTAGCCTCCAGCCTGCAGTGCAAAGATCCCAAGGCAGCCCTGAACAAGTCGTCTCCAGACCTGGTTACTGCACAACTATGTAAACACAGTTTGAAGCCTAAGCTGGTAAGCTCTGGCACAAGTGCAAGGCCGTGTAACATGCGGCTACGTGGGTTTTGGTAACTGACCTGGCACCTCTGCATGGAGCTGCGGTGCACAATGAGGGTGTACCAGGACATCCACGGCCAACTGCGAGTAGCTGCATCATACCCTCTTGCACGCTATTCTCCACTGAAAAAAGAGTAGGCTCTAACTTACACATCTAAAATGAAATAATGAAAGTAGATGGTACGAGTGCTGTGTAGGTTTTGCAGGTGGTTTGTGATTTCTTGTTTTGCTGTTGGGTTTTTTTAATCAATATATATCCCTGTTGTCTACCCCTTGGCAAAATACGCAGCGAACTGTTTTGAAGACCTTTCCCGTGTCATTTCCATGCTGTTACTGTCCACAGGCTCATGAAGGAAAACCCCTGACATTTCCCAGAGATAACAGGGAGGATGCAGTAGGGAGACAGAAGCATGGCCAGATGGGGTGTGCTGTTTGGGGAAGCTCCTGAGAACTGCGGCTTACTAGACATCATAAAAGAAACAGCCAATGAATTCTTCATAGAAATGCACCAACCCCCCTTCCTGAAATTTTGCCTATATAATAGTCTTTAGATGGCTCTAATTTTAGATGAAGAATAGATAAATCAGAGTTGATGCAGTACTGATGGAGGAAATGAATGACTTGTCAAAAGCTGGAAGGATCCAGCTGACCTGCTATAAATCCATGCTGGCTGAAAAGCATGTTGCTTGCTCACTGGGGAGATTCATTAGTATTAATACAGAAGTTCAGTAGGTCACAGAAGTCTCATGCTCTTCTGGAAGGCTTAGAATAGAAGAGAGAGGTAAAGGATTCAAATGCTCTTAATGTCTGTACTCTCTGCTCAGCAAGAGGACTGGAGAAAACCTATCCCCATTCTCTGCTGGCAAATTAGCCACTTTAACTATATTATTTTTCAGTCAAATCTCCTAATTGCTGCAGCAGCAGTCTTGTCTGACAAGAGACTTGAGGTCAAGGCCTTAATGTAATTTTCTTCTCATCTGATTTTTTTTCCTCCAATAGATTATACAATTAAATAGACTTCTATACAGATAAAATTGTGATTAAAATAGTCTGAGTGCAAAACCACTGTGTGGTCCAAAGGAAACTGAGTGAGCAAAAGTGCTGTTGTTAGACCTGAGCAGAAGCTAAGGCACAGTTTTGTCACTGAGTGATTAGTGTTGAAACTTAAACATACCCTTGAAGGACTCAACTCTGTTCTGGGTGCCTTAGGTGCCTTTCATCTCTTAAAACTGGTTCTTGTATGAAGAAGCACAAAGGAGAAGTTTAAACCAAGAAGTTGTTTTGGAGAACAGTGTTGAGGTTAAACGCTAATGTTTACTAACAATTGAACTTGTAGGTGGTGTAAGGCTTTCACTTACTGTCGCAGGGCAAAGTTTATTTCAGCTTTGTAGTAGAAACTCTCTATTTAGGTGAATTCAAACTTGCAGCTAAAGTTGTTTAACTGTGGAAGTGGTATATATCAGAACTATCTGCTTCATTTGTTCTCCATCAAAATACATGCAACATAAATCAAACTTTAAAATCACAATTTGAAGGAACAGTTATTATGATGCTCATGAGACGTATTCAAACAGTATTTCAGTAGCCTTACAGAAATCTAGTCTATATTTCTTGAAATAAGAATGTGAATGGAGTCCCCACACTGATTCCAGATGAAATCTGTGCATGATTTGGAAAAACATACTTTTACTTCTTTCAAACCTTGGCTTTCCTCAGAATCTGGAAAAAATGGTGAATACATTTCAGAGATCCATGAGAGGAGGAAAACACTCTGTTGAATTTTTATGTTTAAGCCTGGCCATTTCTGTTGTTTTCTGCAGGACCTCTTCTGTCCTGCCCACATCACTGCTTTTCTCTCTAGACATATTTCTCTGGTGGCATTAACAAGCTGTGGCTGCTAGAATGAGTCTGCAGAAATTTCTCAATAGCTTTATGCAGAGTCCTTACTCTTACTGTCAGAGGAGGTGAGAAGAAAAAAAGATTTCTATCCCTGTCTCAGATGATAGAGTATGGCATTCTGTTACAAGTAGGCAATACTAAATATGGATGGATAAAAGATGAAGATCTTTGCAGTCCTTGCTCAGATAAAAATTAATGCAAAACAAAAATTCTATTGATGCCAAATTTTGATTAGGCTTAATTCTAAAATCGTCATGAGTCTGAAATGCTCTTGTTCTATGAAAAGTATTGCTTCCAAAGATGATCTCCAGCCAATGCACCAGGCAGTGAGTGCTTGAAAGTGCTGGAGATGAGGAGATACAAAAAGCAAGTACCGAGTTCAGTAAATTAAAATGGGATGGACAGTGAAAAATAAATAATTATTAAATGGATAATCTATATGCACAAAGTAAATAAAAATAGATGTTCTGAAACTCTGAGTAGCCCTTTAATTCAAGACTACGCCTAAGGTCCAGTAAAAGGTAGAGACGCTTCTGCTTAATGTAACCTAGAGCCATATACTGCCCAACTCTCCACGAAGAAAGGTTTTCCACTGCCAGTGGAAACCGACCAAGTCAGCTTGCCTCTTAGGAAAAGGCTGAAAAAACAGATGGATTTTGCAATGCAAAAGGTGATAAAGCCGGGCTCTAATCACCCTTTCCTGTCAATACTACATTTATCCCCAGAATAGTCTCCGGTTACAAATGCAAGGGCATTCAACAGGAAGAGCTGGCTTGGATCTGGCCAACATCCAGAACTTTGAGGGCATTATATATCAAAACCAACCACATTACCTTCCTCAGAAGTGAGCCAGAAGTGCACTACAGACCACAAAGTGTTGTTCATAGTTCACAAAACCCCAACCAGGCTGCTGTCATCTGCAGCAGATAAGTTTGGTCAGAAAAATACAGCACTGTGTCAAGTGCATTCCAGTGGTTTTATAGCTGGGTATTTGCTTTAATGTCTGTTCCTTCTTTATATTTGTGACATCAGGTGGTAAAAACTGGGCTCTTCACTATGCAGGGTAAGATGAGGTGTTTGCCCTGTGATGTGAAACAGTGTGTAAAGGATGGAAGTGTTTCATTAATCACTGTGTGGCATTTCCATATTCCTACAGTGTCTAAGGAAGATGAAGCTTCAACAGTTCAGTGCTTCCCCTTGATCTAGTAAGAATGGAGATGTGGATGTCTCATGCATACGGGCCTTCTCTGCTGTGTGTATGCACGAACTAACCCAACCCTTGAGGCTGTAAGAAGCATGGAAATAATCTAAACCACAGGGTGTCTTGTAGGAAATTACTCACCTTGCATTTTCCCAGCAGTGAGCTGAGAGCCAGAAGAAAAAAAACACCAGTAACTGCTAGCATGACAACTCTTTCCATGGATTGTTCTGAGGGCTGGGCAGCTCGGTGCCACCTCTTATGCAGTGTGAGATGTGAAATATTAATTTATCCCTTAGGATATACAAGCTCAGAAGAAAACTGAGGACAGGTGAAGATATAACAGTGTGTATTTGTCTAATATATGTGTGACTGAAGGGAATTTATGCACCAAAGTGAACAAGGAGATGAATTTTATTAGCTTTCCAAACACACCAGAGATACTGCAAAATGAAGGAAGCCTTTTTTTGTTAGATTTAACTTCATTTCAGCTAAACATCTCTTCCTGTTTCCAGCAGTTGGGCCAGCAAATCCAACGCCTTTACTTTCTTCCTGAAGGAAGTTACAGAAATCTAAACACCAGCTATTTTTACAGTTCAGCAGTGTTTGAGGGGCTAAGTCACAGTCTAGGAAGCCACCACGAGTAGCGTCACATGAACACAGAGTAAGTAATAGTCATTGTCTCAAGTGTGACATATTTTGAATCTGTAACAGGCAAAACTCCAGCAATGTTGATTCATTCCCCTTTTCCTAACGAGGTCTGTGCAGGTTCAGAAGAACAACTGCATACTGAGTCTGGAGGGCTAAGACTAACATAAAATATTAAAATAAAAAACTATGTTGCTTTAGATTAAGTATCAGAGATTTTTCTTTTGAAAGCTACTGTACTATCCAGAAGTAAAGTACCAACATCATTCACAGCTGTAACAAATCTTAAAGAATCCCTGCCTGCTGTTGATCTTAAGGCTCTTCAGCCCAAATTCGGAGCCAGAACCTGACATCACTGACACAAAACCCAGCAATTAGATCTTCAACATCCCCATGATAGTAGGATTCTGCTTTCATTCTGGAAAGTATTCCTGCACCACCTTTGAAAAGCCAAATGTTCGCGATCTATTAAAGTCTTCTATTTTGACGTTTTCCTAGCCCCGATTCTTACAAATTCTTGATCCAAAGCCAAAAGAAACATTGGAGTCCTTTCTCCGGTCTTTGGTGAGTTTGGAATCAGTCTCATAATCCCCAAATTAGATGCAATGGTTGCAGAAAAGACTATTGTATTGTGTTCTTTGGTGGCAAGTCGGTAACAGTGGTATGTGGTAGCAGCACCGTAGGCAGATGTGGAAGGTTTTTTCAACAACAGCGCACAGACTCCCAACTCAAGCTTGTGATGAGGCACCGAGTGCAATTTTGTGGGGGATGAAAATTGACTCCTGTCACAAGAGCAGCCCTCTGCAGCCCCTGACTGCTCTGTACTCCTGGACGGGCAGAAGCGCGCACAGAAACGCGTTTCCTTGAAAATTTTCTCATTCGCTACACTTTTTTCCAACTGCATCAGAGTCTAGGAGGCAAAACGAGTAAAATCAGCACGTTTACTCAGGCAGATGAGACTTCATTTCTCAAAAGAAGCAGGCTTCACCCACATGTGTAGATTTATACGTCTTTAGGTACACGTGTGTACCGACACGTCCTTCTGTGCCGTTACACGTCGCTTTCGTCCATTTACACCTCTACACGGTTAAACGCATGTACCGGCGGGCGGGCAGGGCGAGGCTGCCGGGCGGCAGCCGCAGCCCCGAGGCTTGCGTGGCCGGAGAGCCGGGGGGCGCCGGGTGCGGGGCGCCGGGTGCGGGGCGGGGGGCGCCGGCTGCGGGGCGCCGGGTGCGGTCCCCTCGCCGCCGCCCCCCCCGGGCCGAGCCCGGGTTCCCCGGCGAGCGGCGCGCAGGCGCCCGGCCCGGCCCCTCGCCGGTGAGCGGCTCTCGGAGGGGGGGAGCGGATCGCCCTGCCGGAGCCGGCCTGCCGCTGTCTCTCCGGCCCCCTGCCCCACTTGTCCTCCTCTTAGCCCAGCCCCCTGGCTGGGTGTCGCGGCTATTTTTATTTTTTTTTTCCCTTGTCGTTGCTTAGTGCCTTTTTTTTTTTTTAACGTTGCCCGCTCCCCGGGAGCCCGTTTGCCACCCGCTCTCCGTGGCTCCCGCTCCTGCAAACAGCGGTATCTGAAGGGAGACCCGCCTGTTGATTATCCCCCACTCCCCTTCTCTCCGCTTCCACCCACCCTCTGCCCGCCCCCCCTCCGCTCGATTTCGAACCTTCGGATGGTGTTTTGGTGTCATTAGGAGATTAACATCCCTGGAGCACCAGGGGAGGAGGAGGAGGAGGAGGAGGAGGGAGGAGGAGGGAGGAGGAGGAGGAGGAGGGTGGAGGGGAGAGAGAGCCAGCAGGCAGGAAGGTTGGCATATTAACACGAGTGAGGCTCTCCTCCCGCCGTCCCAGCCATCCCCGGCTCCTCGGTGGCAGCGGAGGGGGGCGTCTGCCGGCGCCGCGGGTTGCGGCCGGCGGCTGCGGGGCTGCGCCCGGTG
Organism: Haliaeetus albicilla; assembly: GCF_947461875.1. Taxonomy (NCBI): domain Eukaryota; kingdom Metazoa; phylum Chordata; class Aves; order Accipitriformes; family Accipitridae; genus Haliaeetus; species Haliaeetus albicilla. The sequence goes on along the minus strand of NC_091503.1, from coordinate 27,193,116 downwards.
CCCGCGGCCGCGGAGCTGCGGCGGCGGGGGCGGGCGGCGGGCGGGCGGCCGCGGCTCCTGCTCGCAGCCCCCCTCTCTCTTTTATGAGCGGCGAGGCGGAGGAGCGGCAGCGGGGGACGCCAGGAGGAGCATCTCTTCCCCGGGGTTTATGAATGGCACTGACATGGAGGAAATACCGTTTCAGAAAGTCAAGACCAAGAGGAAGAAGTGCTGCCACTGCTGCTGCTCCCCGCCGGCTGCCGCGGCGGCGGGAGCGGGCGCCGGGCTGGGGGACCCCCCTCCCTTGCTGCTGCTGGATGCCATCGCCTGCGAGGACGAGTTCGACTGCAAGGAGCTGGAGGCTCTCTTCCAGAGCTACAACCTGAAGCTGGAGCAGACGTCCACCCTCAAGGCGCTGGCCGTCCTCATCGTGCTCACCGCCAGCCTGGCCCTGGTGGAGCTGCTCTCCGGCCCCAGCCTGACCATCTCCAAAGGCTCGCACCCGGTGCACTGCATCATCTTCCTCTCCCTCTTCATCGTCACCAATGTCAAGTACCTGCAGGTCACCCAGCTGCAGCAGATCGTCAAGCTCACCCTGCTCTTCAGCTTCACCTTCTCCTTCCTCTGCTGCCCCTTCTCGCTCGGCGCCTACGGCATGGAGCCCCCCAGCGCCCCCGAGCAGGGCATGTGGCAGCTCATGCTGGTCACCTTCGTCTCCTACTCGCTGCTGCCCGTCCGGACCCTGCTGGCCATCGTCTTCGGGCTGGTGGTGTCCGTCTCCCACCTCATCGTCACCGCCACCTCCGTCAGTGCCAAGCGGCAGCGGCTCTGGAGGACGGTGAGCGAGGGCCGGGCCGGGCACTGCAGCACGGCGCGGGCGGGGAGGCGCGGAGCGGCGCGGAGCCGAGCGGAGCCGAGCGGCGGAGGCTGCGCGGGGGCCGGCGGGGGCGGCCGGCGGGGACCGGGCAGCGAGCGCCCGGCGCGTCCCCGGCTGGGCAGGGGCCGGCGCACACCGGTGCTTCGGGCGGCGCCCGGAGTTCCCCGAAGTTTCCGGGAGGCGGGAGGACGGGGCGGCTGCGGGGAGACGGGACCCCCCGGCTTCGTCTGCGGCAGCACAGCCGGGGGGAGCGGGGGAGGCGGCAGCGCCCGGCCGGCGCTGGGGCAGGTTGGGGAGCACCGCATGCACCGGCCGGGCGAGCACCGCCGCGGGACTCGGTACGAACTTGGCATAGACAATGAGCTGCGTGTGCTCGGAACGCTCCCGTCGAGCCGATTCGTGTCCTCGCCGTCTCTCTCAGCCGCGGACCCTTGGTGCCCGCAGCCCGTCTCAAGGGAGGGGGGGTGTCTGCAGAACTGGGCTGAAATAGGTGGGACACTCGAAGGGGGAACCCCACCTCGCTGTTCTCCCAGCGAGCCAGGCATTCCCCCTTCAGCTTCCCCGGGGCAGCCGCTGCCCCCCCCCCAGCAGACACTACCTGCTAGCTCGGTGAACTTCCTAGCGGCTCCCTTTCCCCTCGGAATTAATCCAGCAAAACCTCCCTCTGCAGCAAGCATCTTTGGAACCGTGCTGCTGCACTCTGCCCCCCTCCCCCGAGTAGCTATTTATAGCCCTGCAGGGCTTTCTCCCGCTGCCGTGGCCTGATGGGCCGCACTGGCAGGGGGAGGCGGGTGAGGAGATGCGCGTATGGGAAACGCTGGGGCTGGGAGCCGGGGCTGGCGCTGAAGGCTCCCTTACGTTGTGCCTCTCAACCGCTGGGAGAGAGGAATTGAAAAATTGTTGCGTCCTCCCTCGCACCGCATTGATTATGCCTGCCCTCAGGGGAGGCGCACGGGTTCTGGGGTCTAGATTGGTGTTAAACAATGTGATGCGTAATGGAAGTACTTGGTACATTACTTCTGCTGGGTCCTGGTGTTATTCTCCACGGCTGTGTAAGGCTGCGTTGTGATGCTAGGACGCTCACGGCTGGCACGGGCATAAACACTGCCGTAAGCAGGATCGTACACCTTCGTGCCCAGAACTGTGAATCCCTTCTTCCTCCTCACGGGCTCGCACAGACACCACCCCCCCAGCGTGACATACATGCACACAGTGGCGATACGCAGGGACAATCAAGAGTGGGGTTACTGAGACAAACAAGATTATTCATGGGTTCGCGCTGCTGAGCTGGTGGACAAAATAAATTGTATATTTTGAAGGGAAAGAAAGAGATAAGCTGAGCTTTATGATTTACCCAGATAATCTGATGGTCTATTTTTAAATGCGTGATTTAGAGTTTCCATGAGAGAGAGAGCTGATGAAATGCAGGAGCACTGAGAGGAGCTTTCCTTAAAAGCATCCAAAAGGATGCTAAAAACACTAGAATATTTCTCTTTGAGTAGGGCTGAAGATAGCTCTTTTTGCTGGAGTACCAATTAGTCCTTACGGGAGTCGAGGCTATCCTGGCTGCCCTGACACAGAGGCAGATTTTCCTTGATGCCGAGTTGCAGCTCAGTGTGGCACCTGCTGTTCTAGACAAACAACATAAAGAAGCTGACAATAATGTCTGCTCACTAAATTATCTAACCAAGGGCTTGAATGCGAAACATTTTGAAGAGAAGAAATCTGCTAACTTTCTTCACATTAGTTTAACTCAGTTATTCAGCCGGTGAGAAGCTGGCTTAAAAAATACATAGAAATAGTTGGCTAGCGGCTGATGTAACACACCTATGATTCTTCTTCATCACCCTCTCCCCCCCACCAAAGTAATTTCAGTAATTTATATGCAGTCCCCAGAGCAGTATGCTTTGCTGATAACAGGAGGCAGAAAACAGCTTTGAATCGAGCAAAATAACTGGTCTGTGAACTTGTGTCCCACGGAAATGCACCTTGATTTGTTGCATATTTGCAAGCAAAAAGCCTTCTGATTTGAAGACTATCTGTGTATGAAGGGACTCTTCCCTTACACAGAAGTTGGGTTTTTTTTTCCAAAGAACAGGTTCACAATGGTTGGAAATTTAAAGCCATGTAAAGGCCGCATCATCTGAATTTTATTTACCTGGCCTGACAGTAGCTCAGACTTTTTTGTAAAGGCTAGAATGGATGCTGGCTCGCGGTCCGGATCTGCTTCCCAGCCAGTGGATTTATCATGACCAGCCCAGGGCTTGTATACACAGGGTGCAGTCGGCCTGTCAGGGAGGCAGGACTGCTCTGTGCAGAGCTGCAATCGCCTGAATGGCTCTGGTTTTTCTCCCAACCCTTTGCCCCAAGCAAAGGGGTAAATTTAAATCTTTAAATAGAAATCTGCTGTATCCAGAAATGCGGATGCACCTGCACCAACCACTGAGGCCAGTGTTCTGTTAAAGAAGCCTTTCATTTTGGGGTGATTCCAGTAGGGAACCAATTCTATTTTTGTTTAGCCTGAGCTCTAAGAGAGCGCAGATCTAGTAACTTCCATTGAAGTTAAAGTGGTAAGTTAAGTTGTCAGCAAGACCAAGCACTTCATGTTGTTTCAAGTTCAACCCATTAAAAAACAGGCATAGCCAAGTTAAGGAGTTTGTCCTGAAGTGGGCTTTTGAATGCACGTCTTCTATTCCATGCTATCTGAGGAATCACCATATGCAAATCTTTGAATGCCAAAAGCCTCACTGACTTCACTAGTGCTGAATCAGACCCTGAGTGGGTCCCATGGCGTGCTTACAATTTGCATTCATATAAATGTACAAACACTTCAGCATATTAAAATCAATAGTTCAGCTCACTGTGGGAGAAGTTTGTTACAAGGTCTACCCAGTAAAGCACATTTAATTTGAAAAGGGTAGTTTTCTGACAGCACAGTGTTGTCTAAGAGTGGTCTGTGGAGATCACAAGCTCATTTCTTCCAGCTCTCTCCACCATTAGATGCCATGCCATGCCATGCCATGCCATGCCAAAGTTGAGACACAGGTATGTGTAAAAGCAAGAGGAGAGGAAGAACGCAAGTGCGGGGAGGCAAAGAGAGCCAGGGGAATAATGTGGCAGATCTTGAGCTTCATCTTTCCACTCAGTAGCTGGTTTTTCATCAAATGAAAGATTCCAGTCTGTTAATCTGTCCTGTTCATTCTTAAGAGAAATGTAGTAATAGATAAAATATATATATATAAATAAGTGGAATACTAAAAATATGCAAAGTACTTGGGGCAACCTTGACCCCATTTGGAATAAATTCATGGCAAAAGGCATGCTGACTTCACAGCTGGTTTTGCATATCTTCTTTGACACTGTGATAAGGATAGTGTATATAACCAATAGTGTATTGGTCATGTTAGTCAGACTCTTTCACTTCCTTTGGAGTCACGGAACAAAATGCTTATGCCATATAATGTGACAAGGTATCCACAGGTGGCTGAACCTACAAATGAAGTTTTAACAGCTTGGACTTGTCCTCCCCCCCCCCCCCCCCCCCCTAGGTTTCAGATGTATGTTAGGTGATTCAGAGCAGTTGCAGAAATACAGAACCCTGCCCCAAGGAGCTTAGTCTAATTTTTGTTGTGATGCAGTGAGTGGGTGTTAGAGACTTTAAGGCCAGATGGGGTGAAGAAGGCAAAGGCTGCTCACAGAAATTACTCAGTGGTGGCATGTGCACAGTTTCATGACTTACTGTTAAATAACTTTTTTGTCCCTCTAAATATTTTTGTCCCCTTGTTTTTTTTTTTAAAAGTATGCTTATTTCCAGAAAATTCAAAAGCAAATCACACACCAACAAAGTGCCCTCACACATCACAGAAGTCTTTGTGAAAGAGCAAATCTTTTGTGAAAACCAAAGTTCCAACTTGAGCAACAAAGAGCAGAAGAAAGGTGCTGTCATAAATTAGTGAAAAAAAAATTATTTTTTTCAGCAGTGTGGTGAAATAAGTGTTGTAGTATTTTTCTGGCTTTATTTAAAACTGGTTTTATGCATGTATTTATTTGTATGATTAGCACTTTTATTGATTCAGCAGGTACCAAAATTGTAGGGGAATGGGTAGACTATGAAAAGGATAACATGGAGGAAGCTGGTAACAGTTATTTAAAATAATTAATTTAATACTTACAATTTTATTTTATCTTAACTCTTTGCAGGTTAGTGTGATAGTAGTCTGGAATATCACAAGGAATTATCATTATCATGCCACAGTTAATCTTATTTTTGCTAGTGTTTAAAATGTAATTAATGAACACAGCACTCGCAGAACTGTTAATCTCCACACCTTTGTCTCTCACACAGAAGGTAGAGTCCAGCAGCCTAATAAAAAGGGTTGCAAATCAAAGACAGCTCAGCTCCATTGTCATTATTATTTGGTGCAAAGCTCAGGTTTTCTCCTTCATGCATAGAAAGTACTGCTGAGGGACTGTACTAGTTCATTCTCTGGTGCTTTTCAAATGTTAGCATCAAGAATATCTCTAGTATTGCAAACATATCTATGCACTAATAATCTGTGTGAATTCACTGTTTTCCTCTCTTTCTAAAGATTGGGACCACTGTTCTTAGAGATTCTCAATATCTGTGTGTAACTCTAAGTTGACATTTAGTCCATATTAAAAGATTGGTAAAACTTTTTTTTCCCTAGTTAAAGTGGGATTTTAATCTTCATTTGTGGCATGGGGATTGCCAGGTATTGACCGCAATCCTTTTATCTAGAGGCTGAAGTACAGGATCTTCTATGGAATGTAGAGCTCAGTGTCGTCTTCCACATAGAGAATAATATGCTTTTGGCTTCCTGAGTCTGCAGACTGCTGAGACTGTTACTCTTCATGGGTTTCCAAACAATAACAGCATGCTGATGGTTCTGCATGCTTGAGAAACAAGAAGCCTTTGAGAAACTGACAAGAATCATACAGACTTGGAGAAATAGTAAATAACAAATAATTTATCCAATAGTTGTTTTTCTCCTACTTAATGGCCTGGGGAGAATGCAGCTTCCATCCAATGAATGTCACCATATTCAAAATTTTATAAGAATTTGATTTTTTTTGGTAGCAGTTCTTTGCAATGATTTGTCATATAACCTTTGTATGGACACCTGTGGCTAGTGTATTACTGTTTGTATTGCAGTAACACCTGTGGGTCCCTACGATGGGCCAGATGCCTGTTAACTAGCCCAGTGAATAAATACATGCCAAAAGCACAGACTTCCTCCGTGGCTCCACCTCTTCCTCTCTCATGCTGTACTTTTTGTTTGGAAAAAACTTCCCATGGAAATGTACATTGAATTTGCTAATGGTAAGCTCTGACTGAGTTGTCAAACATCTCTTAACATATCTTACTCTTGTTGTGCTTAAAATCTTGTTTATGGACAAAGAGGAAATGCATCTTATATAAAGCTAGGAATTTATTTTTTTTCGTGTAATTGAAATCTTAACTGGCTAATCAAAGTATCAATAATAGGCTAGATCCCATTACTACCAAAGAAAAAGAGGGCTTCTATGCAGAAAATGTTTTAATAGTAATAAAGCAGCTAACATTGTTACACACTCACTTAGTTTCTACCCTCTTTCCTTGATGTTGTGCTCACCCTCACCATTCCCCTGCTTCTCCAAGTCTTAAGGTTGGTGGCTTCATTCTGCTGGTGGTGTTACCTCTGTTGGCAGCATTGGAGTCCTTCCCTGGAAGAAAGGGGATGTTCATGTTAGTGGTTTCTTCTTCGTTGCTCTAGGGTCCACTTGGGGACATTTTTATAAGTTCGCTAACATACATTTCTCTTTCTTTATTGGTCTATAGCTCCATGTTGCATCCAAATTTACTACATATGGTTCGTTTTATGTATGTTAGATACTTGTTCTTTGTTCTCTTTGTTACACCTAAAGCCAGTTTTGTCCATCTTCAGGCCTGCATTTCTTTAACTGACCATTGGTGAGTCTTTTTATAGCTATGGGCGTTGTCTTGAGTACCAAGCCTATGCCTCATCTTTTGTAATCCTGTGCCTGTAGTCTTCTACACCATCTCCTGTGTCTCCACTTCTCAAGGCCTCTGCTGTCTTTCCATAGGCCTATATTCTGCATACTACATCATTATGTGATGGTCATAAAACTGTTGTGCTAGCATAGAAAGATAAGCAAAAATAACACAAATTAGCTACAGACATCTGGTCAATTAGAAAAAAATTGCTGTTATGTTTAAACCAGGTAAAACAAGGTGCAGGGAGGTCAAAAAAAGTGTAGCCTGAGAAGCTAAGCTTTTAGCCTAGGGCAAACCTGACATTTGCAAGACAGAGGTCTTCCAAAATCTGTACAACAGTTACGCCTTTCTATGTAGCAACAGCAATACAGTAATAGCAATGGCAATACAATATTACAGGGCTGTATGGTTGCAGTCCTTTTTAATACGTGTGGTTTAGACTGTCTCCATGTGTCTTATTACCGCTTTCATTTTAATGCTAACAAAGTGGCCAAATGGTGGCTTCATTTCAATATGGTAAAATTTTACTGTCTAGACCCTGGTTAATAGCAAAACATTCCATGTGATGTTAGTAATTAGGGACTGTATTTAATCTACATACTTACTGTGTGAAAAAGCAGTTTTCATATGTGTTTGTGCAGCTCCCAATTTGAGTTTAAAGGTCTTTGAGGTTTCTACAGCATAAGTTATTGAGGGTTTCTATTTCTTCCTTCCTTTCCTTCTTTCTTTCTTTCTTTCTTCCTTTCCTTCTTCCTTTCCTTCCTTCCTTCTTTTCTGAACATGTGATTTTGGATATGTTCAGTGCTAAACTCATATGAGAAAATTTTGAGAATAGGGAATAGCTGTCCTTGATGTGATCTGCCATTTCTTCTTCTGGATTCAAACTTATCGGGTTTTTTCCATCTTGTTTTCCCCAGTTACTATTATAGTGCAGTGCCTTGCTGGACAGAACCAGTGTAATACAACATCTAGCTAGTGCAGGTTTCAATTTCTTTTCATCTACTTTAAACACAGCCCTGAATGTCTGCATGTTTATATTAGATGGCCCTTACTAACTACAGCAGAAGTTTTCTTTCTAGCTTTTTCTTATCTCATTCTGTCCATTTAGATGCATTGCATTCTCACGTGCTAAATTCTTCTGTTGCTGTTTCAGAAAACATCAGCTAGCATAAAATAATGGTTTTTGTCTATCACGGCTAGTTATTGTCTTGTACTTTCTTAGATTCAAAAGGCCATATACTCCTGTCTTCCCTACAGGAATAAAGTAGCACAAAGTGTAACTGAATGTGGATGGCATGTATGGAAAGAGGAAGATGAGCCTGAACAGCATCGTTTCTTGTTGCTTGTAAGCTCTTGATTGTGCCAGTATGGAATAATTGTTAGAAAGTCTTTTATGAGTGTGGCAAAGGGATGGCATGGTTTCATGCAGGTTTCATGTTCTGATTAATTCATAATATGTTATGAGAACATTTCATCTAGGACTTGGTTTACAACTTTTGAACATAGCTGACAGAAGAAGTCAGGCAGTATTAACTCCTGCAGGACCCTTGCTGTTGGGAAGGGGAGGAAACGGTACAAGCAGAAAAGACTGGTTCAGGCTTTGGGGCTGAGCTCTGTGTCATGGTTTCAGCCCAGCCGGTAACGAAGCACCACACAGCCACTTGCTCACTCCTCCCCCACAACCCCCGGCCTCGGTGGGATGAGGAGAAAATATCAAGAAATGCTCGTGGGTTGAGACAAGGACAGGGAGGGATCACTCCCCACTTACGGTCACGGGCAGAAGACAGGCTCAACTTGGGGGAGAAACAAAATCAATGTAATCTGCTACCAGTCGAACCAAACCAAGGCTATTGGGAAGTAACCCCCGACCCGAGAGCAGCTTCCCCCCCGCCCTCCCGCCTTCCCGCCTCAGCCCCACTCCCGGTTCTCTCTCCCTGGGGAGCAGGGGACGGGGGCTGGGGTCGGTTCCTCACCCCTTGTCTCTGCCGCTCCTTCCTCCTCAGGGGGAGGAGGACTCCGCGCTCGGCCCCTGCTCCGCCGTGGGGTCCGTCCCTCCCGCGGGAGACAGCCCTTCCCCAACTTCTCCAGCGTGGGTCCTTCCCGCGGGCTGCAGTTCCTCACAGACTCCTCCAGCGCGGGTCCCTTCCACAGGCAGGGTGCGGTCCTTCCGTCACAGACTGCTCCAGCGCGGGAGCCGCCGCCATTTTGGGGGACATCCGCTCCCCCGCTCCCCTCCACGGGCTGGGGGGGACAGCCTGCCGCCTCCCCGCGGGCTGCGGGGGCATCCCCTCCTCCTTCCCTGACCTCGGGATCCGCAGAGGGGTTCCTCTCACATCCCGCTCCCCCGACTCCCTCACGGGGCGTTCGTTCCCCTTCTGAAATCTCTTCTCCCAGAGGCGCTCCCGCCGTCGCTGAGGGGCTCGGCCTGGGCCAGCGGCGGGTTCGGCTCCAAGCTGGGACAGCTTCCAGCAGCTTCCAGCAGGAGCCGGCCTGGCCGACCCTCACCCGCAACACAAAAGCCCGCCATACAAACCCAAAACGCTCTGTCTTTGGCTTGCTATGATGGACGGGTCCAAGAGGCCATCAAAGAGTGTAATGTAAGCCATACGTTTTGTTTCAAAATTTCTGAAGTATGTGATTTCCTTTCTTTCTTTCCTCTGGGAAACTTTTCATGGAAGAAATTGATTTTGCTTCAAATTTTTAAGACATGTATCTGGAGGAAGTTGAGGAAACAACATAGTTACTACTCGGTCCACCCGTTCTGTATTTGGAATAACCAAAGACAATAGCATTACCTTTCATTTACTCAAGTGTAATCTGGTTAAAGCAATCCCCTTCAATGCAGGTTAACATAATATAAATTTTAATTCATATAAATGTACAATAAATATAGTACAGGAATATATATTCTGCATGAACTTTCCACATGAGCTGATTCCTGAAAGAAATAAATTCACCAAAGACTTTATATATACAGAAAAGCTGTTTTCTGCAGCAGGACTTGAAATAGTGAAAAATCTGAGAAATGTGGATCTAGTGTGGCTCTAAGGCAGGTAATAAAGTGTGACAAAGCTGTAAGAAATATATTTATTTCTTTAGTTGTTGTTCAGAAACTACAGAAGTCCTTTATCACCTAGAGATGCATGTTACAAGAAATCATCTAAGTGTGGCTAATATGAAAAATATTCTAGAACAATATTTCACTATAACACCACCTTTCAGACATTCGTTCTGGAGCAAGGTGTTCATTATTGGTTTCAGTAACAAGTGGTTGTGCATCCTCCTGTACAACTTGATAGAAGTAAACATAATTAACTGTTCTTTACAGTGGTTAGCACATAAAATTAAGGGGTGCTTATGGCCAACTTGACAGTTTTCCTTCATACACTACAATAGCACAGAAATATTTGTTGATTTCCATAAATCTGCTTATGATTCTCTCTTAGAAGATGAAAGTAATTATCCACCCACACAAAATTAGGAAATGAAATAACACTAATAAACACAGTTGTAAAAGAGATTTGCATAAAATATATCCTTAATTTGAAGTATCAACAGCCTGAAAAAGAATATTGTGCTTAAGCAGATCTTGTGAAATTTGTTCATATGGAAGTTGAGAATAGGCCTATGCCTTCTAAGAGTGTCTTTCTTTCTCTACAGAGTTAGAGTTAATCTGTATAAAATACAATGTGGCAAAATGAAGCTTTGAGGTAAATTGTTCAATGTTCACCCAGAGGTGAAGGGTATAGGCCTGAGCCTCATTTTACTTTTAGACACCAAAAACCATCTCATAGGGCTTTGGGGAAATTTACGTGATGTGCCAAAAATTCTTCTTGCCTGTAATAATTTCATCCCAGAACGATTTAACTAAAACACCGTTTAATGTGAACTATGTAGGAAGTCAAGATCTGTTTACGTCATGACATGAAAGTAGTAATGGCAATGGAAAGGAACCTCTCCTTATGGGCAAACAAGCCCGTAAGAGAGAGAAGCTGAACCAGGATCAAATTCCCACTGTTGCAGGTTGCCTCTGGAGTCTGCTCTGCGGATGCCTGGTCACTGCGGTCATGGCTGTCAGATTTGGATGCTACCTCACCTGGGATTGTGGGTCACAGAGCATAGATGCTATGCTCTGGAAATTGAGGATGACCCCTCACAGCTGTCCTGTGTCATTCCTGCTGCTGGACTCCGCAGCCGTTGTGCTGATGTCCCTGCTGATCCATTCTGGTTTAATGCAAATCAGCTCTAGCGGGGCTCTGGGAGTTGAAGAAGCCTAGTTTTTAAGTCCATGGTTGGATTAGCTATGATGAGTGCTCTATCTGTCATTCATCTATGCTTTGAAATATAAGGAATAATGAGGCTGTTCGAAACAGAGACACTGAGCGTTATCTCCATGTGCAGTATGTGAGTTTCCTCTTCCCACCCCCAGTTATGAAATGACCGTGGTGAATGATAGCTGCTTGACTTCCCCCAGATGGAAAGTTTACATTAGCTTATTTGGCCTTCTCCATGCAGCCTTCTCTCTATTTTAGGCAGCAGTAGATTGAGGAGATTGCAGCCGAGGTAATGTGCCTCATGCGTTAGTCAAAATAAACTGCTTTATCAATAGTCCATTTCTTCTTGTGTACACTGTTAAAAAGATTAGTCTGATTTTACCCTTTGAAGAGACCACAGCCTGAAGAGGGGATTCCTATTCTAAACGGCACTTCACAAGAGTGGTTAATATTAACACAATGGCTGAAACGGCTTTGGTAGGAGGGTAATGTGCTTTTCTAACTGAGAGCGCATGCTTTTCTTATAACAGCTTCTGGAATATCGTTCACTGAAAAGGGTGATGATGTTTAAGAGGAGAAAGCGAGCTTCATTTGATGGGCTGTTAATCAGTTCCATTGCTATTGCTAAATTTGAAATCCAGAAAAGGGCAATTGATACAATTGTTTGGCATGGCTTTTTGATCTCAACAGCATTATTTCTAAGCCTTATTTGATGTCTGACAGAAACATTGAGGGAATCATGAGTGAGGTCCTGAATACCCGCTGACTATTTAGTGCAAATCTTATGTGTAGATAATATATTTCTTTGGTGGGCCGTGTATAGGGTAAGATACAGGATTTTCTTAGCTTGCCTATGGGCAAGGGACATGAAAAACGCACCTTTCTGACTCTTGGGTCTTAGGAGAATATGCAAAAAAAATTTACAGTTGGTATTTATAGTTGGTATTGTACAGTTAGGATGAAAAGAAGTACAGAAATGGGCAATGACCACTTGCACAGCTGAATTATGAATTAACCTCTCTGCTTAACTGATATTTTTGTAACATTGCTAGATTGTCAACGGAGAACCTAATAATTTTAAAAAATGGTTTGCTTGCTTGCTTTTTTCTTTTTCTGCTGCTGCTTTTGTGGAATGAGTCCCTGTCAGTTTTGTGCTGACTGCTGCAGTTCTTGGTGCAGTGACCTCTACTGAACTTCACCCAAAAGAGAACATCAACCAAATACAAAAGAGGGAACATTCTCCTGGGATGGAGGTGACTGCAGAAGGGAGGTTGATCGTTCCTAATTTCCCTAAAGGGTGCACAACATTCAGTCCCAGGACTTCATCTGTTTTGTCAGTTAGTGAGTCTACACTCATGAACCTTAGTCCCAAATCTCTATGGTGTCATTTGCAAAAGCCCCATTTCTCCAGCATGATTGTATACTGAAGAACTGAGCTTGGCTACTGATCATAATGATTTTTCCTTCTCTTGGGCAAAAGATAGAATACCTAAATGGAGGAGAAATTGTCTTTCTTACAAAATGTCTTACATGCCCCTGAAGTTGTCTTTTGAATTGTACTTAGGGTTGCTGGTCCTCTGTAAAGTTAAGGATTTGACATATATATAATCTATTAGCTAACATTCTCAAAAAAATTCTCTTTACAGGGAGATACCAAGTGCTATCTTGGCTTCTTTTCCATTTGTTATGACGGTTGCTGCCATTCCACTCATATAAAAAGAAAAGACTGAAAAATCAAAGACTTACAACTACTTTGTACAAGACAGTTGGAAAACTTTTTCTGGTTGTAATTAAAAAAAAAAAAAAAAAAGCAAACCTAAAGCTGATCCATAATGCACTGCTCAGTTAACAATAATCTTACTGTGCACAGTCCTCAGTGTAGATGGTTTTATTCAGTGGTACAAACCTTGAAAAATACTTTTTTTTTTTTTCCTTATTGCAACTAAGGGGTTCAAGAGTGGAGCTGTGTGAGGGAAAGGTCTTTTCTTCTTTAGAGTCACAGTTCAAATTTAGGTTGCTAAAGTTCACGTTTCTTCACTATCTAAAGAAACTTTGATGCCTTACCAAAATGTGTAAGAAAGACTGATGCTGATAGTTTAGTTTCTGAGATGCAAATGTAAGATTTTTATATAGCATCACTGTTGGTAACTCAGCAAGCCAGCAAGCTTAAAGTTGTTTTCTTAGTCTGTGGGCAAACATGAATGTTGTTTTGCTAAGATTGCTTATGAGGTAATATGTTTGTCTTACATGGAATTGTAATGAAAGTTCACAGGGCCTCTGCATAGGTGGTGTTAATGTGTATAACAACAGAGTGTGAGGCAAACATCCTTCCAGGGTATTACAGAGTCTGCTGCTATGGGTGACTTTTAACATGTTGGGTAAATACCGTGATTCTTACTGTGACAAAAGTCACATTGACTCCAAATCAGTCCCAAGGGAGAACTGAGGGCTTTGACTTGTCAGCAGATGACAGTGGTGCCACATGTCAGTAGACATTGGCTACAGCACGAGCTCATTCTGTGGCATACTGCAATGAACGCAAAATGTTTTGAGGGGGTGTGGGTTTTTTCCTTTAAGGAACCCTTAAGTCATCTGGAAACTACTGGGTACAGTACTTCAAAAGCTGGCACGCAGCAGGCTGTCTTGGAGTAGTTGAAAAAGGGAAAACCATTAGGGGTCAGGTTACTCATCCTCAGGAGAAATATTTCTCTCTCTAGCATCTGGAAATTTCACAGTTATTTTCAGAGTTGGTTCAACTATCTCCTGTTGGAAAGCTTCTTGGGATCGGTGTAGATGTCAAAGGTCTAGGTGGCCTAGACGTAATACAATATCACTGTACCATATACCCATATATAATATAATCAACAACTATAGCTGCTGATTGGTATTATCAGTCTGCAGACTGAGCAGTTTCTGGGTTAAGTTCCTCTGGGGAGTTTCATGTGACAAAGGAGTACCATAGAAAAATAGGATCTAGTTAGCTTTCTCAGTTTTTGTCCAGTAGGTACAAAGCTTCTTGTCTTACACCTCTCCTGGCCTCTCTTCAGGGGTGAATTTCTAGTCCGGCACACAATTCCCTGAGTGCTGTGAAGAATGGAAGAAATTTTTTTTTCAGGACAAAATTACTGAGATGTAAGCAGATACTAGACTTCCTTTTAACAATTAATAAACACCAGAGGCTTGGTTCCACCTTCCATTTACGGATTAATTTGGTGCTTATTACACTGACGGACACAGAATACTGTCAGTGTCAGTCAAACATAATGCCAAAGACAAGAAGCAAACTGCTCTTTGCACCAGCCTGTTGATGACGCCCTTGGGGTCTGAAGCACGCTGTTCCAGCGTGGGGTGCTCCATGTACAAACCCTAACCTATGTTTGTGCCAGCTGTAGGACGGTGCAAACAGAACAGGAACTCCAGCTAACACATTTTCTCTTCTGACTCAAGGAAATTGGAACACAAGTCTTTGTATTCAGAAGAGGAGAGCCTTGGTGACACACCTTGGTGCAGCGTGTTCTGGTGCATTCCCTTTCTGCACTATGGAGTCACTCCTTCCATTCTAGGTCAGCTGTGCCCGTGTCTTTGGTAAAGGTGGGTAGCATGCCATACTGTCCCACCTGAGGCATGCGTTGGGAAGTCTCTCAGTCAAGCTTAGTCGCGTGAGCTTACAAACTCTGTCACACAGCCAGGTTCATGTTGGCAATACAGCCTTCTCTGTTGTAATCCCATCTCTGTGTGGATCATAAAGTGGCATAAAAGTGCTAATACACAGGTCAGATGACAGGAGAAGTAACAAAGCCTGGTGATAACGGGTGATATCATGACATCTGCTGTTTATGTCCTAGAAACCATTAGCAGGTGTGATGACGTGCGATGCTCAAGTAATGCCCTCTGAACAGGAATCAGAAACCTCTGGTGTTGAAAGGCAGTGCCTAGACTTTATTCGGACTCCAGGAACATCAGATATCCAGAGTCTAGTAGGAAGGAAGTCTCATAGGTGAGTGAATAGGGCTAGACAAATAATTAAAAGGCCAGCTATTTCTTTCTGTGTTTCCTAAAGCAGCTATTAATGGCCTAATTTTACTCTCAGGTCATATTTTAAGTCATCATTACCAAAGTAGTCCCGTGGATGTGGATACGCACCCCTGTTCAACCCATTTTTACCACCAAACACACTTGAAGCCCTGCACTGAATGGCCTAGGGAGCTAATGCAGGTTAGAACCAAGCCTGGTAGGATGGGCTCCTATGTGGATGAGTTCACTAGTCCTGTTCACACCTGCATGAGCATCTGTGCTGGCATGAAGAGGCTGGGAATCGGAATGAGCGACCAGTATAAAAAAAAAGACAGAAATGCCTTTTTTACTGTTCTGTCAGTTTATGTCCTTGTGTTGTAACAGCAGCCGTGTTGTCTTCACTGCTGTATGAACTTCAGTGGGAATAATGTTAGTGTGATGACATCTTCTGTAAATGCAGCCTAACTTTTCACTTTATAGCTAATCATATGTGCATTAATTTAGATATGTATGTTTGGAAAATAGGTAAATCAGGTGATATAACTAAAGGTTGGGTTGATTAAGTATAGCGGCTAAACCAATGTTTTTCATTGATGGATCCTGGAACAGCTTTCAGCATAGGTGCCAAACCTTCACAAGCAATTTGCAAACATAAATCACTGTTGAGGACCAATGATCATATTTTCTTATGTTTCAAAAACCCCTTAAAAGTAATTCAAGGATCGCCACTTAAGCCATTTATATAGAGGGACTAGTTTGTTAAACAGTGCCAAAAGAAGGAATTGACTTTTAAAAATGGCTACAAGCAAATAAAATTTGTTTAAAGACTCTGAATTCCTACAGGGTGCGATCTTTAAAAGTCCCAAAACTTAAATTGCCTCAGTGTCCATAAAGAAGTTTTATATTTATAACCAGTATGGTAGACTCAATGAGTGACTCATGGAACCCATTAGTTCTGGAGCAGGTAATGATGTGTCTGGTGCCAAGTATAGAAGATACTGTATGGGATTTTGATATGGGAAGTCAATGGACTTTGCATGTTAGCATGGAAATATTATGTGACTATGTTTTTTCTTTCAGAATGGACAGAAATATCCTTATCTGCATACAAAAAAGGCAGTTTCTATCTTATACTATCACTTTGGCTATATTTGGTTCTGAATACCTAAGTTACAAAGCAGGCACTCAGAAAAACTCTTAATTTTGATAGCAAAGATGATACTCTGTAATAATCTGTGCTTTTCAGCACTGCTGCATCCAGTCACAGTCAAGAGCAGAAGGAGATTCACAATATATTTAAATTTGTCTTGCAGTGGCTTTCAGGAAGAGACCTTGCATAGTACTGTTGTTGCATGTATTGAAATAAAGATGTCTTGCAGCAAATTAATGGAAAACACAAAAAAAACACTTGCTGAAAATTAATGATGCAATGCTATAAAATACACTAGTTGTATATCCTGAAACTAGTCTCACTTTGCAGTAGTGTCTCGGGGAAGCACTGCTTGCTTAAGATGCTCCTTTTTCAATGACTGCTTTCTCATTGGAGCTGAGAAAACAGTAACACAAAGCAAACAAGGGATTGCTCATGAACCTACACATCAAATTCTAGGCTGAAATTCAGCTTGTCTTATTATTATTTACCATTGATGTTATGGTAATGCCTAGAGGTGTCAACTTTGATTAGCTTCTCAGCTCGCTGCTTGCTGTACAAGTGCACAAATAACAGGCAATCCATTGTCCTCTGCTAGACATGGCAAAGAACAGAAAAAAGACTAGAGATAGAGAAGCAAGATGATTTTCCAAAACTCAGTCAGAATAGATTGTGAGTCTCCTGACTCCAGCTGCAGTTGTCTGGGACAAGAATTTCATAAAGTAAAGACTTCATCTTAAGCATCATAAAGCCCCAAGGAATAGTTTAAAATATTTCCATTTACTCTGGGCTAAGCCATACTGTCATGTTTTCTTCTTTTCAATTACTTGGAGATGAACCTTTTCCTCTGGTCTGCATGACTTGGGGCAGGATGTTCATAGAAGACTGAGGAGTTTCATGTTACAGTTAAATGGAGCATGTTTATGAGCCACTTAAACTTTTTTTAATGCATTTGCCTCAGTAACTTTGTTATTAACTGCGTAAGATGTAGACGAAAGGTTGATTTTGTTTACCCAAAGCAATGACATGAATGTATACAACCAAGAATAGCTATTCATCTATGTATTTTCCAATGATAGTCGGAATTGTTTCACTTCATTTTTTCTCTCTTGGGCAAAATGAAGCTACAAATATGTTTTTGAATACTTTTCCATCATGTTTTAGAAGAAACCAGCCATAATTTGTATATTTTACTGGCTATTCATTATAATTCTGTATCCCAGATACAATGTTGAGATAAAGATGAATGGAGTTATGCCAGAGCATACTGTATTTTAATTCTGATAGGGGTAAGAAACTAACACTAAGCAATGTGAAATCTGAAAAATGAACATGGTCCTTAAATGCTGATTATTTTAATTTCTGTTTGTCATTTCTAAAGAAGTATTAACAGGCTTTTTGGAGGCAGTGCACTGGTTTACCTGCAGAGGATTTTGGCTTCTTTTTACTCCATGACATAGAAGAGATACATGTAAGATGTGTGTACCTGGCCAGGTTGGGAGAAAGCTTGAGGGAGTCAGTTAGCTGATGATAATTCCTAGCAGCTGCTTCACAAGTATTGTGAGTTAGAAAAATCTTGCCATGCATGTTATGGACTTTTACCTGTATCTGTATGTTTGACAGCACATGGTTGAAGCATACTTTAGCAGAACAAATCAAAATGATCAAAGAATAGCTAAACAGTTTATGATGTGAGGAATATAAGTGGCTTTGTTTTATAAAATATTGTGAAAAATTACCATTTCCTTCCTCTTGTCTGCTTTCATTTGTGAAACTTTCACTGTGCTTGTTTTTTGTTATTTGAATAATACATTTGAATATTGCAAATGCTAGTCCAAAGTATACAATCGCCTACACAAAGATAGAGCAGATATATTCTGAAAGTTATTGAAAGAAGTATCCTGCCTGTTTTCTATTTTTTCTCTTTCCTCATTCAGTTTTTCCCTCCCAAAGGAAATGAGTCAGAGGACTCTTTAATTTCTCATTCTGTCTGTCTCCTTCCTCGTTAGTGTTCTTGCAAAGACCTCTCAAAAGATTTTCCCTCAACTCATCTCTAGGCATCTCTATGACTAGGGGAAGGTCTCTTTTTTGATATCTTTTCTGCATTCTTTTATTACACAGGCCATAAATACATATTTCTGTGTCTTGTCCTCAACTCCTGCTTGTGCAAGACCCTCAAAAAAGGAATTCATCTTGGTGCAGTTTCCATTCCTTACACTTTTCAAGAGTAGAAATTGATGCTGAAATGAGAAAAATCAAAGGGTATCTCTCTGACTGTTCTGCTTCATCCTGGAATAAGCAATTCACTGAGTGGCTTCAGTGGTGGGTTTGCTTGAGTATGAGCATCAAGACTCCTCTGTAGACTGTTTTTCAGTATCTAAGTTCAGGAAACAGTAGGAAGTTTATTGGCTCTTTCTGCACAGTGTGTTGTATAACTTAAATTTGTGAACCTCTGATAGTAGCTGAAGGGTTGGGTTTTCTTCAGAGTTCTTAGAAAAAATAAAGCTCTCCCTGTTCCTAAATTTAAGAGCATTTTGTCAGTTAAGTATTTGAACTGAAGTTTTCCTGCCTGATTAATTTTAGCTTTCTGCATTTTACACTTTTTCTAAGGAGATCTCCTTTACTCTGATTACAGAGTAGGTCCTAATCTGATGGAGGTTTTGGGATGCAACCTCACGGTCATTACTAACAGCGGTAAACAGAAAATGCTGGCAGTACTTAAAACTGTTGGTGTTCCTTTTTTTTTTTTTTTCCTTCTGTTTGGTTGGAAGTTCTCTGTGTAACCCTGGCCAGCAAGTGTAACATACCAAGTGTGTTGCTCTTGACTTTCCATAAATGCATCACAAAAGTACAGCTTCACGGGGGTTTTGTGTTTGCTTCTTGAAAGATCATTTATCATCAGTCAGGGGAAAAAAAATACACCACTCAACCTTCTTAAAGTGAAGTTTGGTTTTTTTGTGAATAAAAACTCAGTGACAGTTCTCCTCTTCTGAAGCTTTGATGCAACTGTTAAAAGCCTCCGGGACAATATAAATTGTGGCCCTTTACAAATATAGTTTCCAGGGCAACTAAAGGGCCTGCTGTTTCATAAACACTGTGCTCTCAAGCAGAAGCATTTGTCAGTCTGCTGGAAGATGATTTTACATTTAAGCATGTTAATTTTAAAATCATATTCCCCCTGTGAAAAAATACCTTTATTGTCCTCATTCAGGTCTAGACTATTTGAAAGTAAGGCATGGAAATGTATTGTACAACTGCGCTTGTAAGTGAGGTGTGGGCTGTAAATATGACTAGTGTGCTCCAGGAAAGCTGGCAGATTTCCACGTGTGCTGCAGCAGAATCCTTCCTCTACCACCCAGCCAGGGGCTGGCACGCAGCCCCCTCTCAGTGCGGTATGCTTTGCCGCTCCTGCCTGTTGGAAGATCACTGTTAAATTCCAGGTGAGGCTTTTATTGCTGTTCAGTTGTGGAAAGGGTGATTTTTTTGGTTGACAGAATGTATTTGGGTAGTAGCTGTGAAATAATGTATACTTTGCTATTGACTTCAACACATGTACTTTCCGTGCGAAAAAAGTGATTGTGTTAATGAGCTTGTTTCAGAAAGTCCGTATGCACTCATATACCGCTTGACTAACATCCTCCTTGACAGTTTAATCATTTACAATGACCAGCACCATTTTCAGCCTTTAGGTGCTCAATCAATTTTTTTGTTGTTGTTCTGCTTTTTTGTGATATACTACTACATGTGATCAGAACATTACAATCTTGGCTTTTGCATGTCCTATTTAAGTATTAATGCAGGACCAACAAACAGTATGTAAAGCCTACCCTTCTTATATAGTGTAATCAGTGTAGTATATGAACACCTAATTAATTGATTTGGCTGGACTTAAATGACTTGCCAACAGTTTAAAAGTCAAGTCCAAAACAAAGATGCAAAAATTTGAGTGCCTTTCTAATTGTGCTTTGGGTAATGTATTTTCAGTATTTGCAGTGTGATTAGTCTTGGTGAGATTTAGAGAACATGGTAAATACTGTGGTAACATTATGCAGTTTTCTTGTGCAACTAAAGAGGTGGTTTAGGCACAGTAATTTTGGAAAATGAAGCGGATCTTGTCCTCAGCTATATTTGCATAACTCTTTCCTGATTTCTGCACCAAATGCGCTCATGCATATCCGAGTACTACACAAAACAATGACCTAGATTAGAAGCTTGTTTTAATTATGTATACTCAATTTAGTACCTTTTAAAGAATTACTCCACTTTTTCACTAATTTTAAGTGAGATGAGAACCTGTGCTTATTTGTTAAGACATGTCTGCAGTGAAGTTAGTTCACACAGGTTTAGAGACTCCATGATTTCCTATTTTTTTATCTGTCTGTCCATCCATTTCTTTCTTTTTTTTGTTCTTTCATTTTCATTTTTTTCTTTTTCTCTGTTTTTTCCCTTCATGCTTTTTTGTTCTTTTTCTTTCATTCTTTATCTTTCTCTTTCTTGCTTGCTTTCTCTCATTCCGGCTTTCCCTCTTTCTTTCCTTCCCTCTTATTTTGATGACCTCTTTCCCTCTTTCCATATTTATCTCTTTCACTCTCTCTTTCCCTCTCTTTCTCTCTTTCTTAGGTGATAGGAGAAAGAAAATAAACACTATTTATTTTCTTCCCTCAGGTACAAATGCTGATTTCACTCTGTTCATGCAGGCTGCTCAGATGATGATTAACACAAGACTAGCACACTAGTGTAGAGAACTGTACAGGACTAGAGCCTGTGACCTGCTGTAGGAATGTGTTCTGTGTCTGACTTCACTGGGGATTTTGACAGAAAGGCCTAAGGAAAAGTAAAGTACAGATTTCAAGGTTTGTTATTCTGGCTGCTTGTAGTCTTTAATGTATTAAAGCATTTTAACTTCTGAGGCTTGAAACAAATTCTTAGGTTTTCTTGCACAGAGAAGCGGTGACCTACTCAGGTCTCATCACCAAACTGGTCAGTAAATGTAAAGACATTTAAGCATACATTTATAAAGATATTGTATCCTCTACTCACTGTTATGAAGGCTAAATATCCCTTTAGAAATAATTTAAGATGTGGTGATGGTATTATATATTGAATACTACATTATTCATATATGCAATGAGACTTGAACTGTGAGGCACAGGTCCTCACAAGTATTTATGTGTCAGAGGCCCTAGGTTGATTTTAGAGATAATTGGGCACCGGAGTCAACCCATGGTTGCCTGCTTTCAGCTGCCTCACAGTAATTTCTCCACCATCAGGCCTTTACTAGCAGACACCTTGAAAACCTTGGATGCTGATGGAAGCTCTGGTTCACATGGAAGCGAGTGCTAAGAATAGGCAAGAAATCACTTTTTTTACCAGTAGGGCTTAGTTTGATGAATGTCGACTCAGGAATCCCTTGCCATTTGTCAGACTCCACACCAGAAGGGACACGTACAAGCTGTGAAGTACAAGTGAATGCAGATAGAAATGGTTCAGTGTGTCCCTACTACCTGGGGCGTTTACTGGGCACAGCAAAGCAGAGGTGGTTAAACTCTGAGAAGTGGCTTTAAATGCCTTTCCTCTGCAGGGGGAGGTCTGACTCTCCCTGTCCCATGACAGAAGACCTTGGGCTTCCAGCTTGGGCCTGAGGTGGATACCCCTGGCTGACTTGTGCTGCGGAAGCTGTGTCACAGTAATGCTCCAGCTGTGCCAGCAGTACTTGCTTGAACACCTTTCAGGATTGTGTACTGAAAATGTCTTAGCTGTTGAATTTAATTTGGGCCGGAACATCCAAAAGGTACCTAGTCATGCAACTCCCCATGATCTCCATAGAATTAAGCCTCTAACTCTAGGCATTAGTTCTTGAAACCGGGTAGAGCGGTGCGGAAAGAACTTTATAAGCCTGAGCTCTTGTTTTGTGTAGGAAGGTTGTGGCAGCTTCCCAGGACTGAGTTCCTGCTGCACGGCCACTTGAGTCACACTGCGGTCCCCACGGTCATCTCCACAAGCACCACAGGCTGGTGATTCCCTAAATGTGCACGTGAACCCTGTCTGTGCACTGCACAGCTAGCCAGTTTGTGATTGGTCTTTGTTAATTATTAGACTGTAGTAAGAAATTGTTTTTCAAAGGTCAAGAGGAACCACTGGTACCAAACAAACAATCAAAAGTGCATACTAAAATGGTACCGCTGTAATTGTGCAACCGTTTGCTCAGGCACTGGCAATAAAAACATAGTGATAGGTGCTTCATTAACTATGAAAGCCTATCCAAACAGGAGAGAGGTTTATTTATACATTCCACAATTAACAATTGAACTTTATTCCCTGATCCAGGGTATGCTTACCACCATAGCTCCAGTGACTTTAGCTTATATAAACTGCAAATCTGTCCCCGGTGTTTTTTGCTTTGTTAATTCTGTGTTTGATTGTAACTGTTTATCAGGTAGCCCCAGAATACATTTACCACTATTGAATTAGTACTCTGAAAATATTTTAAAAGAGGCATTTTAAGACTTTTCCTGGCCAGATGCTCAGTAACAGGAATAATATAGTTTGCTATGGTGAGATCATACACAGAGGAGAAAGAAAGGTACGATCAGAGAGAATCACACAGATAAGTGCTATCCGTGTTACCAGGAGGGATCGCGGCTGGGCTATCATGTGGTTGCAACTGCACAGCTTAGGTTTTTGTTCTTAATCACACTGATGAGCACAAGCAATACAGCATCAGGGCTGGGGATTTCCAGAGCATTAGCAATCACTGAAGGCAGAGCATATGAGAAGCACATGCTAAGTTTTCATGCTAAGAAGTCTGACAAATCTGTGGGAACTGGAGGTCTGGATGAGTTAAGATGGTATGAAGATGTTTTCCCTTTAGGAAAAGAATAAAAAATCTTCTTAGAATTTTCTTTGGCTCTGCTTAAAAGCAGCATTATGGCCTGTATACTCCTGAAAGGGGAAGGTTTCTTAAACTATGATACAGGACAGACAACATGGCATGTAGGTTATCTTAAAATAGAGTCTGTTCCTTAGTTGCCTCCCACTTGACTGTCAGAGTATATAAGCACCACCCCTCGTATTAGTAACCTCTATGAAAATGAATGCCATGCAGAGAAATAAAAGGGGAAGGCAGAGTCACACATAACTTAATCAGATGGGCAAATCAACCCCCAAAAACGTTCCAGTCTCCTTTCTCCAATACCTCTTTAACACTTTTGCCCAGAAAACTAAATTTAATAAAACAAATTAAAGAAAAAATCCCCCAGCAAAGATGTGCATCAGGATTTTGTTGAGCTGTATGGTGTGTTAGTGCAAAACAGAAAGATGGTCCCTGCCTCCTCCCAAATAAATGTCTTATTAGTGTGCTTAATAGTAAACAGTAAATATTAAGGCACTGAAGTAGGATAAATTATCATAGTAACCATATCATTAATGCATCCATGTTGCCTTAAGGGCCATGTACCTACATTTAGAAAGAAGCTGGTTTCAGGGACGGTGAGGAACTGTCCCATCTGATCAAAAGCTTCCTGTGTCTTCTGGAAATAATTCTTTCCACCTTTATTGCCAGTCACTGTGACACCGTGTCCCTTACCTTCCCCTGAAGGTATGCTTTTGGTAGCGAGCGCTCCAGCAGAGCACTTCTAGTCCTGCGGCGTCAGTACGTCTCTGGCACTGGTCTGTTCCAGGAAGAGTTTCTCCTCATGGCTCAAGGAATGGTCACAGTTGCCTATCATAAATACAGAGATTTGTACAGCAGAGGGTGAGGCCAAATAGAGTGTAAAAGGATTGTAGGAGAGAGAGGGAAGGCTGAGCTCAGACTGGGAGTGGTGTAAGGGAAGCACCCAAGAAAGCAGCTGCGTTAGAGGAGGACTGCAGCGCTCCGCTGTTCTTCTGCTTGGGACGAAGTGAGCCTCACCTCAGGTATTTGCTCTGTGTACAACAGCCAAGGGAGATCTTTGCTCATCTCTTACAGAAGGGGAATCTCTCTATGCTTTCTGTGTGTCAGTGTAGCTACTCTCTGGATACGTGTCTGGATATCTAGACTTTTATATCGCAGTTGCCTTCATGGAGATTATGGTCAAGAAAATGGCACATTTAATTATCAAAGAAACTCGTATTTTATGGCCTGTTACCCACTTACAATTTTATGCTTGCTTCACTGTGCCTGGTGCCGGGGGCACGTTCAGTGATGTTCTCAGTAGAGTTTCTTCCTAGAGATTTTGCTGATGCCCATGCTGTTGGTAGCAGGTTTTGGAAATTGCTTCCCACTCGCTTATTTTTTTCTCTCTGTTCCCCTTTTCTCTACATCAGAGTGGGATGATCTCTCAGTAAAGTTAATTCAGGCCCTTGAATTATGTCACGCTGCGGGAAACCATGCGCTGTGATCTACAAGGGTAACAAAAATTAGATGCAGTTGTAGTTATGCATATCTAATAGTAAGAGATGACTGGTTTAGTGATAATCTTGCCCATAATCATCACACGGTTACCACGCGCTGGCCATTCGGTCCAGTAATTAAAACGAACTGGCATTCCCCTTGCAGGCTGGCCACCCTGGTGCTGGTCCAAGCGGGGCAGAGCGCGACCATCAGACCCACGCTGCCAGGCTGCTTGCCACGGTTGTGGCTGCCCCGCAGGTGGAGGTCAGTGGTGGGGCAGACGCTGTCTGCACCCGGCAGTGGCTCAGCTGCAAGGACTACCCAACCAGCTCATACTTTTGATGTGCTGTGAACTCCACTTGGTTTGCACTGTGGATTGTATTCTGTTCAAATTCACAACAAGTCCTTGGATGGGCCAACACCTAAGCGCAACACACTCAAACTGGAGAGTCCAGTGCAGACGATGCTGCAGTGTTGCTTTCTTCACCCTGACTAGAAGTCCTCTGGTTTCCGATGTTAGAAGCAAGGGTAGAACTTAAGAGTCGTGGTTCATTTGAGTGAGTGGGTAGTCGGTGTATGAAAATTGGACCTTATTTAATGATAAGTACATCGTAAATCACTTGACAATGGGTATATCTTTGAGTAACTGTTTAAAGCAAAATTGCGTGAAAATTGTAAAATTCACATTACTTCTGGTTCTAGTTTGGCAAACACTGCCCTTATTCCACCTATTTTTTTATTAATACTTAATAAAGAAGCATGTTGATGAAAATGTTAAATCCCTGTTGTAAACATTTAGGTCCTTTCTGATAATTAATACCATCTGCATTTGGGAGGTGGGAGGTTTGCATGTGTGTTTCCAGGAAGGTGGGAGCCATCTGCAGGAGTGGAGAAGCATGATGTACGCTCACAGAGTTACATGTGTCCATATTGCTGTGTGGGTTGGCTAAGCACTTAATCAGAGAAACAAATAAAGAATGTCAAGGGGTATTTTGTATGGCATTACATCAGAGCGTTAGCATCTCTTGCTCGCTTGCAAAGCTGCGAAACATTGGCTACATGAAGTGAGAGTGGGCAATATGGCAGGGCAGCATGAAAATTTGAGTTGAGTTGTAATTAGGAATAATCAAGGGCTGTTGCATAGATGTTTTACGTTTTATATGTTTTGATTTTATGATAATATTTGGGATGACTTTTTCAGTCATTCTCAATTGGAATTAGGAACATATATGTGTAGATAGTATATAAAATATATATATAGAACATATACAGATGTCACACATATATATACACACATGTATCATTTTGAAATGGATGATTTTGGAAATAAGTTTAAATTTAAACTCCTTTAAGTAGGTTAAGATATTCCAGTTATCTGATCAGTGAAATACAGTCACTGACCTACATTTGTGAGGAAATAATTTTTCTGAAAATGCTGTTCTAACTTTAAAAGGATCATTAATGGAACATATCTAGCAGCCTAATTTGCATTTTAGATAACTCAGAATTATTAATTATCATGTTATACCCAGGCAAACTTCTAATTTCTGCAGAGAAATATCTAGGTCTTTACAGCTTGAAAGGAGATAGCCAAAACCAGCTATGTAACAAGGGATAACTGTATGGGATGAAAGGGATTTGCTCTCCTATGGATTTCCTACTGTGCTATTTCGAATCTCTTGACAGGGTTACAGGGCTAGCCTCATTTCTTTCTCCCTGATCTATTTTTGGTGTTGGTCTTGGTCCTTTGCCATGTACTGTCTCACGGTGGAGTTTCGGGATTCTTTCATATATTTGTATGTATACATAAAATACCTCTGCGGTGAGAACATCAGGTTGGCTATAAAAACCGGTGTGAAACCAAACCTGTTTTTTCCAGAGCTAGTGTTTCACACCTCTCCGTTGCAGTGCTTTGTGCAGTGACACACAGGCAGGAATGTGCGTAGCTGCCTGGTGTGCATCAGCCGCTTCTCGCGCCACCAGATCAGCCAAGGTCCCTTTTCCATATCCCATTGCTCTGTGAATGGCTTCTCTTTTAGGCGATGAGAACAGAAGGGACCTTGCCTTTTTCCACAGATTATTCTTCCAACTTAATTATTGTGCAGAGCATGGCATGCCGCTGTTCCGAGCCATTGCTTGTGAGAGCCTGGAGAGTGCTCTGCCTGGCTCTGTTTGGTTCGGTCTGTCCCGCCGGTGGGTTGGTTCCATTCGTTTTTTCGCACTCAGCAGTACTGTTAAGCAGGGGCTGTGCAACAGAGAAAACCAGATGGCTATCACTGGAGCTGCGAGATCCATTCAGTCGGTTTTGTCATCAGTGCTGCGTCCTTCTTGGAGGCCAGGGTGCAGAAACTGTCTCATCCCATCTCAGGAGTCAAATGCATAATCATGTTTTGGGTAAAGGCAAAAATACAAAGTTCTTGCATGCATTCCTGGTCATATTTCATCATTGGCCCCATCAACTACTTTTAACTGCACATGACAAAATAATAGCTTGTGCACTAGTTTTAATGCCACAGCTGGTGGGCTTGACTTAAGCTTTCTCTAATGGTTCCAAGCCAGGCTCTGTCTCACAGCACATCTGAATTCCTCACCATGTTTGCCAGAGTGCCACTGCAGCTAAAAATTTCCAGAGCAAACTGCTGTTTGACAAAGAAAGCCAGAGGTGTGGAAAAAGGTGTTTGGGTTTTTTAATAAAAGGACTTGTGCAGCAGTTGAATTAAATATTGCTGAATTGGAACTGTATGACTTATCTTTGCAAGAAACATTGGATATTTGTACTCCTCTCCTGGGGTGCTTATTTAAATAAAAAAATGTTATCAAAATCCTGCACGATACTCATAACCTTCAGCAGCTGCTGAAAACATTGATTTTGAGCTTTGATCTTTTGTGAAGAATTATTCCATCTGGGAACTGTGGGTTTGGCTGTTTCGATTCTTAACTCTTCATGTGATCTCAGTGGTGGGTGGGCATCTGTTCACTAGGTGCTGCAGTGAGCTGGTTCATCCCTTGGTCTTCTGTTCGGTTCTGGTAGTCCTAGAAAGCGATGACTGACTTGCCTTGTTTCCCAGCTGGCTGCTGCCAATACCATTACTGTCATCTATACTGGATGGTTGATTTGGGGGTTTTGGATTTTGGTTACCTGAATGGGTTTTTCAAATGAACGCTAGCTAACTGGCAGTATTGCTCTTGTCTGTCTGTCTTTAGGCCTTAAAAGTAGGCAGGCTGTCTACTGCTTATCTGCTTATCTATGCTTAGAGCATGGTCATGAACATTTCTTCGTTTGCAACTGTCTCTTTTACTTCTTCACTTGCGGCTTCATGACTGCAGACTTTATGGTAGTCTCTGTAGTTTTCAAATATTTGTGTCTGTAATTTGTGCACCTTTAATATTTTTTCACTGAACCTGTAAACACCATCATGAATATTATAGTATGGCTCACCTTTATTAGAATGGTACTTCATGCGTATATACTTTACAATAATGGTATGAAATTTTTAGAGTCTTTATGAAAAATAAAATACTACCTGGTAGCTTTATTTCTACTTTGGGCCCAACCATATTCTCCCTTGTAATCCAGTATTGAAATTTCCTGTGCTTTCAGCTGGGGATAAAAAAAACACAAAACAAACAAAAAAACCCCCAACAGATTGATAACCTAACATCTTTTCTCTGAGTGTTCTTCCCTGAAGCATCTACCTTTTTTTAAGGAAGTACTACTCAGTTTTTCTTCCTTGTACTCTTCTGTGCAATTTCCCAAAGCTTTCTGCTGTAGCCCAAGCACCTTCAGACTGCACCTCTGATGCAAGCTGTTCTTTCTCCATGTAGTGAACTATTTTGCTGCGTATTTAGGACCTTTCAGGAGAGCCTTTAGCACCTTTCAGAACATGGTTCCAGTGCAGTGGATCCCACTTTCCCAGTCCACAGACAACATAGTGGCAGAAGGCAATTACTGTACTTAGTCCATAGTTGGTCTCCATTTGGAGGCTGGAGGTATTTACCCACCATCGCTCTTTCTGCATGGGCAGCATGGATGAGAGCTGTGTGGTTGGGGGGCAGTTCTCTAAGAAATCACTGTCAGGTTCAGAATGTAGGTTTGTTATTGATCCAAGACAGCCTGGACTATTCGCCTGAAGTTGATGTTCTTGACAGAGCTGAGGCTTGACAAAGAATATTCATTCCATCGTGCTGTTTTGTACCTGTACTGTTAAATAACCTTGATGTTTGAAGTCCTTTTCTAGGTTCTTTTGCCACTGTAACTAACTTCAATGCTCTATGCATCTTCCAAGTCAGCACCTTCATAATTGTCACCAGCCTCCCTGTGGAAATAACCAGGGCCAACATTTTATGACTTAATACAAATATCTGTGGCATCTTGCTTTATTAATTTTGTTTAGTTGGAACACGTTTCCATGCAGTGGTGCATCTCATGTCGCTTACTGTTGAAAAACATGCGATCTCTCAAGGGGCACAATTTTGAAAATTAAGATTATTTGTAACGAGTGGCTTATTTTTGTCCGGGTGAGTTCCCAGAGCCAGTTGAACATGTGACTGCTGGCACAGGATAGGAACAAGAGTCAGCAGAAGGCAAAGTAGCATCAGGGCAGTCTCTGCTTCAGCTGGCTCCAGCTGCCTCGGTGCCCCCAGCCTCCCACTCCCCATTTAATGCGTATGTAGCAGCACTAATGAGGACATAGTGCAGAGCTTACAGAATCCATTCAAGCACTGAAACCAGAAGGAATATGGCCAGAACAGCATTGCATTGGGAGGGATAAAATCTCTTAAGAGAAAGTTTCAAGTCTCTCAGGCAGAGAGACTGCACTGTTGTGGATAAACTGATTTCAGAGATCAGCTGGTGGTATCTTTGCAGCACTGTGCTGTGCTCAGGAGACATACACGCACTGGTCAACCTTGGGGTATGTGCCTTTGAAGGGTGTTAGGTGACTGGCTTTCTATTTGGACTCCGCAAAGAAGTCTACCTCCCTAAATAAACTGACTCATTAAATTATGCAATGTCTTTTGCCAAGCAGTTGCATTGCTAGATCAAATTATTGTTCCACTTATACTTGCATCCTACTCCTATCAGTAGTCTTTGTCTTGATTACTCAAAATGCTGTGCCATATTGTGCATGCACTACTTACTAAAAACGACTCGGAGAGCCGATGGTGTTCCCTACCAGTAACTCAAAGGACTGCAGTGGTGAGCTCTAACACACGGAGTTGTTGCTGCATAATGTTGTAGTACTGGAGACGGCAACAGATAGGTTTCATTAATTGTGCAGTTGTACAGATGGTAAGTTAGATTTTTACATATATTGATCTGTTGAAAAGTATGGTGACACTTTACAGACTTAGAGGAATTATTTCGCCTACTGCATTGCTGAAAAGCCACCACTTGAGGTGAAACACGGTAGCTGCTTAACAGCTGGTAGATTCCTATAATCAACTGAACCTACAGGGGTAATTTAGGCAGGCAAAAATGTAATTACTTGGTATATTTCCTACACTGAACTAATTACGCAGTGCCTTACCCTGGAAAAATGGCTCACTCAATGTCCCTATCAGCACAGGTCTCTAAGGGTAGAATTGTATATAATTTATATAATCTGAACACAATTACAAACATATTTTAACATGTATGAAGTTATTTAGAGCTCTTTCCAAAACTTTAATCTAAGTCCTTGCCTCAGTTCTTGTGCTTAGTTAATTCTGACTATAAAAATAGACCCTTTAGATACTCAATATGAAAATCTGCCTATTTTAAAGAAATGCTATTTTTTTCAACATGCCAAAGCAAGGCAATATAGCAAATGCAACAGTACACAACACAGAATTTAAAATAAATTTTGGAATATTAGAGGCATGATAAGCTGGCAATAGTGACATAGCTGCAATAACTAAGTCTTTAGATTACAGTGTGGAAGCCTAAGCTATTAAAGCAGAAAGCATGGTAGCATTCTGACTTTCATGAGATACGCAGATCATGTGAAGTGACTACTGGTTGAAGTTAGTCCACTGATTATAGACTATGCATTTGGGGTTTTATAGGTAGTCAAAATAATTGTACTGGGGCAATCGTTATATTTCAATGTAAAGAGTAGGGTTGTATCTCTAAAGTTGTCAGAACTTTCAGTGAACTCATGGATTTTGTCTCTTACTAATATTTTAGCTGGCACTTGGACTTTCTGAAAAATACTGCTAGAAGTTGCTGGACACCCCTAAAAGAGAACAGAAGTAGTGTTCCTGTGATTGGTGCCTGTTAGTTCAGATTAATTTTTAAATAAAAATACCTACTGAGACAGACATCACGTTCACAGGCATACCTTTCCTCTAAAAGCACTGTATTCACGTTTCCCTGGCTATGCTTCTTCTACAGATTCTGTTGTTTTTCATAGTTTTTACCACTTTGCCCAATATAAAATCAATAGTTCAGTAATGTCACACCAGGTTGTGTAGGGACAGCTAGCAGAATATGGCCTGGTCCTGGCAATCTGATCCCCCTCATTTGGGGATTTGTTTTGGAACCTGTTTTATGGATAATTCAATCTAAGAGAGATTCCCTGAGATGTTCCTTATAAATAACAATAGTTCCTCCTTTTGGAATCAAACACTACCATAAATTTACTTTTTGGTTTGTTTTGTGGGGTTTTCTTTTTCCTTTTTCCCCTGCAAGCGTATCTCTAAGTACTTTGTGCTTACTTGTACTTTGACAGTTACATTTTGAACCAGATATTAGAAAAGAGGTCAGAAAAACATTCAGGAGTGCTTCTCCTCCTGTTAGTTCCCCATTTAGCTGCTTCAGGAAGCAGTCATTTATGGGATCTGAAAGTTTGCCTTAGTTTCATGGTCCAGTGTAATAATTACTGAGTCTGCATGGGAATGACGGGAGCCTCCCTTTAGTCTCTATTCTGCAGCGACAGCTTCTCTGAGAGCTCCCAAGTGAACCATACTCCCTCTTTCCATCCTCCTCAGGCTGTGATAGTATTGCCCTGTTAATATGCTTTTCCTACATAAGTATCAGATTTTAATCCATGGAGATTCTGTAACATCTCAACACAGTAAATTTAGTCACCTGGTTAAGCTCTATGCTTCCTTTAATGCATAGCACCACTCCTGTCACCTTGCCTCTTGTTTTTTCCCCATGTATTTTGCACCTTGGAAATACAGTGATCCACTGATTATTTTCTTACTGCTATCCTTCCAGTATGATATTTCTCCTTCAGTATTCAGTTTTGATTCATCCCAGTTCCCCCTCCTGTATTGGCATAGAAGCACATCCCCATTTGGTCTGACTACCTGCTTCCTCACTCTGTTTAGATGAGACAGGACTGTTTCAAGCTGTTCGTTGTTGTTTCTCCCTGCAGCTGTTCTTAGTCTAAGTAATCTTTTGTTACTTCACCTACCAAGGATGTGTACTCTTGAACTGGTGTGATATTCCACCTTGTCAAAACTCTCCAGTTCTTAGTTCTGTTTTGACCCATTTTTTATCTCCGTGAAGTTCATCCTGCTTGCGAAAACTCATCCTGTTTGCAAAAACTCATCCTGTTCCAAAATTACTAATTCAGCACCTCCATTTTTTTAAGGGTCTTCTCTGAACTTCTGCTATCACCTCTGCTTTCAAGTACCCCATGACACAGTACTTGATGCCATGTTCTTTCAAGAAGTATTTCAGATGAATTCACTGAGGGAATTAGGATCAAATCACTGGTATTTAGTTCTGAAGGAAGGAGAATATCCCTAATGAATCTGTTTGTGTAAGTTAGGATTTCTTACAAAAGGGTTTGTGACAGCTAACGTGGATAGTTTGTCAGAGCAGTTGGGGCAATCACGCAAGAGATACTCGGTGCATCAGAACTTGACCAAGAAAATTTTTGAAGGATTTGACATAAAAGATTTTTTTTTATTATTGTTAACTTCACGTTCAGAAACATACATACAAGTGTGTAATAATAATAACAACAGCAAAGCGAACTTCATTAGCATAATCTAATCTGTACAATTCTTTACAGAGTCATAAAAATGAATATAACTAGTATGCTGTTGTTGCAAGAATATATGTTTCGCATCTATTTTTATTCTTAAGTATAGAAATGGAAAAAAAAGGATAAAAATGGAGAAGTTGTAGTGTACTGTGAAATTATATTTTTTTACATTTCTGGTCTAAAAGAATTCTAAATATGTGCACAGTTATTATGAAGCTTGAATTCAATACCCGATATCTATTTTTAAATCCCCTCTTATAGACTTGTAATTTCCAGGATTGTTTCTGACATCATCCTATAATGATTTAGGAACTACTTATTTCAGGAGACTACTATTATGACAGGGGACATTAGAAAATATTAAAATGGTTGACAAGTTATTGAATGAATAGGTGATTAATATTTTAATCTTTCTGTAGGCAGCAAAGCTTTGCCATGGAGTAATAAGCATCTGCCAGACTTTGGTGTATATTGTAGTTTGCTCATATACATATGGTATAATCAACAGTGCTATATTTGCTTTTATTATGAGCCCCTTTTATATACATTTATGCTTAGCATGATTCAGCACATATCTCTGTGATGTAAGTGCCATCTTTTCCTGTGCCTGTGCAGTCTTTATGATACAAGTCCTTTGAGACTTACAGGGTAGTGGGATCATTTCAGAAAAGTAATCTCTATTTTTTGCTGTATTGGGGGAAAAAAAAGAAAAAACCTGAATATCTTGTCTGTATTCTGGTAACGCATCTTGTGCCTTTAAGACCAGAGACTTCAGTGGAAAGTGGGCTAACTGGTGTGCAGTCCACAGGACCAAGCTAGAGCTGATCCAAAGTAACCTCTCCCAAAACGCACACAGTGTGGGCACCCTGAACACCACCTCTTTCCAGCTGCAAGTCCACACCTGTTGCGCATCCTTCTTGCTGTTGTAAATGTACTCAAATACAGTACTTCATTTATCTTGCGTCTTTGGGGTCAGACAAAGGACACGCAGAGCCCATGCCAGAAGAAAGCAAAAATATAGTAGCATGTCCTATTTCATACTTGTTATTTCTTCATTTCTTTGTGCAAAAAAGAGTGCAGTCAGCAAACCCTTAAAAGGGATTTTTTGTACAGTTAAGAAAGATATAACATGACATACTATGACATATTACAGTAGTTGCAATTGACTCTTACTATTTTTTTACCAGCCAACAGCTTGCTTTGGGCTTAACATATTGTCTCCCGTCTCATTTGTTTTGAAGCAGAATAAGAACTTACTGATGTATTTTTTTTCTCTGTAATTTTCAGAATTCTAAATAACTCAGTTAAATCCCACTCTTGTCTTTTTCAGGGCATAAAATTCTGCTGTTTGCAATCTCTTATAATATGTACATGGAAATAGCACCATTTCTCTTAAGATTGCACATTCTTAATTTGATGGACAGTTTTAAGCTAACCAGAACGGACAAGACATTCAAAGCAGAAAACAGACCCACCAGACAGTTTGTAGGAAGGAGGACTTTCATTGTTTAAATGAAAGTTGGGATGAGTTTCTGAGCATTTTGGTAGCTATAGGAGCAAAAAATTCCCAGGAAGGCACTCATTCACAAATCAAAAAATAGCAGTCCATGATCCTTACCTATCGCCTCTTCCATTCAAGTAAAAAAACCCCAGACCCCTCTCTAACAAGACAGAACAAAATATGGCATTGGCAAAAAAAAAAAAAAAAAGAAAAAACATTAGCACAGTTTTCAAGACTGTGCTAAATTTTCTCTAAATTTGGCATCATATCTGTAATTCTAGCCCCCTTATTATTCTTTTGCTCTTCTGCTTATTGTAGGCATGTTTCAGTTCCACTTTTTATCATTATTTTCCTTCTTCCTTTTTTTATTTTCCCTTTACCCTCATTTATTCCTCCCCTTCCAAAAACATACATGATTTATGTCCTGTTATCTTGTTCACTCCTCCAGGTTTGTGATTTAATACGTTGATTTATTTCTGCAGTTCAACTCAGAGTTTTTAAATGCTTGGCATTCACAATATTGTGACTTTTTTCCCAAATCATTTTTTTGCATTCAAATGATGTTACATTAAAACAGAACCAGAAAACCTACACACAACAAGAAGATCATATAATGCAAGAACTTATTAGTCATATGCTCTCATGATATGTCTTTAAAAGCATCCTGTTGCTCACAAAATTGGCATATTGTTCTTTCTAAGGTCCTGATCCAGCAATGAGGTTTGTATGAATCAGTTTGGAACACTAACCAAATTCCCAACCACGGAATCATGCCTCCATTTTTTAGCACACTCAGACTATTTTAAGTCATACAGCGTAGAGATTCTAACAACAAACTTGATTTTTAGGATCACTAATTGAAAATGAGTAGAGTTTGGTCCTTTGGTCCTAAATCTTCAGAATTTCTTTGGCTTCTCTTGAAATCATTGCCTGATGAATTCAATTGTTAAATAGAATCATTAAACAGTGGTATATCCTCTTGTTTTCCTAATAAGTCTCTTGAGTGCAAATGTGACCGGAAATATTTTTTTTAAAATCTTCCATCAGTTTCTTGTTTGATCAGTTGCTTAGTGACATATTGTATAGCTGGTTTCTCTTTGCAAAAATAATTTTCAAAGTTGAACAAGAAGATGGCTAGCATTTTCTACCTCTTCTGCTTAAATTGCTTCTTTGCAACTTGGACAGTATTAAAGCTCTCAAGTGCCAACACTGACAGAAGATACCGTAGCATAAATGACCCTGCAGAGCCAAAATCTTATTATCTGCAGAGACAGCTCTTGCAAGTTGTAAAGCACAATAGGAGAAAAGTAAAAGGGCTCTGTGTGATAGAACATAGTTTCGTCAAGATAAACACTTTCATCTTTTCAGGACATTTGACCAGAAGTGACATCATTCACCAAGTGCTTCAAATATCTGCATGGAGAAGAAACAAAGAGAAATGAGATCCAAGAGGACATTTGTCAGGTCTAGCAGGCAATCCTTCTGGTGGAAAGGGAGACTGGCTGAGATGAGTTTAGCCTTAATGCAGTCATGTTTTCACTGAGCAGTACACAGGCAGCCAGATATGCACTTTTTCCTCTCTTTATCTCCGGCTGCCTTCATTCATCCGGAAAAGGACCAGGTGTTTTGGCAGTGAGTGAGAACCAAGGCCTCACAGTTTAGTCATTCAATTTAATTTGCAAGTGACTTGTTAGGAGACGTCTGTATACTTCTTGACATTTTGGGGGAAAACTTTTTTTAGTGGCATAAATTAATATGAGGTCCCATGCTTGATATGAAAAATGTGTACCCGACACTGCTTGGGTCACTAAAATGACTTGAATTTACTATTTAGGACCTTAAGTAGCGCATTTCAGCATGATTTCCTAATGATGAATTCATTACAGTGTAATATTTGAACAGCTGCTTGAACTTTTTGTGTTTATTTTCTCATCTGCGATATGCCTGTGATTATACCTAACTGACATACACTGACTTGGGACCTGGTTGTATCCATTGCTGTCTCCCAGGTCTTGAGAAAGCCCCTGAAGCTAAATTCAAAAAAGGCACTTGGAAGTTTTAAGGATGGGTGTTACACTTTCTAGGTTTTCTGCACCCAACCTTCCAGGAGCAAAATTCAAGCCTTCTTTGGAAGTAGCCTGCGTGCGACAGAGGAGAGCACCGTTTCCGTACCACGTAGGTGGTGCGGTGTCTGTGCAGCGTGTGTAATAAGCCCTGGGGACCGTACTTATTGTACTGCCCAGGAGGCATGGCTGGAGGCCTGGGCTGTCCCACTCGGGGCGGGCAGTCTTCCTCCTGGGTTGGTAGAGGAGCAGTCTGAAAACGTGGCCCCCCCTGCTGAAGCGAAGCCACGGCCTCGTTCGGCGTCTCTGTAGTCCAACAGCTGCGCGCGATGAGAAGTGCCTCCTCTCTACGGCAGCCAGGCGCCAGGCTGAGGGTGCCCTGTGCCGTTTCTCAGCCACGCGCAGGACTCAAATGAAGAAAAATTGCATTTAAGTTCTGAAGGTCCAGTCACCTAGCAACTGCAGTCCCACCAAAGGTTTCAAACTAGCTTGGATTGTATATCCCTGCAAGTCTTTATTTTTATGTATTTAATGACTGCAGCTTTTAAAAAAAAAGTGTATTAAGATGTTCAGATGGATTCTTGCAGGACAACAAGTACTGGGAAGGAACCACGTGTTGCATACAGCAGATGCAAACAAATTTTGAACGACAGATTACTGTACTATGCTCTAATTACACAACGTGGCATTATACTAACTAATAGGAAAAAGGGAGAAAGCTGCAGATTTTTGGTTGATGTAGAACAGCTTCAGGGTCTGATCACCTGGACTCTGTCAAGCAAGTAAATAGCATGCACAAATAAATAAAAATATTGGCTATAATTTCTATAGAAACGATTTCAAATGGCTTTGGCAACATATTCCAAGTCTTTTGTGGTAGATGGCAGCTATTGATAATGCTTGGGAACAATTGCAACGTCCTAAAAGCCCCAAGCCATAACAACCCACCCCAAAAGCACAGAAGAACTGAGGGCTTATTTGTTCTATGGTGACTTACAATACACTGTAAAGGAATGCAACAGCTAAATCAGGCAAGAAATATAACATTTGCCTCTTTCTTCTCAGGACAAAGAAATTTGTGGGACGTGACAATGTAAGCAAGCTAGCAAGAATATTTTTACTTTTTTCGGGGTAGCTCATTGTGTCAGCTTTCCAGAGATGGAAGTGACTGAGACCATATTATTACATTTAAGGTATATGTTCTGCTGTGAACCAGTTACACACTCTGGAGTGCAGTACCATAATGTAACAGCAAGACAAAACTACAGCTGAGATATCATATCTCTCATATCTTATCTGAGAGGCATTCATAGCCTCTCATATCGTGAAACAACGTGGAGATCAGCCAGTTCTCTTGTGTACCTAGACTTGACTGATTAGTATGGATGACTGGGAAATTATTTTGGCTTCACATGTAATATTCTTCAGATACTCTCTTCTGTCTGCAGTAGTCCCAGAACGTCTGTGGGCTTTGGAGAGAGTTTGCTGCCATCTGTAAAAGTAACCACCAATTATCTATCTGTAAGGTCTGGTTTGATATATGGAAAGATTGCTGATATTACCCTCAACTGGGCTTAATGGATACAAATATGAAACTAAGAGAAATAATTAATGTTGTTCACATGCTGTCAAGAACCAACTCACAAGTGTGTATCTGTATGCACACATTATGTATAAAAACAGGCTTCGGACGGAGACAAATCAGGGAATTTTCATATTGCTTTTTTGAACTTCTGAAGTGCAACAGCCCAGTGCAATACTTGGCAAGTTTCAAACATTACTGTTGCAATTGTGCCAACCATTTCGAATCGAATGCTGTTATGCCTTTAGGTCTTCCCTCCCCGCCCCCCAAAAATACAGCTTTTATGAAGTCATTCATTATTTGGAATGGTTTGAAGTGATTGAGAAGTTATGCTTGAAGGTATTTCAGCCTGTATGCTGCTTGCAATATTTTCCATCCAGTCCTTATTTCATATATCAGTGCTCTGCTGTATATTACCTGTAAGTGCTCTGTCTGATATTTTTCCTATTCCCTAAAAATCAGCTGCCTTCTTTTTTAATTAAAAATTGCAGATAAGAACAAAAGTTCTTGTGCATAAGTCTTCTTTCTGTCTTCCTAACAAATAAAAAATAAAATTAAAAAATCCAGAAGTCTTGGTACATCAAAATAAAGATTTAATTTGTTGGTAATGTGAAAGGTAAAAACGCTGGAATTGTGAGTTCCTTCCAGAAATTCACTAATAAAGGCACAACAGCTCAGAATCTAAACAATAAGAGACTGAAATTAATGTCATAGATTCATGTCACACACCTGAGTGAGAATATTGATGGGCAGGCAGCTGACACTCTGGGACTAGCAAAACAAATATTTGGTATCTTATGTAATCACAGACGTCTTTAACAGAATGCTTGTAAGCTGCAGTAGTACATAGGGTTTCGGATTCAAAATTTATGATTCAATCAGCCCTAGTTCTGATATTCCCTCATAATTCTCTGCTACTTCATCTCAGAAGGAAGTGCTTCTGACACCCGATAAACAGCTAACGGTGTAGAATGTGAGAGGGAGGTGCACTAGCGGTTCTCCCAGTGCATCTTTCCAAGTTAAAAGGAAACGTCCTTCAGAGAAAGATGCAACAAATGAACTTATTAACACTGTGGAGCTTGATGGTTCTCGATGACTCTACTTTCGTAGGGGGCATTTTTTTAGAAAGGTTTATGGCATGTTGTCCTTGGTTCGGCTGTGATAGAGTTAATTTTTGCAAGAAGCTGGGAGGGGACGCAGCCCAGATAGTTGACCCGAACTAGCCAAGGAGATGCTTGATACCATACAACGGTCGGTATATAACTGGGGGAGCTGGCTGGGGGACGGAGGATCGTGGCTCAGGGATGGGCTGAGCGTTGGGTTCCAGGTGGTGAGCAATTGCATTGTGCATCACTCACTTTATATATTATTTTATTAGTAGTATTTTTTTGTCCTATTAAACTGTCCTTATCTCAACCCACGAGTTTTCTCACTTTTACTCTTCCGATTCTTTCCCCATCCCACTGCAGGGGAAGTGAGCGAGCAGCTGCGTGGGGCTTTTTGCCAGCTGGGCTTAAACCACGACAGTCCTTTTTGGGCCCCAACGCAGGGCTCAAAGGGTTGAGATAAGGACAGGTCTGACCAGAGCTTGTTAAAACGAATTTGTTATACGCATTTCGTATATTAAATAGTCGCTGGTCACAATGTTGGTTCATTTGTTCACATGGTGGTGGTATGTAAGTTCTTTATATGCACTCTGTATTCCCTGTGGTGATGTTTATCACCTCTGGGTGAGGGATCAGGACTATAATTTTGCTGTACTGGGTAATGTCAACTTATGCTATGATTACATCACTAGTCATGAGGTTAAGCTGGTGTTTGTGTGCGGCACTGTTGTGATGCTTGTACCTCAGTCGCCCTCTCTCGGAATTTATTAGTAATCGCACCCAATCTATGGGGGAGACAGGGGATACTTTCTCCCCCTCTTCCACCTCCCCTTTCTCCTTCAGGGTAATTACAACAGCTTTTAAGAATTTTTAATATCTTTGGGATGCTCAAGCCAGCATGCTCTTTTTACTGTCTCCTGAACGCATCTCAGGTCTTGTTTAGGGTTACATAAAAATTTTTTTAAGAATACCACCCAGAGATCTGCCCTGAGGCTGGATAATCATGGGTGGCATGGCATGTGGGAGAATATGGGCAGGTATCTAGGGAACTTCTCACCTCCGATGGTTTGGAACTTCACTCCCAAACAGCTACAGGACCCTGATAAAGTAATAGAATATTTGAAAGGAAAATTCTGTGGCTATTCCAAAGAGGCACAATTTACTGCATGCACTGTTCTGGGCCCTGGCCAGTATCTACCAACCACTGCTCAATACTATGCAGCACCCTCAGGGGGAAGGGAGGGAAAACAGACCGACAGGCACTGCGGCTATTCCAACCTTCATGACAAGCACAGCTACCCCAACCAACCCCGGCGACAGGCGCTGCAGCTGAACCAGAGAACCAACCTGTGCTGGTGTCAGTTGCCCCTATGCAGAGGGAGAAACACACAAAATCAGTTCACTTAGTGAGGGATGGAGGTGAACCAGGGTCATCACAAGGACAGGAGGAAGAGACAGAACCAGTGATAATCACCCGATCCCTATCCCTGAGTGAGCTGTGGGATACGCAGAAGGATTTCAGCCGCCATCTAGGTGAGCACATTGTTACCCGGCTGCTCTGCTGCTGGGATAACAGGGCCAGTAGTTTGGAATTAGAGGGCAGGGAAGCGAAGCAGCTGGGATCCTTGTCTAGGTAAGGGGGAATTGACAAAGCAGTTGGAAAAAAGACACGAGTCCTCAGCCTCTGGAGGTGACTTCTGTCAGGCGTGAAGGAAAGGTACCCCTTCAAGGAAGATGTTACATGCCACTCAGGCAAGTGGACCACCATGGAGACAGGTATCCAGTACCTGAGGGAATTAGCTGTGGTGGAGGTGTTTTGTAATGATCTGGATAACGAGCAGTTACCCACAGATCCAGATGAAGTCCAATGCACACAACCCACGTGGCAGAAGTTTCTACAAAGTGCACCAGCGTTGTATGCCAACTCATTGGCAGTGATGTCCTGGAAAGAAGGCAAAGGACAAATGGTGAATGAAGTGGCTGGCCAACTCTGGCAATATGAAGGAAATCTCTCTTCCTCCCTACGGGCCTGCGTCTCAGCTGTGGAGAAGCTGTCCTGGGAGTTCCAGCAATTCAGAGAGGATATGTCCTACTCCGCAGCTGTACAAGCCTCTATCTCACCTATTAGGAGTGAGCGTTCCTCTGCTCAAGAGAGAGGAGATAGAAGGTACACACCATGGGGTAGCTCATGGTTTTACCTGTGTGACCATGGCGAGGGCATGAGGAAGTGGGATGGAAAACCTACCTTGACCATAGAGGCACAGGTACACAAGTTGCAAAGAAAAACAATCAGAAAAGGGGATTCTTCCTGGAAAAATACCACTGCAATTTTCCAGCAGGCAGTTTCCCAGACAGAGTAGAAGGGCTGATCTCACCTCTGATCCTCTTGAAGGGACTTCTGATTCATGTTTATAAAAAGTGAGTAATGAATACTCAGACCAGGATTAGACGTGCCCTGCCTCCAGCCAGGTGGAGGAAAGGGACAACTGGGTTTATTGGACTGTGTGGATTCGATAGCCTGGCACGTCTGACCCACAGGAGTATAAGGCTCTAGTGGACACCGGTGCACAATGTACCCTGTGGCCGTCAAGGTATAAAGGGGCAGAACCCATCAGTATTTCTGGTGTGGCAGGGGGATCCCACAAGCTAACTGTATTGGAAGCTGAAGTGAGTCTAACGGGGAATGAGTGCCATGAACACCCCATTGTGACTGGCCCAGAGGCCCTGTGCATCCTTGGCATAGACTACCTCAGGAGAGGGTATTTCAAGGACCCCAAAGGGTACCAGTGGCCCTTTGGTATAGCTGCCTCGGAGATGGAGGAAATTCAACAGCTGTCCACCTTGCCCAGTCTCTCGGAGGACATTTCTGTTGTGGGCTGCTGAGGGTTGAAGAAGTGCTGAGGGTGCCAGCTGCTACCACGACGGTGCACCGGCAGCAATATCGCACCAACCGAGACTCCCTGGTTCCCATCCATGTGCTGATTCATTGACTGAAGATGCAAGGGCTGATCAGCAAACCTCACTCACCTTTTAATAGTCCCATATGGCCAGTGTGAAAATCTAATGGAGAGCAGAGACTAACAGTTGACTGTCGTGGCCTGAATGAAGTCATGCCACCACTGAGTGCTGCTGTGCCAGCCATGCCAGAACTTCAGTATGAATTGGAGTCAAAGGCAGCCGAGTGGCACACCACAACTGATATTGCTAAATGCGTTTTTCTCAGTCCCTCTGGCAGCAGAGTGCCAGCCACACTTTGCTTTCATTTGGAGGGGTGTCCAGTACACTTGGAATAGACTGCCCCAGGGGTGGAAACACAACTCCACCATTTGCCATGGACTGATCCAGGCTGCACTGGAACAGGGTGAAGGTCTGGAACACCTGCAGTACATTGATGACATTATCATATGGGGCAACACAGCAGAAGTTTTTGAGAAAGGGGAGAAAATAGTTCAAATCCTTCTGAAGGCCGGTTTTGCCATAGAACAAAGTAAGGTCAAGGGACCTGTACAAGAAATCCAATTTTTATGAATAAAAAGGCAAGACGGGCATCGTCAGTTCCCAATGGATGTGATCAACTAAATAGCAGCTATGTCTCCACTGACTAGCAAAAAAGGAAACACAAGCTTTCTTAGGCACTGGGGGTTTTGAAGGATGCATATTCCAAATTACAGTCTAATTGTAAGCCCTCTCTGTCAAGTGACCCAGAAGAAGAATGATTTTAAATGGGGCCCTGACAATGACAAGCCTTTGACCAAATTAAGCGGGAGATTGTTCATGCAGTAGCCCTTGGACCAGTACGGGCAGGACAAGATATCTACACCAGAGCTGGAGAGAATGGCCCTACTTGGACCCTCTGGCAGAAAGCACCTGGGGAGACCTGAGGCCGACCCCTGGGGTTTTGGGGTCAGGGATGCAGAGGATCCAAGGTTCGCTATACTCCAACTGAAAGAGATATTGGCAGCATATGAAGGAGTTTGAGCTGCCTTGTAAGTGGTTGGTATTGAAACACAGCTTCTCTTAGCACCCCAACTGCTGGTGCTGGGCTGGATGTTCAAAGGGAGGGTCTCCTCTACACATCACACAACTGATGCCATGTGGAATAAGGGGGTTGCACTGATCACACGAGCTCACATACGAAACCCCAATCGCCCAGGAATTTTGGAAGTGATCAGGGACTGGCCAGAAGGCAAAGATTTCAGAGTATCGCTAGAGGAGGAGGTGACGTGCTGAAGGGGCCCACTGTATAATAGACTGTCA
Organism: Haliaeetus albicilla; assembly: GCF_947461875.1. Taxonomy (NCBI): domain Eukaryota; kingdom Metazoa; phylum Chordata; class Aves; order Accipitriformes; family Accipitridae; genus Haliaeetus; species Haliaeetus albicilla. The sequence continues at coordinate 27,149,947 of NC_091503.1, read as the reverse complement.
GAAAATGAGAAGCAATATGCCCTGTTCACTGATGGGTCTTGTCACACTGTGGGACAACATCAGAGGTGGAATGCTGCTGTATGGAGTCCTATATAAGTCACAGAAGCTGTTGAAAGAGAGGGTGAATTGAGCTACTTTGCAGAAGTGAAAGCCATCCAGCTGGCTTTAGATATTGCTGATTGAGAAAAGTGGCCAGTGCTCTATCTTCGTACTGACTCGTGGATGGTGGCAAATGCCCTGTGGGGGTGGTTACAGCAATGGAAGCAGAGCAACTGGCAGCGCAGAAGTAAACCCATCTGGGCTGCCCCATTGTGGCAAGATATTGCTGCCCAGCTAAAGAAGCTGGTTGTAAAAGTACATCATGTATAAGCTCATGTACCCAAGGGTCGGGCCACTGAAGAACATCAAAACAACCAGAAGGTGGATCAGGCCGCCAAGATTGAAGTGGCTCAGGTGGACCTGGACTGGCAACATAAGGGTGAGCTATTTATGGCTCGATGGGCCCATGATACTTCAGGCCATCAGGGAAGAGATGCAACATATAGATGGGCTCGAGATTGAGGGGTGGACTTGACCATGGACACTATCACACAGGTTATCCATGAATGTGTAACGTGCTGCAATTAAACAAGCCAAGCAGTTAAAGCCCCTGTGGTATGGAGGACGATGGCTGAAATATAAATATGGGGAGGCCTGGCAGATTGACTATATCAAACACCCACAAACTCGCCAAGGCAAGCGCTATGTGCTTACAATGGTGGAAACAACCACCAGATGGCTGGAAACACATCCCGTGCCACTGCCCGGAACACTATCCTGGGCCTTGAGAAGCAGGTCTTGTGGTGACATGGCACCCCAGAAAGAATTGAGTCAGACAACTGGACTCATTTCCGAAACAACCTCATAGACACCTGGGCCAAAGAGCATGGCATTGAGTGGGTGTATCATATCCCCTATCATGCACCAGCCTCTGGGAAAATTGAACGATAGAATGGACTGCTGAAAACTACACTGAGAGCAATGGGGGGTGGGACCTTCAAACATTGGGATACACATTTAGCAAAAGCCACCTGGTTAGTTCAACACTAGAGGATGGGTTAATCGAGCTGGCCCTGCCCAATCAAAACTTCCATGTACTGTAGAAGGGGATAAAGTCCCCGTAGTGCACATGAAGAATATGTTAGGGAAGACAGTCTGGGTTACTCCTGCCTCGGGCAAAGGCAAACCCACCCACGGGATTGCTTTTGCTGAAGGACCTGCGTGCATTTGGTGGGGAAGTTCAATGTGTGCCTCAAGGGGATTTGATTTTGGGTGAGAATAGCCAGTGAATTAAATTGTATGATGTTAATTGCTAAGTAACCCTGCCACTGTATGTCATCACTACTACAGTTACTATATGCCATATCAGTGGTATTACAGTAAGAATCACCCAAATCAACGAAGGATGGACTTTCATGAAAATCAGGCAAAGTGCAGCGGTGATGGAACTTGAACTGGCTTCAGCAGCTGGCACCCAGCAACTTCCTCCAAATCGACATCTTCAGCACACACACCGTGGACATGGGCTGCACCAAACACACCAGCCATGAGCTCTGGAGGCAGCATGCAACAGTCCAACACCACACACAATCTCTCCTACCCTGAAAGACTGTTATGACAGATGGAGCCCCAAAGTCATGGATTAAACGAACTCAACGAACATGTTAGAGGGATGGCCCATAGACTAAGGGAATGGTATCTGTGTGTGTGTATAGGTATGTGTACATATATATCTCTGTGTGTGTATATATACCTATGTCAAAGATAGGGAAAGTGGTGGTGATTAATTGGAAAGTGTAGGATCTGGGCATGACACAGATGGTATAGAATAAGGCGTGGATAATGTCCTGGGTTCGGTTGGGATAGAGTTAATTTTCACAAGAAGCTGTGAGGGGACACAGCCAGGACAGCTGACCTGAACTGGCCAAGGGGATATTCGTTACCATATGACATCATGCTCAGTATATAACTGGGGGAGGTGGCCCAGGGAGGGGGGATCGTGGCTTGGGGGTGGGCTGAGCATTGGGTTCTAGGAGGTGAGCAATTGTATTGTGCATCATTTACTTTATATATTCTCTTTTTAGTATTATTGTTATTATTATTTCTTCTCTTGGTGTGTTGTCGTATTAAACTGTCCTTATCTCAACCCATGAGTTTTCTCACTTTTACTCTTCCTATTCTCTCCCCATCCCACTAGAGGAGTGGGGAAGGAGCGAGCAAGTGGTTACGTGGTGCTTAGCTGCTGGCTGGGCTTAAACCATGACATGTATTTTAAACAGTGGTTATAAATTGTGTCTTGTACTTTGGTCAAACATGTATACAGAGGGAGAGACACATTGTGCATGTACACTTCAAAAAAAAATGGCTGTGGTTAATGGACATAGCATTCTAGATAGCCTAAAATCTGTCTTCACTTGTATGGTTATAGACACCTCAGTGCTACTGTCTTTTCCTGAAGAGTGACATTTGCTTTCATTCTACACATTACCACTGAAATAACTAGTTACTAATCCCCTCTTAGACTATGCTGTAGATTCAGGAGGGGCACGAATGAAGACGGAAACCATGCAGAATAGCACAGCAGAACAATATTTTCTTAGTATGTGGCATAAACCATTTAGGACAAAAACTAACAAAAATGAGAGGGATGTTTATTCGAAATGGGAATACTTTTATTTAATCTGGAGAAAATTTGTTTGGCTGCCTTCTCTGGTAGGAGGGTGTGCTTTTTGGGACACAGTCAGTAACTAAGGAGAAGTTCTCTGCTCCTGTGTTTACACTACTTCAGCAAATGGAATAGATGTAGTAATTAAGTGTTCTCAAAAGGTTGCAAAGTGAGTTGATTAAGTGAATTACTAAACTCAAAATAAGCATGTCAGGATCAAGACGTAATTGTTCATTCTCTTTTATGCAGTCTTGTTCTGTAAATAAAGCACTGCTCTAATGGTAACATTTTCCACAGCAGCAAAAAGAAACTATTTTTGTTTAAACTTGTAAAAGGTCTTGTTCGTGGTATCAACAGTTTTCATAAACAGCACAGTCTTGCCTTGCTCTTAACAGTTTTAATGGTGGAAGCACTGACTCATTTTGGTGAGCTGTTCATGACTCTTTCCTTAGAGGCATGCCTCACAATAGACATTTGTATTTTACAATAATGCATTTCATTGCCATATCTCAAAGTATTTTGACAGAATGAGTAAATGTTACATTGTCAGCATAACAGGAACAACAATAGTGGCATAGAAATTACTTGCAGTACATTCAATGAACAGAAAACTGGAAGTAGAATTCAGGCCCTCCATACCTCTTATCTTATCAGGTAGCTGAGGGTTAAGACATACAGGAACCACATTGGTCTTGTCTTTTCTGCAGATTTCAACCTTCACCTGGAAATGCTAGCCACATTTCCTATGTATTCTGCTCTGCTTCCTGGGATATTGTGAGAACTCATGCTGCTGAGAATAAATGGAATATTGATATTAACCACTAAATTATAATCCTGAGAGTGGTAACTAATGAAATCCCTTCTCAGTCCCATTCACACCACAAGCCCAGCTTTTAGAAAGCACAATGACATTCTGAGGGAGTCTCCTGAAGTTTTCTTCCCTGGTAATTTATATTTCTCATTTAGTCTACTTTATTTGGGTAGTTCAATATCCATCCACATGAATGCCATTTTGTAAAAAAGTCTTTGAGTGATCCAGAAGTCATCTACACCTTTGTGAAATAGCCACATTTTTCTATGAGGCAATTTTGTGAGAAACAGAAAGCTACTGCACAATGAAAACCAGCCTCAGGTTTGTACCATCTGCTATGCAACTGTTTACCTGATAGCAAAATTAGTCTGCTGAGTAAGCAGAGTCCTCTCAAAAGGCAAATAATAACACGTCAAAGAATTTTTCACCATTTGTTTGAGAGAGAGCAAGTGCATGCATGAATGCATACACGAGGATCCTTGCTTTGAAGGAAAAAGAAGTGGAGAATAAATCCTATCTGCACTAGAGATAAAAGTTTTGAGAGACTCTTCAAGAGTCTCTCAACTAATCCCAAGGGTCACTCAAGAAGTGGGAGATGCTTCTGGGGGAAAAAAAGGGAGATCTTTAATTGAACTCCTCAAGCCCCGTGTACATATGTGCATGTTAACATGCTTCTTACCTCCAGAATTATTTGCTCACTCCTTGATGGGTGTTGCTGTATTGCGCAGTTTGAGTGGCCTACCAAAACGAACTTAAGACCCAAGAAAGTCAATGGAGATAAAAACAGGAGACAGAAATTTCGTTGAAATACCTGCTGGAGCTGCCAGTCCCTCTTCAGCGACTAGGCAGCCCACAAGAACTAGCTGTCTGTGTTGGAAGTCTGCCTTCGGGAAGGCTCCCTAGAGCCCCCACAAGGAACCATGCCGGAGTTCATCCAGTGAGAGAACATGTACCCTCCTAAGAAGCAGAGAAGCTTAAAGCTCAGGATGTTGGTATTGAAGTGCAGCAGATATGCAGAATGCACAATACAAGATTCAGTGACAACAATAAAAAAAAAAATTAAAAAGGCTTTCATGACCCTGATTGCCCTTTTTTTTATTTTGGCTGACCTGTAATCTCATTATGAAATGAGAGGATAACATTGTTTGAAAGAGGTTGCAGCATAAAAATGTCTTTGAGTCACTTTGTGTTGCATTAAGTAAATTGTTTCTTTGGTAGTTCTGTAAATAAAAGGTGATGGTGAAACCTGAAAAGCGCTCTTTTTGCTACCATGCAGTACTATAGTGAGTAATGTCGTAATGATTTAAAATTAAATACCTTGATATTTCAGCAGTTCTGCATGCCTCAGTACCTCTTCAAAGATCCTTAGTTTTAACAGCAAGTCTCTCAATCTTTCCTGGAGTTACAGCACATAAAGTGTGTAAGTTACATATGTATGTAAGTGTGTACATATAGAGGTACATATTTACATATTAAAATGTAAGGGACCAGGAAATGGCATGCATTTGAGAAACCTAGAGAGAGACAGAAGTATGTAGCTTGCAGTTGGGGAAAAAATAGTAATTAAGCAGAAAGCGGGTTGTGGAGGAAAGGAACTCTTACCTCAGGAGACAAGCTGCCCTACTTTCTTTTCTCACATTTTGAAATCCATGAATCTTTTACTTGCTTTATCACTTTCCTGATTCCCTGCAGGCCAGAGCTGACAGCTAAGCCTCTGTTTTATCTTAAACTGTTCAAAGCATGTCGGAAAATGACTTACCCTGCTGAGTCTGAAAGTGGCTGCATGATTGCAGGAACCCACCTACTGGTTACCCCCAGTCCAGGTGATCACCGTTGCTTGAGTGAAATCGTAATGATAGTCCCAGAACAGCTGGCAGATTGTTACAATAGATGGTCTTTTACTGCTTCCAGTTGAAGACCAGAAACTGAGTTGATGGGGTTTTTTATTCTCTCTAGAAGTAATTATTCATGTCTTGGGCCACTCTGATATCAGTGCATAACGACAGTATTCGTTTTTCACCCTGTATTATTAACAGCTGTTTTGTATATGGACAGGGTCAAGCAGTTGCGCTGGCTGTAACTGTCTTGACTGTTTATTCTGTGGGCTCTCTCTGCTAACTTCGAATACGGCCTTTACAAATCCTTTCTATTTTTATTCCTTTGCACTTCTCAGAATTAGCTTTAAAATACACTGCTGTCACTACACTTCAGCACGATAAAATGCAGCTATAAGGTGAGTGTGGCCACATTCATGTCTAAAAATAGGATTCTACTGGAATTCCTACATTAATTTCATTTTAGTAGGCTTTAACTTGTGCTGAAAATTGATAAACCTCAAGCAGTTCTCTCTGATGAAGCAAAATAAAGCAGGATAGGAATTGCAGACTGTTTATGCTCAGCCTGTATCATGAAATAATATGCTCGTGTACTGCTTTTCATCTTCGAAGTTTTACCATCTGTATTACCATCTCTGAGAAGTGACATGTAAGTAACTGGTATATGAGATTCTTAGGTTGAAATTCATCTGACTAATGACACTGGAACCCGCATTTTGCAGTTCTCAGGAGGAAGCTGTAACACCATTCTTCACTGGTGTTAGATCTTGTGAAATAACTGTTTCTTTTTGGGTATCTGAGGAGAAAGAAAACACTAAGGCTAGGTACAGCTCCCTTTATTGTTACAGGGTATTTTTTCTGATTTTGCACTGGTGAGAATGTTTGCAGAGAAGTTGTTGTTGACGTCTTGTTAACTAATTACAACCAGGTATGAAGGTAAAAGAGGATTTGTGAATCTGTGAAAGTCTGGAGAACCCACCCAGAATGAAGCTTTCAATTCTCCCCACTATACTGAGATCACAGGGGTTGGAGATGTATACTGCCATTAGTTAATCACATCAGAAACTTCCTTCTTATTTTTGTAGGGTGAAACATTTTCCAAAGGATCTCCAAAATCAGCAGGGAGTTTCTGGATGTCATTTTGGATCTTTGCTTACCATATTGGCTGAATTCAAGCCTTCAACCCTAGGCCCGTTAGTCAGTAAGCATCCTCTATGATTACATCAGTGGTTTTATTTTTCTTAAAAATTGTGTTGTTGGCACAGCTGGACTTACTACACGGTGCAAACAAGGGGAGTGGTCTCTTCAATTTACTCCAGCAGATCATGCAACAGTAGACATGTACTAGCTTGAAATGTATACCTTGAATTAAGAAACAAATGTCAGTTATGTAGTCTTGATGAACTATTTTAGGTGCATAGGAATTTAACATTAATTGTGTTACTTGCTGTAATGTCTTTCTTGGCTCTTACTACACCCAGTCTTGTCCAATTTATGTGCGAGCTGATTTCTGACTTTTTGGAATTTGTGAGTCCTGTGAATCCTTATCATCATGCTGTGGTAGTAACTAGAGTAAATACAGAGAATGAGACTGAAAAGATACTGGGTAAACAGGCCTTACTGCCTCCTTTCTAAACAAGCAATGCATTGCATTGCAGAATTTCCCATCTGAAGACATGTTTCAGACATCAAAGATGCAGTGAGAAACTTGGACAGGATTGTCTTAAATAAGGAGGTTGTGTGCAAACCACTGTTGAGTTATTTAGGTTAGTTAACTAACTTTATCACACACTGTAAAAACATTAAAAAAACCCAGAAGGGCAATTGGGTCATTTTTCTGTTCTTCATTAAAGCACTGTTCACAGAAGTAATTCCAAAGTAATTAATTGTCCCTGCTTATAGCATTGCAGTGGTGCTTGTTTTGTGCCAAGGGCCATCATTTGAAAGCACTCAGCACCTTCTGAGAAGTCTGTTGCAGGATAGCATCAACAATATTTTGGATGATTTCTCAAAAAATACAGTATGGTTGCTAACAGTATAGATATGGGAAGAGAAGCAGATTTTCCAAGTGCAAACTGCACAATATCAAAGCTTGGGGTACCCAGCCACACGTTTTGATTTAGTCACAGATTTTGTCACTTCCTTGCTTCTTGACTATAAAAAAAGGGACAATAATATTCTTACTTTATGAAGGCATTGAAAAATAATTTCAGTGTTCCAGGCATCTTGCAATTGAACAAATGCTGAAGATACTGTTCTTATTAGATGGACAGATCTGCCAATGGGCTGATGAAAGAACCAATGCTGAATGAAAGTCATAAGCTTACAGATCATTGTAAAAGAAATTAACTTCAGCAGATGTGAAGTTCTGTGTTATGCAATATTGCTTGCCCAGACTTGTGGTAGCTGCTATAATTGTTTCACTGCATTTGGGTTGTGGGAAGGGGTATCATTGACATGGCTAGTGAAGCAGAATTTTTAAAGACAGTGCTTTTTTTTTTTGCCTTTTTTTAAAAAATTTTGCCAAGTAGAAATGTAAAATAAAAATCTGTATTTTAAAATATTCATTTATTTTTCTTTCTTTCTTACAGCTTGTGGCCAATGCAATCCTTTTTGTCAGTGTAAATTTGTATGGGGTCTTTGTGAGGATTTTGACTGAAAGGGCTCAGAGGAAGGCATTCCTTCAGGCCAGGAACTGCATTGAGGACAGGCTGAGGCTGGAGGATGAAAATGAAAAACAGGTCAGTTTTTAAGCCTTATTTCTTTTTCTCTGTTTCTTCTGAGATGACTGTAGTTACGTGAACCACAGGTCAGGACATTACTGCCAAGTGCATGATAGGGCGTGTGTGCATTTCCATGGTGAAGGGAGGGAGCTGCCTCCCCCTGCCTGCTGCAGCTCTTCCTCCCCAGTGCATCACACTCTTCGCTCCTCAGAAGGTGCAGCTGACCCCACAGCTACTGTCAGCTCCAGGACCAGAGGGGATGTATTTTAGGGCTGAGGCAAAGCTAACATAGTATTCCAATCTAAGATCCTGGTTTTTTTTCTGCATGGATGTTTTGGGGTGGGTGTTAGATATGCTGTAAATACTTCTCTTCTGGCTGTGTGTGCTATAACCTGTTTGCATTCATGACACCTATTAACAAAAGTCAACATTTTGGGTTCAAGGGACTGCACTGATAGACATGAATAACTGTGATAACAATCTGTTCCTTTTCTCAAAAGCCACCTTAGCAGTTTGATGGTTTATTTCACACAATTTTATCAATCAATCTTCCAAGTAGATTTGGAAACAATGAGAAAAAATGCTATATTGTGGAGCTTGCTGTTGTTACTCACAGGTCTGAATCTTAAACCTACTAAGATCTGTTCATCTGTAAGGTTTGGGCTAGATTTTTCTTTCTTTCTAGGTGATAATAGAGGGCCACGATGGCATACATAGATATAACTCCATTGACCTCTGTGAAATGATGGTAACTTATGCTAATAAAGCCCTTAAGTGGTATTCAAACCTTGCTATACAAGATATCAGGGTCCTCAAAGCTTGTGTACCTCCCACACTTGTACTTCCCTTCACTTGCAATTTCTCTAGCGAGTTTATTCCTATGCATGAAATAATGCGGGTCCTTAAGTACTTTCTGTTATGAATTGAGTGAATGCATTTTTATGATCTGAACACACTCTGTAATAAGTAGATGTCTTCTTTGAACAACTGCATATCTTTGCTGGCTGTGTAAAAATGGTATTAGGATCAAAGCCTTTAGGTTTGATTCTGGTCTTTTGTAATCTAAAGCTGCAAATTTTCAAAGGCATAAATGTGTCATAAGTGAATTTCCATGGGATTTAGGCAACCCTGAGATTTGTGCCTTTGAAAACCTGCTTCTGGGATCCAACATGAAAATAATATTGATTTTTGTGTTTCTTTAGTTAGCACATTAGCAATCTGTCTTATTTTATATTTTATCCATGCATATAGAAACATGAGAAAGAAAAACCAAAACACATAAGTACCATTACTGTTAATAGTATACCTAGAGAATCCTGCAAATGTTTTCCCAGTGCAGCATACAGGTCAGTGAAGAGAATACACTTTTCTCCTAAGCTTGTGAAATGAACTTTATGCAACACAGTGTAAAACTCAATACAGTAGTGAAATATGCTAATTAGCTGTCAAAAATACCACCAAAATACGTTCTGTGGCTGCTGTCATAGTACATTAGAATACCTCTAAAACCAGGGTGAGAGTTAAGACATGATTACAGGCTACAAAATTATTCTGCAGTTGCTGTAGCATAACGTAGCCCAAGTTTCCAGCTGGCAACACTCAAGAGTCTTTGAGAGGAAAAAAGATGTTGCTGACCTAGTTCAATTTTTGTGATCATTCCTGTATTTTGTTCTCTGAAGTACCAACATTACATGTTAAAAAGGACTGAATTTTTTCATCAGACTTTCTTGTCTCATTCAAATGCTCTGACCTAGATACCGTAGCCCTTTTACATTGAGAATTGTAATCCAAAATGCTAAAACCTTTCCCTGGTATTTCTGTGCAAGTCTCTAATGGGAGAGGAAAGAACATGCTCTTGGCTTTTGAACATACGCTGCCTTCTGGAGTTAAAGTGTTGACTGTGTGAGACAGATACCACAGCTGAAACTGTAAGTGAGATTTCTTCCTCTGTGTCCTACTTACAGTGGTCCTCCTCATGTAGGATGCAGTTGTAGTAATAGTGCCACATGATAATTTTGATAAATCTATTTTTATGAGCAAGAGCAAAGATACCATGTTGTAGCATTTTTGGAGTCATCACACAGGAGTTTGCAAGTAGGCTTTGGAAGTGTTGCTGAGGAGAAGGGGAGCAGATGGACTCTCTTTATTTTAAAATTCAATTTAATGTTCACCCTGTTATCTGTGGTCACAACAAATAACTGGCCTCCATGGTGGCATCATCCATTTGTTACATTGCTGAACGTTAGACTGCAATTCCAGAGTAACACCAGAAGTGAAGGCCAAGTTTTAGACCATGAGCGAATAATTATAATCATTCCCTTGGGATAAGCTGCTTCTCTCATTATCTGTAAGTGTCAGCAACAAGACCATCCTCTGCAGAGCAAGCAGTTAAGAATAAATATTGTGAGGTGGGTCCCGTTCCCTGCAACTGCACTTGTTCTGTTCCTGCTCAGTCAGAGCACCTGAGCGCTCCCTTTACTCCCACTGCACCATCCCTCTGTGTCCACTTTGTTCATTCCAGATCACCCTTTGCGCATCCAGCAAGCAAGGCTTTGGCACCCTGCTTGCTCCCTGGAGGACTCCAGCGTTAGACGTCCCTACGGATCCTGAGGGCAGCCTCCAGGCAGGGCTTCAGCCCTTCCCAAGTGAGCAAGCAGGGATTGGAATGGGGCAGGCATTCCGCGCAGAGAAAGAAGTGATCTGCTGCTGGTTCAGGCTGCTTGCTGTCTGATTCAGAGGGGAAACCAGTAAGGAAGTTGTGGCTCACCGTGTATTAATTCCCAATGTGGCAGCTCCCGGAGTGGTGCTGTGCTCCAAGGAAGTGGTACCACTGTAATTCCGGGGTCATCTTAATTTGAAGTGCAACGGGACCACTCTGTTCAGAGGCCTGTAGGCTCCCATTTTCCATTTTTCTCGTCTCGCTTTCAGCATGTGTATAGTTTTGTCCTCCCCACAGTTTTGTGATGGTGAATTTCAGTCTAATTATGCACTCTGAAACGAGAACTTCCTTTTATTTGTCATAGACTTGTCTGATGACTTGATTGGGTGTTCTCCAGCTCTTGTTTTGTGATAAATTGTGAGTAATCATTCTACAGTAACCTTTTCCGTGCCACTCACAACACTAGACCTCTCTCATTACCCTGCTCATCTCTGTTTCCAAGCTGAAGAATTGTAGCCTGTTTAGTCTCCTGATGTATGGAAGCTATTTCCTACCCCAATCTTGCCAACTTTGTAAAGAATCTCACTCACATCCCCCTCCCCCCCTGCCCTGGAATATTTTAATGCAAATTCATGCATTGGATTCAGAGATAAAGCGTATAATTTCCATCAGTGAAATGCACTTGTTGCAGCACAGGCTGATGTGAAAACTGCCTGTTGTTTTCATATGAGGAAAGATGGAGAAATGTTTGACTTCATGCAAACCTCCAAAGCCCACAAAAACAGCTTAGATATCTTCACTGGTTTTTAATTGCATAAGTACATGCAAATATGTTTGCAAAATAAAGACCATCTTTCAAGCAACTTGTTTAGATCTTTCCTTCCCTCCTAAATGTTACTTTTGTACTTGCTCACAATTAGAACGTGATGGTGGGAAAACAACTGGAGAATAGCAAAGTCTCCAGTATGGGGGATTGGCTATCTTAAAAACTATTAATGAATTCACATTTAGTCTGTCAAACCATTGGGACTGGATAAATTTATTTAGTGGTGGCACCCATCTTTCATGAAATAGTTATGTACCTCACTACAATGCAGGAAATTTAAGTTTATTACAGGCTTTGACGTAAGAAGCTGAAGGAAGCACTAAAAACTACAAGGAGTTAGGAAGCACTGGGCTGAGACAGCCCGCTCTGGTTAGCTTCAGGGCCAGAAGCATGGCACTCCAGGTAGTCTAATTAGTTTTGCTGAGAGGTAGGGTTTTTCCCTTTGCTAGTACAACACCATGCTACTGCAGTAATGCTGGTTCCAGGAGACAGACTAGCACCCCAGTGTTGCTCTGCAGTGCTTCCGTACATGTTCACCAGATCATATGAAGCTACCTAAATTCTCTTTATGCAATGCTGAATTGTGCATACAAATGGAATGCATGTATATGTGTATGCATTCCAAGTGTCTGCTGTATTTTAGGGCAGTATCCTTAACATGTATAGTATTGTAACTGGGACATCACCGAGTCAGAGATTTGATTAATAACTATTCATGGAAAATGAAATTGTGTCAGCAAAAGATACCGCGAGTCTCGGTGCAGGATACTTTGAACTGCTGCTTAGGGCATTTTGGGTTCAAATTCCCTGCTGTGTTCAGGTCACCCTTCAAAACAATTTAATCAGATATTACACGTTTTGGGTATGTGTACTACCTCCTGTACCTTTGGGTAAAAGGATGACACCCACAGCAACCCTCCAGTGGTTTTGTCCATTATGTTTAGTTTCAAGCATCTATGAAAAAAGGGGAAAAAAATACAACATTATGTTTGAATAAAGCAAACCGTGTTGGACTTCATGCTGGTAGTGGGTAACAGGTTGCTGGTTTTTTTAATTCCAATTCAGCAACCAAACTGAGGAATTAGTTATTTGCACAGCCTCAGGCAGAAGTAATATCTAGGGTGCCTGACAGCATGCTTATCAATGCATAATCAGGTTCTCCTTATGTTTCCCATACTTTTTATTCCCAGAATCCTGCATCTATTTTCATTGCAGTGCAGAAGAAAATATGAAATTTATCATTAAAACACAGGCCCTGTTTCCATAATCAGTCATACTGGCTCTGTGCATCAGCAAATCGCCCTGCAGCAAAAATTTCATCTGGATCATGCGTGGGCACAAAAACATGTTCTTGTCAAATTATCTAGTGTGCAACAGGGAGGTGGTCCTGATTTTACACAAACTGCAGGGCGAGAGATGGTGCCTGATCCTCTGGAAAAGCTAGCCAGTAGAATCTTTGAAAAATGTAGGTGGACTAACTAATTTTAGCTGCCAGGGTGAGCCTGTACCACATTAGCGCTGTATTCTGTTACAAGGAGGCTTAAAATTGAATGTATTGTGTCAGCGAACTGCAGCCTTACACAGGAAGGTCCACCTTCAAAAATCTATTTGTTCTGTTCTAGGATGAGGGAAAAGAGAAAAGGAGTGTTAAAATTTCAGGCTCTCGGTTTGAACTGCTGGGCTTCATGCCCACTCGTGCAGGCTGGCCAGCTCTGCCTCTTAGCCAAATAGCAGCAGCAGCAGAGATGGGGACTTCTCCTGCTCTCCGCTTCGTTTGCCACCTTTGGCTGCTGAGATCCTTACACAGAGCTGCGATGAACTGTTGGTTACCTTTATCCTGCTATGTGGCACCCCTGGTCCATCTTCCACCTTTCTCAGGTAAAAGGAGTTGCGGAGGCACGTTTCTCTCTCCCACACAGCAATAATTGCCCAGAAGCTTTCCACCGACTAGCGTATGTTAGTCCCCAGTCCTTCACTAGTCATGCACCTGTCTATCGTTCATATAGCAAATAATAAATCTGGGAGCTACCTGGGTTAAATGCAAACCTTCAGCTTCGACCCGCAGCCATTAGGAACTGCTTGTTACCCCTTGCAAGGCAGGGTATAGTAAACAAAGAAATGTGTTCTCATTTTAAAGTTCTATTGCACCTCTTTTTATGCAGAATAAACTTCTCATCTGAATACGGTTAGTGCCAGCAGCTGCGTTGTTTTGGCATACCATTGGCATTCTTCTTACCTAACTTTGGGCAACTAAAAGTGAGGCCTGTCATCTAACCTTTTAACCTATAGGCAGTAATCCTTAGCAGTAATAGACACATACAAGGGGAGTTCATCCCTTCTATCCTGAACAGCTTGCTGGAGATCAGATGAGGTTTTTTCCTGGAAGGGGTTACAGGGGACACCTAAGCTTAGGGCCAGACAGCTGCATGATAAGAGAGAGACGTGCCTTGCACTGGACTTGAAATGTCGAAATGCCGAAACTCAGTAAGACACAAGAAAAAACATACAGTTGTAAATCAGACAAAGTACATGTATTTTAATTGCGTTGTAATTGTATTACTCTACCCACATGCCTTTAATTTGCAAAATGTAACATATGGTATTATAGAAAAATCGATAAGAGCCTTTAGAAAGCCACACCTACAACAGCAGGCCAGGTCAGTACTACAACAATTTGGTTTAACTTTATTTCACCCCTTGAAACCTTCCTGATGTTAGTAAGTATGTCAATTAAATTGGTTATCAGCCATTTCATTTTTTGACACAAGGCATGAACTGTGGCAACTGAACAGATTTCTAAAGAAGAAAATAGGGCACATGAAATTTGCTTTTTAGTATAAGTCTATGTAGTCACTCATACTCAAACTAACAGGGGGATGTCTTGGACTGCTGTTTGTTGCAGTTTGTTTTTTCTCATAGATGTGTGTATGACATATGCCACCTACATTAAGGTCTTACATGTTGTAATGGATGCTGGCTTGCATTGAGTAGAGTAGACAAACATAAATAGATAAGTTAAAAAGTATAGTTGTATCATTTTGAAACCTGTTGATACTTTGGCTGTTAGGAGTTTTGAAATAAATATTGGGTAGTTACGAATATGTTCTGCTTCAAAAAACTGTCAAGTAAATATGCTGGTGGTCGACTCTGTGAATTTTTCAGTTTATTTTTCCAACTTGCTCTGTGTATTTTCCATTAGAGAGAATGGAGGAGGAAGTACAAACAAGAGCACACAAACCTGTCATTAGATGATTAAAAATACACTACCATACAGTTTTCAATAGGTAACATCATGGATAACAGTTGCTAAAGCAAATTATCATAGAGAAGAACACTGGCTACAGTGCATCAGATCCTTAAGTTAAATAGTAAGACAGATACTTCAAAAGCAATTTCTTAGGGCTGATTTCTAAAGTCCCAGCAATATCCATGACAGCAGTGCTGTGACTCAGGCAATGTTTCTATGTATTTTAGTAGGATGTCACTCTATAAAGTAACGCAACCTCAGGAGTGATTCCTGATGTTCCTCCCTCAGCAGTAGGAATTCATAGGGAACTTTAAAATGTCATTAGGAAAGTTCTCTTACGTGTATTCTTATTGTTGTCCACAGAATTGTTTTCACTTCTGGAAGTGTCTTAACTCTAACAAAAAGCTAGCTAATGCTTTAACACAAGCTTGACACAACTTTTCCTGTGCCACTCTTCAAACACAAAGCGGTTCCACCGTAGACCAGCAGCTCTGCCACATAGGTGCTTCACAGTACAGCAGCTGGCCCAGCCACATGTGCAGTTTGCCAAATGGTTCCTGAGTTGCTATGTTACTGCTTAAGCACAGATTATCTTCATGAGCAGGATACTGAGCTGGGCACTTTGCTTTCATCCCAGTGTGTGACAGTCAGTACACGCTGTTTGCCCACACAGACTCTCATAGACGCGTTGCCGGTTCCTTTTGGTCGACTTTCTGTGAAGGAAGAGAGCTAGACCACATCCCATTAGCTGGCCAAAAAAAACCATTCGAAGGTAAATTTTTTTTTCAGGTTTGCCATTCTAGAGTGAACTTCTGTCTGTCACGTAATTTAAATTCTTTCCAAAGTTTCTGTTCCCCATTACCTCTTCAATATAAACTGATTTAATTTGGAGTTAGCTTCCCTTCAGGAACATTTGATAAGGAATTTCCAGTTTGACAAGGTAATAATGAACTAAATCCGAGTCACACTTGTTATTTTAAATGAGTGAATATACTCATTGCTTCCGTAGCATGTTCATGGTTGGTCCTTGTTTTCCCTCTTTGGAAGGCGAGGAGATTTTGTGCTGATGGGTTAGGCTCATTTCCCTGCTCTGTGAAGACAAAATGAGGACAAGTAGCAAAGGACAAAGGCTTTTAGTTTTTTCTAATCTAGATTAGAAAAATTCTAGGTTTTTCAAAGCAAAGTGTTATATCTTCATCTCTGGAGATTATGGCATCTACTACGTTTTCCTGTTTTGCACTGTGATTTGCTTTCGTATTGCTATACTAAAGGCATCTGTGGTTTTCGAAAAAGGAACTGCTAACTGCTTACCACTTAGCATGTCTTTCTTAGGCTCTAAAATTACTGCTTTTGACTTCAGGTTCCTGTTTTCTTAAAATCCTTAGTCTGCTTACACCCACTACAGAGCTCAGTTTCTATCACTAGCAATCAAGAAGTTTATCTTTACTGAAGAGTTCTTGCTTGTTCCACCACCGGCAAAAATCTGTAATAAGGGCATGTACTGATATCCAGCGGCTGCTGCAGCTCTAAATGTATGCTGTGTCAGACAGTAGCAATGTTGTGAAGCACCGGTGCTAGTGCAGCAGCGTGTCCTTAATATTCCTCTGATTCTTCCCCCGCTCCGGACCCTCAGCTGCAGACTGTCTGCTCCAGCAGCGAGGAAGGAGTCTTGGAAATGCCTGCGGCCCTTCTGCCCTTGCTGCCCTGCGCCGGCCCCATTTCTCGGCAAGGTGCCAGAGCAGACCACAGCAAGTGTGCCACGTGTCTGTGGGGAGCTGGTGGAGAGATCGGGGCTTTGGAGGAGTGTGGTGAAGGACGATGTCGTATCTCACTGGGCAGAGGAAAAGAAGAATGTGCCACAGTCCCGGTACCATCTCGAGCTGTAACACGTAGCATGTTCTTTGAGAAAAATCCCACTAGCTGGGGACTGGAGAGTTTCTGAGGGCAGAAGAGCAGGGGGGATGCATCTGCCTTGCTGAAGGTTGAGCTCTGTGACTTTCAGTTCCTGAGGATACATCCGTGCCTGGCGCGAGTATTCAGTGTTACACTGGTGGAACAAACCAGCGTGGCTGTGGACTGGAAAGAGCTGAACCCGTCAGTGGAGAGGAAACTTAGTACAGCAGGGGTAAGCCAGTGAAGCCCTGACTGCTCTTCCATTTACCCTGGAAGGGGGTAGCATCGGTGAAGCTGATGCTGCTTGCAATACCTTTTTCCTAGCGTCTTCAGAAGAAAAGAAGAGCAAGAGATACAATGACAGGATTGTTGTCCCAGTCCTGTTCACGGTGGAACACGTCGCTCTGTGCGACACTTCAGCCTCTAGCGAACCTGGGCTCATGTGTCTCAGCTGCAGGCCTGCCTAGGAGTTGCATTAGCATGTCTATGCTCCCCCGATCACGACATGGGCAGATGATTGGTACTCTTTCTGAACATTTTTAAGGCCCCTCTTTATTTGAACCAGAAAAGCCTTTTTACAAAGAAATTAAATTTTTGGAACTTGTGCTTTAAGTGTGTCTTTTTGGTTTTAATATATATACTCAACACATATGCATACTGTCAGTGCTACTATAAGGGGATCATTTCACTGAAAGATGAAACCTGGCCTTCCTGACTCTGCAAGAGAATGGGCAAAACATTTTATTTCCACATAGGAAGATATAGAATGGTATGTTCAGTGGCTGTTCTGTGCCAAAGAAAGTCTCATCTTCACTGATATACCCTCAAGAACCCACTTATCAAAATTCCACTGGAGCTTGATAGAAACAAGGACATTTGTTAATCTAACATTTAATTAGGAAAAACTTCAAAACCTCCCATTTGACTTTTTCTTGGTTTTCCTGGCAGATATGTTCAAGTATACCATATTACTATCTTCCCATACCCGCTAACCTTCTCTAAATGTTTCTGCGGTTAGTAGCATGTCTTTGCTGACCCATGTATCTTTTGAACAGAACAGAACAGTGACCAAGACTAAAATAAGCAGTTTGTGTTGAGACTATATGCTTTACCTCTTAACTCCAGTTCCTCAAAAGAAGAGCACTGAGTTGGAGCTTATTCAAATGTGTGTTTTGAGGGTATGCTTCCATAATTGCTGATCATTCTGTCAGTGGTGGTTGCACCCAAGGGAAGTTTTCAGACCTCTCTGTTCCTTCCCCACGTTCATTGCAGAAAGGCAAAGAGTTTTGCCACTACTCTGTTTTTTTCCCCACCTTGTCTTGTTTTCCTCTATCTGTTTCTGCCTTCAGGGAGCAGAAGAGACAAACAATGTGGTGTTCCACACCTAGGTTGAAGGGGTCACTTTGAAGAGAGAATCACTGATGGAGTCGAGAAGTACCTGTCCCTAACAATATACTCCAGAAATGCTATTGTGCCTTCTTCCTTGCCAAGCATAAGTAGGGTTTCAAGTTATCTGCTTTAGACAATGGTCTGATTATATCTGTATGGCTACTTGCCTGCACTATAGTGAGGCAAATAAAGATGCCTTAAGTATAAAGTCACTGGTTGGTTGTGTGAATTTAGCTGCTTCTCACTCAAGTTTGCTGCCAGTAGGAAGATTTCCATTAGCTGAAATGAGTGTATTCTTTTTCCGGTAAAGTTTTCTGTGATGGTTTTGTGGATACATTGAATTTTGCCAGTTAGGTTTCAGAGAGAGTGAGTACTGCAGATACGGGGTGAGAGTAAAAAGATTAATGGTAGGCTGATGCTACAGTCATTTAGTCATTGCCAGTTTATATCTGGTGTCAATGCTGTTAGCTTGCCTTTCTGAAGATTAATCCTTACTGGTATATTTCTAGAGCATTCTGATTTAATACATAGGAGGGCAACCAGGAAAACAGGCTATGGTTTTTGTACTTCCTAGTTTCCTTGTTTATCCTCATAGCCTTTCTCTGTTCTTGTTCTTGTTTGAACAAGATTCGTGGAGCTGATCTCAAGGTATCCTACTAGCAATCTTCCAGTCCATTCTGGAATCACACTTGCCTTTTTCGGGTAGCATCACACAAATACTCCATAGTCATTCAGTGGTCAGTGGGTATCTGAGGCTTTTTCACATGCAGAGGTTTCCAACTCCTTCTCTGTCCTGTGTGTTTGTGGATGGTACCTAAAAGGCACAATGTACTGCTGGGGTTTTCTCATTCTTATCATTCCACTTCTTGTGTGCTGTCCTGTGAACTTTGTACCTTCGAGCAGTTTTATGGTCTCTTTGTGCCCGCTCTCCAGCCCGACGCTTCTGCGCCTGCTCCATGCTGCCCATTGCTCTCTCTGTTTTAGCCAAGAATTCACCCTCCCCTAATTCTTTCACGAAGTCTTACCTTCTCCATTGTAAATAATAATGTTCCATGTGGAACCTATCAGTGCCTCATTGAACACCATGCTGATGACATATCCTGCCTTTCCTTTATTTAAACAAAAACAATCAGTTAACCATAAAAAGGTGTCAGATTGGTCTGATACAGGTCTACTCATCCTGAATCCATCTTGCAGTTCATATGTAGTATTTTGATCATCTACCATAACTGTACGTTGTTATCCATCCTCTTACTACTCAAAATCTGTGCATTAGATGGCAGTTTTATGAATGGTCTTTTATGATTATGATTGTAATAATGACTTACTGATAAATACAATTTTTCAAGAAATCTCAGGAACGTTCTGAAACATTGCCACCTTGTGGCTTTTAAAAAATCACCATCTTTAACAGTGCTTTTTCTTGTACTTTGTTGGAAGAAAAGGCATAGCATAGTTAATTTAAAATAATCCGCTAATGAAATCTGCTGTCTTTGTTTTCCAGCTTACAAGAAGTGTAAATGAATCCTAGTAGTTTTACACAACGTTTTTCTTCCATGCATTGCACTAGGCTTCCTTTTTCTCTCATTTTTTTTGTTTTCCTTACAGGGAATTAAAATGGCTGTGCGGTGTAATATAGGGATGACAGAGACTATAAACTAAGCAGTAGCTTTTAAAATTATGCAAGAGTGAACTTATCAAGGTATAATTAGGTAGCAGGTGGTAATATTTAGGATGTACTTTGGAGTTCCTGCTGACTAAGTAGAAGCTGAATCTCAAAATTATATAGATGAGTTGACTTTGAAACAGTCGTATTAATATTTTATATGCATGTCTGAAGCTTGTCTTCTCCAGGAAAAAAATTATTTTTAAATATATTGGCACTTTCCGTACAGTATAGCAATAACAAAAGAAGATCTGTGGTAGACTGCAAAAATTGGTGGGTTGGATTTCATGTTATGTATTGTAAAAAACCTTGCAGAGTAGATGATCAAAATACTCCTTTCTTTTGTGAGCTCCTTTTCCCATTTGTCATCATTGTTGGAGTGTTACTATACCAAACAAAAATATTCATATTTTATCAGCCAGGAAACAAAGGTGCCAACCCTGGTTTTGTTGCAGGCTTCTTTTTTCTTTCTTTCTTTTTAAAGTCCCTGTGAAAATGCAAAAAGCAGTGGACCGTGGCCACGCAGTCCATCCTGAATAACATGGTTCAGTGCCAGGGAGCGTGAGAAAGGACCGGGATCCGGAGTGCTCTCCAGAGTCACTGCTTTCCCCAGCACGAGCTCGGGAACCTCGGCGTCCCGTTCTGAGCAGGCTCCGTGAGGCAGAGGGCTCTGCCGAGGCAGGCGCAGGGCCCAGGGTACCCGGTGGCGAGGCGCAGGGGGGACCCGGCGGAGCTGGCTGGAAGAGACGGGGTTGCATCTGTTTCAGCCCTGTTCTCACGGGACTGAAAGACGTGCAGATCAGTAAGTTCTTCTGCAGGGCCCTTCAGCAGGTCCAGACTGCGGCTCCATTCTCAGAGTGAATTCCGGTGGATGTGCATATACAGTAGCGTGAGAGGACAAGGAGCAATGACTTTCAAAGAACCAGAGAAACATGAGAGCCCGTGGCTTGGAAGCAATGCTACAGTTCCTCTGGTTGCTTCTCTTCCGTATCTCAGAAAAAATGGCAACAACCAATTCCTTTGATAAAATAGTCAGCACTGACTATAAATAAGATTTCCATTTGGCTTTCTGTTTACCTTATATGATAATCGACAGGAATACAATTTAGCATGGAGAAGCACAGCAAGTGCATCCAGTTTATGGGTAGAAAGTTGTGAGGGGTCATCCAACTGCGCGGCAGGCAATGGGAAAGAGGAGAGGATGCTGGCTGAGAACATTAAGACATTTTTCTGCATTTCAGCCTTCTTTTCTGATGAAGGGAGTGTGGATTCATAAATGATTTACAACTTGGTGAAGGAATTTGAAAATGTATCACAGTCATTTCCCATACAGATGTCAAAATAAATCATTTCGTACAATAGGAATGGAATGTGGTATTGGACTGTATAGTATTGCTTGGGGAGCTGCATGAAATGATTATAAAACAAAGTGAAAATTTCAAAGGGACTTTGAGAAAGTCATAAGTGTTTGGAAGAAGCAGTAAAATAAGCAAGACGATGATTTTCAAAATGGGAGGGGGACAGGCTTCTTCATGTGGAGACAGGCACAAGACACGTATTAGGAACCTGCACTGGGGACTCCCATAGAAGCGGAGCCAGTGGGAGAAGCCGTCTGGGCCAGGGATGGGGATGGGGGAGGGAGTTGTGCTGAGAAGCCTCCAAATTGGGGAAAGCTGAAGAGAGCTTTGGGGCAAAACAGAGAGTGTGGATGATGGAAACTGTTGCTTCAGCAGCCTCTGTGGTCTGCTCGCCTCTTTCTGCTTCCCCTCTCAGGAAGGAGAAATCGCACCACTGCTAGAGGGTGCTGAGCCCTGAGCTCCCCTGCTGTTGCAGAAGCCACACTTGTGTGTGGGAAGGTGGCAGGATGGCTTCGGGCCTCCCCGGGAAGCCACAGGCACCCTCCACTCCTGATCACTGTGCTGTTGTCCCCCTTGGTACACAAGGGTCAGGAGGGACCTCTGGAGGTCATCCAGTCCAACCACCCCCTCAAAGCAGGACTGCCAGCAACACCAGGTCTGATCAACCGTGGCTTTGTCTAGCCAAGTCTTGAATAACTGTGAGACGACTAAAGTTTTTCTCCAGGTCCAATGCAGAGAATTGCAGTACAGGAGCTTGTACTTGCAGTTAGGGTTGAGAATGTTCTTTTTGGCCATTAACAATGGGAAACAATTTTTTTTCCCATTTCTCTACCTTTGCGCATTTTCCTTCTTTGTCATGTGCTAGTTGTTGAACAGGGCCAAGGTAACACTGAGCCATTCCTAATTGGCTTGGTATGCACATTTTGACTTGCCTTGGAGTCAAAGGAACGTTTGCTCCTTCTTTTATTTCTAGCAACGCTTCATTGCTGTGGGAGAAAGGAATCTGGATGTTTTTCTAAATCGAATGTCCTTTTCAAAATTAACGAAGTCTTCATTAATGGTACAGAAATCCTCATTAATGAGGATAAGACAGTTGGCAGAGGCAGCCCAGTTTGACATTCCAGATCCCAGGTGAGGACTGGCAATTTAAAATACAAATGAAGAATGCTGTGAATGAAGGAGATATAGGTCCTCATCTGTCATTTTCTTTTCTTAGTGAGATTTGTGCAGGGAATGCAAAATCATTCACAGACAATTATAATTTCTGAAAAGAATCTTTTTTTCAGCATGCGATTTCACTTTAGACCATGTTAATGCTGAGTGAAGATTTACAACAGAAGAAGAGAGTAGAAATTCCTAAAACAGTCTAAGTTGGTCATAGGGCCAAGATTTAATTTTCTGGGTAGAAACCAGCTGTAATTAGCCTAAAGAGCATTGTGGATCAGTGAGAGAGGTGAAAATGTGGAAACATTTTTCTCTCTGCTAGGCCCTATGTTTTGGAATATGCCACGTGTTGAGGCTACCTCAGTACAACATCATTTGTCACAAATAAGAAGGTCTGCAGCCTGAGTGTTGTTTTATTCTAGTCAAAGTTGTTGCTAATTGATTAGTGCTGTCTCACTCTTTCAATTTTTTTCTGTCACCACCCATCCTCATCAGAGGCAACAACCACTCAGGCATGAATGTCACCACAAATGGGACCGGCCTTGCTTTGGTGCTATCACTTCTTCCATTCAATGCACTATGCAGCAGTGCACATCTAGTTTTCCTTTTAGTCTGGTTTTCAGATTATTTTTATAATCAGATACAGAAGCAAATGAAGAAAATCTGACAACGATGGTAGGACTTGCTGAGCAGAGATCCCGGCGGGGACCTTTCCCAACCCTTCCCACGGCTGTGTTTGCTGTACATGAGTTCACTCTTGCCGCTCTAAACTTCTGAATCCTTGAGCATTCATTCCTTAGGCTGACCTGAAGGGCGATACTGCTTTGCTTGACAGATGAGATTTGGCCCAAAATATAAGAGACTTTTCTTATTCTTTTTCTAGAGAGCTAGATGCTGTCTTTCATTTATTTTGAGTGCTTCGATACTTTCCATTGTGGGGTTGTTTCTCACATTTTCCAGTCTCTCTTCCAGTGACAATTCTTTACAGCCACGATGCTGCTTCCCTTCTTGGTCTGAAAGGTCAGCAGTGGCTGCCCTTTGAGAGGGCCATAATTGAGTCTTTACTCGCTTGGAGAGTCTGAGGCTGCTAACCCTCTTTGTAAAGACTTTACAATTCTTCCTCAGTAATCTTTTTTTTTTTTTCTTTTTCCCTATCTCTAATGAAAAAAGCAAGCCACCACAATTTGATATAGGATTTTCATAAGCTCCCTTCAGGTCTTGTAATAGTCAAGCTAATGCATATAGGAATCACCGGTTTTGTAGCCTCCCTTACTATATCTGCAGGTTTCAACACTCTCAAGTGCTGCATCCTGCATTTCTACAATGCTACCTTCACAGTAACGATTGTTATTACCTCCCTGGCTTTTGTGCCATTTGCTGAGCACTGCAGAAGTTATCTGTGAGTTTTTTATTCACATCTTGGATTGTAATTGTGTTTACAGGCCATATTCAGTGAGCATTGGTCTCTGCAAGAATCTGTCAGTATAATTTTTGTTTGGTTGTTTATCTTTTTGTTTTAGTCTGACTTTCTAGGAAACAGAAGCTGAAACCCCACTCTTTATAAGAGCTTTGGAATTTACTTATCCATTTCAGCAAAATGACAAAGATCTTGTTTAATATGCTTACTTAAAGAGAAGCTATAGTGAACATTTAGTCCTTATCAGACATCACAAAATTGGCATCCAGGATAATACTTACGATATTCCAGCATCCTTTGGAGTTTATACCATCTTAAGCACCAGAGAATTTAATCACCAGTCCAAACTTCTTTCCTGTGTGGATTCTGTTTTGTCTGATAGGTGGTCAGCTCATTTTACAACCTCACTATATTTCAGTTAAAACAGTAAATCAACTGCAAGACACAAGTAGTGGGCAACAGAGCTTTGTAAGATCCACTGTTGACAAAACTATTTGTTTGGGATTTTAACCCAAATTTTGGGTTACCCAAATATAATTGTGCTGCAGAGATATAAGCATACTTAATTAAATCAACATAAAAATTATAGTAATTAACCATTTTCTACCAAGATGTGAGACTGTTTGGTTAATCTGAAATTGATGTATGCATAAACTGTTAATAAATATTTAATTCCATCTTATTCTTTGCAATATTCTTAGTATACATACAAGAATAATAGGAAGTATTAGTTAATGATCCTTAGCCTCTAGTCCACATGAACTGCCACAAACATATGAAGGAACTTCAGTCTAAAGTAAGTAGCAGGGCAGTTCTGCAAAGTTTAACTTATTCTTTGGTGACATAAATATTCAATGTGTCTTCTTCCAGAAGAAACTGTAAAATTAGAAACCCTTTGAGTATTGTTTGGTGGTTTTGGCTGGTGAATGAATGCATGTGAGCAACACAAAGCGCTTGTCTGTGCAGATACACTCTTCTCAGTGTTAATTGTTGCTCTTTATTTATTTAATGTCATTTAAATAAAAGGAGGATGTGGTTTGGCCAGTATCTGCACTTCTGTGACGTCTCACAGCTGCCATTACGGTGGCTGTCAATCATCAGATAACAGAATCACAGAATAGCTGAGGTAGGAAGGGAACTTGGGAGGTCATCTGGTCCAACCACCCTGGTTTTCAGGATGAGCTGCTCCATCAGTTTTTCAGGACTCAAGGTGAGACTGACCGGCCTGTAGTTCCCTGGCTCCTCCTTCTTGCCCTTCTTGAAGGTAGGAGTGGCATTTTCTTTCCTCCAGTCTTCAGGCACGTCTCCCAGTCACCATGTTTGATCAAAGATTATCGAGAGTGGCTTTGCAATGACATCTGCCAGCTCCCTCAGTGCTTGTGGGTACATCCCACCAGGGCCCATGGACTTAGGTATGTCCAGTTTGCTTAAATATTCCCTGACCTGATCCCCTTCCACCAAGCGTGCATCTTCCTTGCTCCAGCCTTTCCCCATTTTCTCTGGAACCTGGGATTCCTGAATCAGATCGGATGTGGTTATGTGAATTCATTCAGACTGTTGCCATGGCAGAAGCTAGCAGCTCTGATGGGTACGCTTGGAACTGCATTTTAAACAGCAGTGTTTTAAAAAAAGTGTTTTCTGTGTGAAAACAAAACTTAAGTAGGTATCTAAGGACACCTTACAACACCTAAGAACACCTGCTGCAAGTTTTCTGGGTGGTACCTGGGAATGGGCCAGAATATGTGGAAAAACTACATAGGCCCTTATAGTCAATACTGACGAGATCCAAAATGTTAGAGGTCCTTTTTACGCAGGTCAGTGACCCATGCTAAAAATCTCTCTGTGGATATAGCAAGAAGAGATGTGCTTAACCAAGGGCTTGTACTGATGCATCCCGTTACGGAGCTGGCTGGAACAGACATTGCCACACTGGATAAGATACCATTAAAACTGTACCTTTATTACTGTTCTGCTGATTCAGACAGTGGATAAATCTATCATCCACTCTTGCTGCTTAATAACCAGCTGTCATAGTCCTTATAATGCAACACTTTCATTAGATTCAGAAATAGGACACACAAAAGGATAGCAAATGATCCTCGGAAGTCTTTCCCAGACAGATAAATGCTACTAACAATAAAGTAAGTTGTTATTATTAGCATTGTGATGTTAATGAAAATTAGGGACAATTATCTGCTCTTGAAGCTGGCTTTTCCCTTTCTGTATAGTTTTTTGATTTTTTTTAGTGCAGAAGACTTAAAAAAGACACCCACACAGTTTGCAGAAGTTTGAGATAAATGGTTCATATTATTTATGCAGCAGAAATTCTCAGGAAGCAGACTAGATTAGGAAAAGGTTGTCTAGTTTGCTAGTTTAAAACTTTTGAATAATGGTCACACTCTATACCACAAAACTGATGTTGTTTACGTTTTCTTTTAGGAACGTCTCTTGATGAGTCTTTTGCCCAGGAATGTTGCAATGGAAATGAAGGAAGATTTCCTGAAGCCTCCTGAAAGGATTTTCCACAAGATTTACATTCAAAGGCATGACAACGTTAGGTAAGATTGATGTAGTCCATGAAATAATATAAAGCAGAGAATACTTAGTACAAATACAATGATGTGTAATTGCAGTCAGATCTTAGAATAAGAAACCCAAGCAGTACAGTGAAGATTTGTCATTTCTGCAGAGGGGGAGAATGGGTGCACTAGGAAGACCAAATAGTCTTCTCAGAAGGTAACGGTGAATCAATAAATGGCTTAGAATAGTAGTGCTGGGAGGCAGACAACTTTTTCAAATGAGTTGTCATTCTTTTTGTACTGTATTACATTTTGGGTGAATGGGAATATTTATTTTGCATGGTAACTTTTACACATTTTTATTTTCCTGATAGTAAGATAGATTACTTTGAATATTTTCTGGGTAATAGCATGGAAATACGGAAAGAAAGTGTGATGTAAACTTAAACAAAATGTGTATTTGTCGCCATCATACAAGCATTCCTCCTCGGAGGTTATTGATTGAGACTCAAGTCTACTTCTTGCTCTTGTTCAGTAAAACTGTTGTGCAAGTGTCCGAGTTGCGCATTTATACTGGTTGTTGTTAAAGTGCATTCTCATTTGCTATTCTTCTCTGCGCCCCCAAACAAATGCCTTAAAGCCCTTGTCTGAATGGTGGTGTTTTATCATACTGCCTCTAGTTACTTTTTCTCCAAGCGCCTTGCCTTCATACCAAAAACAGTGTCAAAGAGGTTTACTTGGTGCCACCCTTGCACTAAGGAAGGTACAGGCTTAATAAGTGATGCCGCAGAGCTGCCTTGATTTGCACCGTGTACTCACGTGGCAAAGGAGTGAACTCCTTTAGCACCCTCTCTGCTCCCTCATCCACTGGGAAGGAAGTTCCTTCTCCTGGGGTTCAGTCTATCTCCCCTTGAGCTGACTCTAATATTTGCAAGGACCACTTCCTAGTAACTAAGCTGTTGCAACTAAAAGCACTCATATCAGTGAGGGAATCAGAGATAGCTGTGATGGGAGTGTTTAGCAGACTGACAAATTAGGTCAGTTTTACACTGTAAAATTAAACATTACTGAATTTATTCATTAGCAGCTCACTTCTTGCTAACGGTTAAATCTTATAAAATGTTAATCATCATCACTACGCATGCAAAACTTGGTCTTTAACAATCAATTTAAAGTTAGCTCTAAGTGTACAGTGCCCCAGAGCTGACGCTGCAAAGTTAGCATTCTTGGTTAGTCTTCGATGGTTCTCAGTTGCCAAATTGTCAGGCTTGAGAGCTCCTGAAGGAGAGAATTCACGATCAAAGTGGGCCATCTTCCTCCTCCTCCAGTTTTCCTTGTTTATGCCTCATGCTTTTATGCCGTTGCCCTCCCACCAATACCATTTGTCTTTTTTTCTTTTTCTTGCCAATCTTCCATCTTTGGATGATGTCCTGTCTATTTGCAGCCACTCGTGCTTATCTTGTCTGCTGCCTGCCAGATTTTTATTGCTTGGGTGCCTGCTACTGTCTTCATTTGTCCCTTTGATGATCACATTGCTTATATACTTATAAAAATTGTGTCTAGTTATGCTGTCACAGTGCTATGAAACACATGTATACTACTATTGGTTGCACTTATATTCAGGTTCAAGGCAAGTTAACAATAATTATATCCTGATCAGTACATTTATACCTTGTATGTGTCGCAGGTCTCTGCATTGATTACAGTGTGGGTATTCTTAAATAGCATTGCTTTGCATCCGGACTGCTTGATTATAACGCTTCTGAGTCCTCTCTTGCGCTGAGATCTTTTCGAAATGTAACCTCAGGAGTACCCTGTTTTTCCTGCATAAAATGGTGTTTCACGTGACCACTAAGGCTGCTGTGGCTTACTCGGTGCTTCGATGTGGAGTTCATAAATGATTTTGAACCTGAATACCTTGTCTGGAGAGGTGCATTCGTTCTCTGACCTCAAGAGGGTACTTCTGGGGCAAATGGAGGCAAAGTAAGATGGTCTCATTTTAATGTCAAAGGGAAGATCCTCAGGGAGGAGAACTGAAAACAGGAGACCTCCCCTCATCACCTGTACGATAAGAAACTGTATTAGCTTTTATTTCAGTATGTGACTGCTGTATTAAAAAAAAAAGATAAGGGGGGGAATTGTGTCCCAGTAAATACCCAGCAGGCCGTTGCTGCCAGGTCCCAGTAGACTGGAGTTTCACCCCCGGAGCTTTGTGCCTCTGCAGGTCTGAGCGATGCAGGGAACTCACTGTGGATGCCACCCTGACTCCTGTGCGGAGGACAGCACTGCAGCATCTGCTGGGAAGTGCTGCTGGTGGTCAGTGCCAATAGTAAGATGTGTGGTTTACCTTTTTAAGGAGATGGAAACAACTCTTTTTCTTTGGAGTAGTGGCAGTTCAGTGCTATACCAGGCAGACCTAAGAGACCTTTCCCATATTCTCATGACTTGGCCTTTTCATGCCAATCCTTCTGTAAAGCACCACTATTAAAACAAACAAACAAAAAGGCCCTCTATAGTCCTAAATTCCTGGAGCTTTTAACCCCAAAGCTACATAGTGGAAAATAGAAAATGAGCTGCACTTTCACCTTTCCTATTGCAATGCTTTCTTTTTCTCCCAGCAAATATCTGGAAGGTCAGAGCGTTCTTCTCCAGAAAGGATAGGCCGGAGGAGGTAGGCAGGCAATTAGTAAACTGCATGATTTGTCCACTCCTCACCTATTAAATATAACAACAAAAATAAACC
The DNA here is from genome assembly GCF_947461875.1 of Haliaeetus albicilla. NCBI lineage: Eukaryota > Metazoa > Chordata > Aves > Accipitriformes > Accipitridae > Haliaeetus > Haliaeetus albicilla. The sequence continues at coordinate 27,120,993 of NC_091503.1, read as the reverse complement.
TCACCAGCAACAAAACCCATCCATTTCAGTCTTCTAAATAGCTGCCTGAAAAAAGAGTCTTTAAGCACTACATCTTGCATGTGAAAAATAAGACATCCATACAGCTACCTTATTTACCCAGAAAAACACAGGGGGATACATTGCAGTGGAGATATAGATATAGATATAGATATAGATATACACACACACCCCCCTGTAAGAAGTGAATGATGGACTGGAAAAAGATACTGGCGTATTTCAGATACACCATGGCAACAGCCCTGGTTTATCAGTTAGTTGGTAAATATTTTACCAACTATCAAACAGTTGTTGAATGACTGCCTGCAACTGCCTGCACCTCTGGAAGGCAATGGAAACATGCCTCTCCATGCTGAGGGCAGAGCCCTCAGTGTTGTGTCATGCTTTGATGAGCTCTTCCCAAATCTGTAGTGAAGAGAGGAATTTATTTTGCTCACAGATAACTCTCTTCAGTTAGAAATCACTTCAGAACTCCACCTTAGCATCCCAGATTTTTTTTTTTTTCTGCAGTACAAAGCATTAAACTCCCTCAACATCATTCGAAGATTTCTGTGTGGAGAGGGGGCCAGTTTAAAACTTACTTTATATTTCCATTTGAGACTGTTCTAAGGGCATCAGTGAATACAGCCCATAAAAGAGCACTGAATAGATGGCTTCATACACAGAACGACAGTGCCATCAAAGGAACTTGCAAGGGCCCTGGGAACTGTAGTGGTTTGTGGGAAAAACCCCTTTTCTCCTCCAAAATGCTCACATTTAGCAAATGAAAAATGCCTACTAAGAAGGACACGTACAAGCTCATAAAAGAGAAAGATCACAGACCCTTACTTTTGGAAGTAAGATAATGGTACAGGAAAAGGTTGTTGTCCATTCCAACCCTCTGTATGTTATTTGTGCCTTGGCAAAAAGGAAGAAGAAATCTTTCCCAGGCAAGTTTTATTATCTCCTGTGTACACTGTGTAAAGAGTAGTGGTTAAACCAGAATATATTTACCTATGGAACCTTCCCAAAGAAGAAGTCAAAAGGAATTGTCACAAGTTGATGAAAATCAGTCCTTTGCCAACAAATTCTTCACTCTACAGACATGCTGCTTTCTCTTCCTATGTTTTGTGTGGACCACCCAATATTACCCAATGATCTTGAAGAAGAAACGACTTTTTTTGTCAAAGAGGAAGAAATGAGGCTTTTTGTACATCTGCTACCTTGTGAAGTTTTTGAACAGAATTGCTGTACAGTAGGAAATGAGTGCATGTGTTTTAAATGGAAAAAAACAACTAAATGCAAATGCAATATGTAAAACAAAACATGCAAATACACATCCAATATATAGCGTGAAGCCAGTGAGGACACTAAATTCAAGCATCAGGAAGGTAAAATAATCACAACCAGTATAACAGCTGTGCCTCATGAGAAGGAAATAGTCCATATACAGTTCAGGAGCGATTTCAACACAGTACAGGTGTTATCTTCCTGAGGTGACCCCAGCCAAGGTCACCACGAAGGGTGTGAGGACCAGATGTCAGCTTACGTGTGAAGACTCCCCAACAGAGCAGCTCTTCTGTGATGCTCAGGACGATGGTTGGTAACATACACGAGACAGCTCTTCCCTAAGATTAGGTTAAGAAGTAATGTAGGATTAGTATTTCCTTCTCTTATCCCTTGTCTGGCCCTACAGGGCTGAGGAATTTACAGATTACATATATATGTACAGTGGCTACTGTAAAAATGCACTAGTCTTGACTGAATCTCTCCATGCAGCTATAATTCAATTAAGTTATTTCAAGTTGTGTTTCAGCTCAAATATATGCCCTGTATGGAGCCCTCAACACATTTTGTTGTTTGTCTCTTTTGGAATGGGCTTTTTCCCACTCCATTAGATATTAATGAAACTGTTTCAACACATGCATGGATAAGGATATGGCTGACTTGGTATGTTAACAGACAACTTCTCACTCTGCTCTGTTAACTCAAATAACATTCAAGAGAGAAAGAAAAAGTGAACATTGAAAGCTA